>NW_026871659.1:1575000-1943810 GCF_028564815.1 Eubalaena glacialis | reverse complement strand
AAAAAACCCACAAAACAAAGACAGTGAAAGAGAGAGAAATTCTTACAAAATCCGTTCAGGGTCTATGATGCAACCTGGATTGACCATATCAAGACCCACAGCTGGATGAGACATAAGGCTGGACACTCTTGGGGCTGAGAGGGTTGGTGAGGTTGGGTGAGCAAATGCAGATACTTTAAAGTAACACTGCGGGGAACACACACCATGGGTCTCAAATCTCCAGGTACAAGGGAATCTTCCTACATCAAAACATGCATGGGAAACCCAGAAGATGGTATGCCATGAGATCGGGAAAGGTTTCTAAAACGCACCTCATTTCTCCTCTCCTTGTGCTCGGGTTCGCCATTCCAGCCCCTTGACTAACCATCTCCCTACTTGGAGAATCAGCACCTTTAACCTCCTGATTGTACAGGTTGCAATTTGTCCTGAGGATGAACGGGAAGACGCGGAAGCCACGAGAGACGAGCCCTAGGTGTTGGGACAGGCATAGGTCACTCCATTTTCCCATCAGGAAGAAGAATGAACCACAGGCTCAGCCTGCCCCCCAGAACCAAAATAGGGCCTGAAGCAATCCTGCGCTTTTGCGGCCAGCTCCCAAAAAAGCGAGGAGACAAATGGAGCTCAGGGGCACTGCAATTCACAAACGTGCAGAGTTATAAATGAGAACTCTCGTCCACAAATATATTGAGGGAAGGCAACGAAGAGGATTTGAAAGCAAGGCAGATTTGCAGGAAACAGATTTCAGGAGGTAGATTCGACTCGCCTTTAAAGCACATGAAAAGCGGCAAAACGTTGACAATGATGCCCTTGGCCAAAAAGGGCGTATGCGTTTTTTCCTGAATATATTCAGGAAAAAACGCATACGCCCTTTTTGGCCAACCAAGCAAGCCGGAAGGGCAAATCAGCGCTACAAAGAAGTCTCGCTTGCCCTCGGTCAAAAGGGCCATGCTGAACAAAGTGTAAAAACCAGAAAAGCAGGACAGGCCATGGAGACATGGGAGCCTTGCTACGCTGATGGGCGGGATGTAAATTGCCAACAGGCACTCTGGAGAAGAGTACGGTGTGTCCTGAAACAAGTAATAAACACAGCGTAGAGAGCATAGGGCACTTCCACTCAAGGGCGTATAAATTGGGAAAACTAAAAATCAACAAGACACAGGCACCCTAAAGTTTACGGCTGCTCTGTTTCCAAGAACCTCCACTTCGGTACACCTTCAATATCCCAGGAAAGAGAAAAATGGATAAAGAAATGGTGGTACTTGGCACAATGGAATATCACTCAGCCATGAAATCAATGTCATAAGGCTAGTTAGCAGCATGATGAGTGGATTTAGGTACGATGATTCTAAGTGAAATAAGTCACACAGAAAAAGACACTTATCCTAAGATATCGCTTATAGAGGGAATGTCAAAATCGCTACACTTGAACTGAATTACAAAACAGAACAGAGTCACACCTTTAGAAGACACACTATGGCTGCTTAACGGGAAAGGTGAGGTGGGGTGATGCATAAAACAAGGGTTTGAAATTAGCTCAGACACCGCTCCATAAGCCAAATATGTAATAGACAAGGCCTACTCCCTGCTCAGTGAACTGGACTCAACACCCCCTAGTCACCGCACAAGAATATATCTGACTAGTATGAATCTGAAAACCTATGTATCGATATCTCTCTGCAAGTGAATCAAGAGGGTGTAAAGCGGCATAAACACAGCAGGGAAAAGCAGCCAAACCCCATTCTAAACATACATTACTTTAAAATCCCACAAAGCAAAGACAGTGAAAGAGAGAGAAATTCTTACAAAATCCGTTCAGGGTCTATGATGCAACCTGGATTGACCATATCAAGACCCACAGCTGGATGAGACATAAGGCTGGACACTCTTGGGGCTGAGAGGGTTGGTGAGGTTGGGTGAGCAAATGCAGATACTTTAAAGTAACACTGCGGGGAACACACACCATGGGTCTCAAATCTCCAGGTACAAGGGAATCTTCCTACATCAAAACATGCATGGGAAACCCAGAAGATGGTATGCCGTGAGATCGGGAAAGGTTTCTAAAACGCACCTCATTTCTCCTCTCCTTGTGCTCGGGTTCGCCATTCCAGCCCCTTGACTAACCATCTCCCTACTTGGAGAATCAGCACCTTTAACCTCCTGATTGTACAGGTTGCAATTTGTCCTGAGGATGAACGGGAAGACGCGGAAGCCACGAGAGACGAGCCCTAGGTGTTGGGACAGGCATAGGTCACTCCATTTTCCCATCAGGAAGAAGAATGAACCACAGGCTCAGCCTGCCCCCCAGAACCAAAATAGGGCCTGAAGCAATCCTGCGCTTTTGCGGCCAGCTCCCAAAAAAGCGAGGAGACAAATGGAGCTCAGGGGCACTGCAATTCACAAACGTGCAGAGTTATAAATGAGAACTCTCGTCCACAAATATATTGAGGGAAGGCAACGAAGAGGATTTGAAAGCAAGGCAGATTTGCAGGAAACAGATTTCAGGAGGTAGATTCGACTCGCCTTTAAAGCACATGAAAAGCGGCAAAACGTTGACAATGATGCCCTTGGCCAAAAAGGGCGTATGCGTTTTTTCCTGAATATATTCAGGAAAAAACGCATACGCCCTTTTTGGCCAACCAAGCAAGCCGGAAGGGCAAATCAGCGCTACAAAGAAGTCTCGCTTGCCCTCGGTCAAAAGGGCCATGCTGAACAAACAGTAAAAACCAGAAAAGCAGGACAGGCCATGGAGACATGGGAGCCTTGCTACGCTGATGGGCGGGATGTAAATTGCCAACAGGCACTCTGGAGAAGAGTACGGTGTGTCCTGAAACAAGTAATAAACACAGCGTAGAGAGCATAGGGCACTTCCACTCAAGGGCGTATAAATTGGGAAAACTAAAAATCAACAAGACACAGGCACCCTAAAGTTTACGGCTGCTCTGTTTCCAAGAACCTCCACTTCGGTACACCTTCAATATCCCAGGAAAGAGAAAAATGGATAAAGAAATGGTGGTACTTGGCACAATGGAATATCACTCAGCCATGAAATCAATGTCATAAGGCTAGTTAGCAGCATGATGAGTGGATTTAGGTACGATGATTCTAAGTGAAATAAGTCACACAGAAAAAGACACTTATCCTAAGATATCGCTTATAGAGGGAATGTCAAAATCGCTACACTTGAACTGAATTACAAAACAGAACAGAGTCACACCTTTAGAAGACACACTATGGCTGCTTAACGGGAAAGGTGAGGTGGGGTGATGCATAAAACAAGGGTTTGAAATTAGCTCAGACACCGCTCCATAAGCCAAATATGTAATAGACAAGGCCTACTCCCTGCTCAGTGAACTGGACTCAACACCCCCTAGTCACCGCACAAGAATATATCTGACTAGTATGAATCTGAAAACCTATGTATCGATATCTCTCTGCAAGTGAATCAAGAGGGTGTAAAGCGGCATAAACACAGCAGGGAAAAGCAGCCAAACCCCATTCTAAACATACATTACTTTAAAATCCCACAAAGCAAAGACAGTGAAAGAGAGAGAAATTCTTACAAAATCCGTTCAGGGTCTCTGATGCAACCTGGATTGACCATATCTAGACCCACAGCTGGATGAGACATAAGGCTGGACACTCTTGGGGCTGAGAGGATTGGTGAGGTTGGGTGAGCAAATGCAGATACTTTAAAGTAATACCGCGGGGTACCCACCCCATGGGTCTCAAATCTCCAGGTACAAGGGAATCTTCCTACATCAAAACATGCATGGGAAACCCAGAAGATGGTATGCCGTGAGATCGGGAAAGGTTTCTAAAACGCACCTCATTTCTCCTCTCCTTGTGCTCGGATTCGCGATTCCAGCTGCTTGACTAACCATCTCCCTACTTGGAGAATCAGCACCTTTAACCTACTGTTTCGTCCAGGTTGCAATTTGTCCTGAGGATGAACGGGAAGACGGGGAACCAACGAAAGACTAGCCCTAGGTGTTGGGACAGGCACAGGTCACTCCATTTTCCCATCAGGAAGAAGAATGAACCACAGGCTCAGCCTGCCCCCCAGAACCAAAATAGGGCCTGAAGCAATCCTGCGCTTTTGCGGCCAGCTCCCAAAAAAGCGAGGAGACAAATGGAGCTCAGGGGCACTGCAATTCACAAACGTGCAGAGTTATAAATGAGAACTCTCGTCCACAAATATATTGAGGGAAGGCAACGAAGAGGATTTGAAAGCAAGGCAGATTTGCAGGAAACAGATTTCAGGAGGTAGATTCGACTCGCCTTTAAAGCACATGAAAAGCGGCAAAACGTTGACAATGATGCCCTTGGCCAAAAAGGGCGTATGCGTTTTTTCCTGAATATATTCAGGAAAAAACGCATACGCCCTTTTTGGCCAACCAAGCAAGCCGGAAGGGCAAATCAGCGCTACAAAGAAGTCTCGCTTGCCCTCGGTCAAAAGGGCCATGCTGAACAAACAGTAAAAACCAGAAAAGCAGGACAGGCCATGGAGACATGGGAGCCTTGCTACGCTGATGGGCGGGATGTAAATTGCCAACAGGCACTCTGGAGAAGAGTACGGTGTGTCCTGAAACAAGTAATAAACACAGCGTAGAGAGCATAGGGCACTTCCACTCATGGGCGTATAAATTGGGAAAACTAAAAATCAACAAGACACAGGCAACCTAAAGTTTACGGCTGCTCTGTTTCCAAGAACCTCCACTTCGGTACACCTTCAATATCCCAGGAAAGAGAAAAATGGATAAAGAAATGGTGGTACTTGGCACAATGGAATATCACTCAGCCATGAAATCAATGTCATAAGGCTAGTTAGCAGCATGATGAGTGGATTTAGGTACGATGACTCTAAGTGAAATAAGTCACACAGAAAAAGACACTTATCCTAAGATATCGCTTATAGAGGGAATGTCAAAATCGCTACACTTGAACTGAATTACCAAACAGAACAGAGTCACACCTTTAGAAGACACACTATGTCTGCTTAACGGGAAAGGTGAGGTGGGGTGATGCATAAAACAAGGGTTTGAAATTAGCTCAGACACCGCTCATAAGCCAAATATGTACTAGACAAGGCCTACTCCCTGCTCAGTGAACTGGACTCAACACCCCCTAGTCACCGCACAAGAATATATCTGACTAGTATGAATCTGAAAACCTATGTATCGATATCTCTCTGCAAGTGAATCAAGAGGGTGTAAAGCGGCATAAACACAGCAGGGAAAAGCAGCCAAACCCCATTCTAAACATACATTACTTTAAAAAACCCACAAAGCAAAGACAGTGAAAGAGAGAGAAATTCTTACAAAATCCGTTCAGGGTCTCTGATGCAACCTGGATTGACCATATCTAGACCCACAGCTGGATGAGACATAAGGCTGGACACTCTTGGGGCTGAGAGGATTGGTGAGGTTGGGTGAGCAAATGCAGATACTTTAAAGTAATACCGCGGGGTACCCACCCCATGGGTCTCAAATCTCCAGGTACAAGGGCATCTTCCTACATCAAAACATGCATGGGAAACCCAGAAGATGGTATGCCGTGAGATCGGGAAAGGTTTCTAAAACGCACCTCATTTCTCCTCTCCTTGTGCTCGGGTTCGCCATTCCAGCCGCTTGACTAACCATCTCCCTACTTGGAGAATCAGCACCTTTAACCTCCTGATTGTACAGGTTGCAATTTGTCCTGAGGATGAACGGGAAGACGCGGAACCAACGAGAGACGAGCCCTAGGTGTTGGGACAGGCATAGGTCACTCCATTTTCCCATCAGGAAGAAGAATGAACCACAGGCTCAGCCTGCCCCCCAGAACCAAAATAGGGCCTGAAGCAATCCTGCGCTTTTGCGGCCAGCTCCCAAAAAAGCGAGGAGACAAATGGAGCTCAGGGGCACTGCAATTCACAAACGTGCAGAGTTATAAATGAGAACTCTCGTCCACAAATATATTGAGGGAAGGCAACGAAGAGGATTTGAAAGCAAGGCAGATTTGCAGGAAACAGATTTCAGGAGGTAGATTCGACTCGCCTTTAAAGCACATGAAAAGCGGCAAAACGTTGACAATGATGCCCTTGGCCAAAAAGGGCGTATGCGTTTTTTCCTGAATATATTCAGGAAAAAACGCATACGCCCTTTTTGGCCAACCAAGCAAGCCGGAAGGGCAAATCAGCGCTACAAAGAAGTCTCGCTTGCCCTCAGTCAAAAGGGCCATGCTGAACAAAGTGTAAAAACCAGAAAAGCAGGACAGGCCATGGAGACATGGGAGCCTTGCTACGCTGATGGGCGGGATGTAAATTGCCAACAGGCACTCTGGAGAAGAGTACGGTGTGTCCTGAAACAAGTAATAAACACAGCGTAGAGAGCATAGGGCACTTCCACTCAAGGGCGTATAAATTGGGAAAACTAAAAATCAACAAGACACAGGCACCCTAAAGTTTACGGCTGCTCTGTTTCCAAGAACCTCCACTTCGGTACACCTTCAATATCCCAGGAAAGAGAAAAATGGATAAAGAAATGGTGGTACTTCGCACAATGGAATATCACTCAGCCATGAAATCAATGTCATAAGGCTAGTTAGCAGCATGATGAGTGGATTTAGGTACGATGACTCTAAGTGAAATAAGTCACACAGAAAAAGACACTTATCCTAAGATATCGCTTATAGAGGGAATGTCAAAATCGCTACACTTGAACTGAATTACAAAACAGAACAGAGTCACACCTTTAGAAGACACACTATGGCTGCTTAACGGGAAAGGTGAGGTGGGGTGATGCATAAAACAAGGGTTTGGAATTAGCTCAGACACCGCTCCATAAGCCAAATATGTAATAGACAAGGCCTACTCCCTGCTCAGTGAACTGGACTCAACACCCCCTAGTCACCGCACAAGAATATATCTGACTAGTATGAATCTGAAAACCTATGTATCGATATCTCTCTGCAAGTGAATCAAGAGGGTGTAAAGCGGCATAAACACAGCAGGGAAAAGCAGCCAAGCCCGATTCTAAACATAAATTACTTTAAAAAACCCACAAAACAAAGACAGTGAAAGAGAGAGAAATTCTTACAAAATCCGTTCAGGGTCTATGATGCAACCTGGATTGACCATATCAAGACCCACAGCTGGATGAGACATAAGCCTGGACATTCTTGGGGATGAGAGGGTTGGTGAGGTTGGGTGAGCAAATGCAGATACTTTAAAGTAACACTGCGGGGAACACACCCCATGGGTCTCAAATCTCCAGGTACAAGGGAATCTTCCTACATCAAAACATGCATGGGAAACCCAGAAGATGGTATGCCATGAGATCGGGAAAGGTTTCTAAAACGCACCTCATTTCTCCTCTCCTTGTGCTCGGGTTCGCCATTCCAGCCGCTTGACTAACCATCTCCCTACTTGGAGAATCAGCACCTTTAACCTCCTGATTGTACAGGTTGCAATTTGTCCTGAGGATGAACGGGAAGACGCGGAACCAACGAGAGACGAGCCCTAGGTGTTGGGACAGGCATAGGTCACTCCATTTTCCCATCAGGAAGAAGAATGAACCACAGGCTCAGCCTGCCCCCCAGAACCAAAATAGGGCCTGAAGCAATCCTGCGCTTTTGCGGCCAGCTCCCAAAAAAGCGAGGAGACAAATGGAGCTCAGGGGCACTGCAATTCACAAACGTGCAGAGTTATAAATGAGAACTCTCGTCCACAAATATATTGAGGGAAGGCAACGAAGAGGATTTGAAAGCAAGGCAGATTTGCAGGAAACAGATTTCAGGAGGTAGATTCGACTCGCCTTTAAAGCACATGAAAAGCGGCAAAACGTTGACAATGATGCCCTTGGCCAAAAAGGGCGTATGCGTTTTTTCCTGAATATATTCAGGAAAAAACGCATACGCCCTTTTTGGCCAACCAAGCAAGCCGGAAGGGCAAATCAGCGCTACAAAGAAGTCTCGCTTGCCCTCGGTCAAAAGGGCCATGCTGAACAAACAGTAAAAACCAGAAAAGCAGGACAGGCCATGGAGACATGGGAGCCTTGCTACGCTGATGGGCGGGATGTAAATTGCCAACAGGCACTCTGGAGAAGAGTACGGTGTGTCCTGAAACAAGTAATAAACACAGCGTAGAGAGCATAGGGCACTTCCACTCAAGGGCGTATAAATTGGGAAAACTAAAAATCAACAAGACACAGGCACCCTAAAGTTTACGGCTGCTCTGTTTCCAAGAACCTCCACTTCGGTACACCTTCAATATCCCAGGAAAGAGAAAAATGGATAAAGAAATGGTGGTACTTGGCACAATGGAATATCACTCAGCCATGAAATCAATGTCATAAGGCTAGTTAGCAGCATGATGAGTGGATTTAGGTACGATGATTCTAAGTGAAATAAGTCACACAGAAAAAGACACTTATCCTAAGATATCGCTTATAGAGGGAATGTCAAAATCGCTACACTTGAACTGAATTACAAAACAGAACAGAGTCACACCTTTAGAAGACACACTATGGCTGCTTAACGGGAAAGGTGAGGTGGGGTGATGCATAAAACAAGGGTTTGAAATTAGCTCAGACACCGCTCCATAAGCCAAATATGTAATAGACAAGGCCTACTCCCTGCTCAGTGAACTGGACTCAACACCCCCTAGTCACCGCACAAGAATATATCTGACTAGTATGAATCTGAAAACCTATGTATCGATATCTCTCTGCAAGTGAATCAAGAGGGTGTAAAGCGGCATAAACACAGCAGGGAAAAGCAGCCAAACCCCATTCTAAACATACATTACTTTAAAATCCCACAAAGCAAAGACAGTGAAAGAGAGAGAAATTCTTACAAAATCCGTTCAGGGTCTCTGATGCAACCTGGATTGACCATATCTAGACCCACAGCTGGATGAGACATAAGGCTGGACACTCTTGGGGCTGAGAGGATTGGTGAGGTTGGGTGAGCAAATGCAGATACTTTAAAGTAATACCGCGGGGTACCCACCCCATGGGTCTCAAATCTCCAGGTACAAGGGAATCTTCCTACATCAAAACATGCATGGGAAACCCAGAAGATGGTATGCCGTGAGATCAGGAAAGGTTTCTAAAACGCACCTCATTTCTCCTCTCCTTGTGCTCGGATTCGCGATTCCAGCTGCTTGACTAACCATCTCCCTACTTGGAGAATCAGCACCTTTAACCTACTGTTTCGTCCAGGTTGCAATTTGTCCTGAGGATGAACGGGAAGACGGGGAACCAACGAAAGACTAGCCCTAGGTGTTGGGACAGGCACAGGTCACTCCATTTTCCCATCAGGAAGAAGAATGAACCACAGGCTCAGCCTGCCCCCCAGAACCAAAATAGGGCCTGAAGCAATCCTGCGCTTTTGCGGCCAGCTCCCAAAAAAGCGAGGAGACAAATGGAGCTCAGGGGCACTGCAATTCACAAACGTGCAGAGTTATAAATGAGAACTCTCGTCCACAAATATATTGAGGGAAGGCAACGAAGAGGATTTGAAAGCAAGGCAGATTTGCAGGAAACAGATTTCAGGAGGTAGATTCGACTCGCCTTTAAAGCACATGAAAAGCGGCAAAACGTTGACAATGATGCCCTTGGCCAAAAAGGGCGTATGCGTTTTTTCCTGAATATATTCAGGAAAAAACGCATACGCCCTTTTTGGCCAACCAAGCAAGCCGGAAGGGCAAATCAGCGCTACAAAGAAGTCTCGCTTGCCCTCGGTCAAAAGGGCCATGCTGAACAAACAGTAAAAACCAGAAAAGCAGGACAGGCCATGGAGACATGGGAGCCTTGCTACGCTGATGGGCGGGATGTAAATTGCCAACAGGCACTCTGGAGAAGAGTACGGTGTGTCCTGAAACAAGTAATAAACACAGCGTAGAGAGCATAGGGCACTTCCACTCATGGGCGTATAAATTGGGAAAACTAAAAATCAACAAGACACAGGCAACCTAAAGTTTACGGCTGCTCTGTTTCCAAGAACCTCCACTTCGGTACACCTTCAATATCCCAGGAAAGAGAAAAATGGATAAAGAAATGGTGGTACTTGGCACAATGGAATATCACTCAGCCATGAAATCAATGTCATAAGGCTAGTTAGCAGCATGATGAGTGGATTTAGGTACGATGACTCTAAGTGAAATAAGTCACACAGAAAAAGACACTTATCCTAAGATATCGCTTATAGAGGGAATGTCAAAATCGCTACACTTGAACTGAATTACAAAACAGAACAGAGTCACACCTTTAGAAGACACACTATGGCTGCTTAACCGGAAAGGTGAGGTGGGGTGATGCATAAAACAAGGGTTTGGAATTAGCTCAGACACCGCTCCATAAGCCAAATATGTAATAGACAAGGCCTACTCCCTGCTCAGTGAACTGGACTCAACACCCCCTAGTCACCGCACAAGAATATATCTGACTAGTATGAATCTGAAAACCTATGTATCGATATCTCTCTGCAAGTGAATCAAGAGGGTGTAAAGCGGCATAAACACAGCAGGGAAAAGCAGCCAAACCCCATTCTAAACATACATTACTTTAAAAAACCCACAAAGCAAAGACAGTGAAAGAGAGAGAAATTCTTACAAAATCCGTTCAGGGTCTCTGATGCAACCTGGATTGACCATATCTAGACCCACAGCTGGATGAGACATAAGGCTGGACACTCTTGGGGCTGAGAGGATTGGTGAGGTTGGGTGAGCAAATGCAGATACTTTAAAGTAATACCGCGGGGTACCCACCCCATGGGTCTCAAATCTCCAGGTACAAGGGAATCTTCCTACATCAAAACATGCATGGGAAACCCAGAAGATGGTATGCCGTGAGATCAGGAAAGGTTTCTAAAACGCACCTCATTTCTCCTCTCCTTGTGCTCGGATTCGCGATTCCAGCTGCTTGACTAACCATCTCCCTACTTGGAGAATCAGCACCTTTAACCTACTGTTTCGTCCAGGTTGCAATTTGTCCTGAGGATGAACGGGAAGACGGGGAACCAACGAAAGACTAGCCCTAGGTGTTGGGACAGGCACAGGTCACTCCATTTTCCCATCAGGAAGAAGAATGAACCACAGGCTCAGCCTGCCCCCCAGAACCAAAATAGGGCCTGAAGCAATCCTGCGCTTTTGCGGCCAGCTCCCAAAAAAGCGAGGAGACAAATGGAGCTCAGGGGCACTGCAATTCACAAACGTGCAGAGTTATAAATGAGAACTCTCGTCCACAAATATATTGAGGGAAGGCAACGAAGAGGATTTGAAAGCAAGGCAGATTTGCAGGAAACAGATTTCAGGAGGTAGATTCGACTCGCCTTTAAAGCACATGAAAAGCGGCAAAACGTTGACAATGATGCCCTTGGCCAAAAAGGGCGTATGCGTTTTTTCCTGAATATATTCAGGAAAAAACGCATACGCCCTTTTTGGCCAACCAAGCAAGCCGGAAGGGCAAATCAGCGCTACAAAGAAGTCTCGCTTGCCCTCGGTCAAAAGGGCCATGCTGAACAAACAGTAAAAACCAGAAAAGCAGGACAGGCCATGGAGACATGGGAGCCTTGCTACGCTGATGGGCGGGATGTAAATTGCCAACAGGCACTCTGGAGAAGAGTACGGTGTGTCCTGAAACAAGTAATAAACACAGCGTAGAGAGCATAGGGCACTTCCACTCAAGGGCGTATAAATTGGGAAAACTAAAAATCAACAAGACACAGGCACCCTAAAGTTTACGGCTGCTCTGTTTCCAAGAACCTCCACTTCGGTACACCTTCAATATCCCAGGAAAGAGAAAAATGGATAAAGAAATGGTGGTACTTGGCACAATGGAATATCACTCAGCCATGAAATCAATGTCATAAGGCTAGTTAGCAGCATGATGAGTGGATTTAGGTACGATGATTCTAAGTGAAATAAGTCACACAGAAAAAGACACTTATCCTAAGATATCGCTTATAGAGGGAATGTCAAAATCGCTACACTTGAACTGAATTACAAAACAGAACAGAGTCACACCTTTAGAAGACACACTATGGCTGCTTAACGGGAAAGGTGAGGTGGGGTGATGCATAAAACAAGGGTTTGAAATTAGCTCAGACACCGCTCCATAAGCCAAATATGTAATAGACAAGGCCTACTCCCTGCTCAGTGAACTGGACTCAACACCCCCTAGTCACCGCACAAGAATATATCTGACTAGTATGAATCTGAAAACCTATGTATCGATATCTCTCTGCAAGTGAATCAAGAGGGTGTAAAGCGGCATAAACACAGCAGGGAAAAGCAGCCAAACCCCATTCTAAACATACATTACTTTAAAATCCCACAAAGCAAAGACAGTGAAAGAGAGAGAAATTCTTACAAAATCCGTTCAGGGTCTCTGATGCAACCTGGATTGACCATATCTAGACCCACAGCTGGATGAGACATAAGGCTGGACACTCTTGGGGCTGAGAGGATTGGTGAGGTTGGGTGAGCAAATGCAGATACTTTAAAGTAATACCGCGGGGTACCCACCCCATGGGTCTCAAATCTCCAGGTACAAGGGAATCTTCCTACATCAAAACATGCATGGGAAACCCAGAAGATGGTATGCCGTGAGATCAGGAAAGGTTTCTAAAACGCACCTCATTTCTCCTCTCCTTGTGCTCGGATTCGCGATTCCAGCTGCTTGACTAACCATCTCCCTACTTGGAGAATCAGCACCTTTAACCTACTGTTTCGTCCAGGTTGCAATTTGTCCTGAGGATGAACGGGAAGACGGGGAACCAACGAAAGACTAGCCCTAGGTGTTGGGACAGGCACAGGTCACTCCATTTTCCCATCAGGAAGAAGAATGAACCACAGGCTCAGCCTGCCCCCCAGAACCAAAATAGGGCCTGAAGCAATCCTGCGCTTTTGCGGCCAGCTCCCAAAAAAGCGAGGAGACAAATGGAGCTCAGGGGCACTGCAATTCACAAACGTGCAGAGTTATAAATGAGAACTCTCGTCCACAAATATATTGAGGGAAGGCAACGAAGAGGATTTGAAAGCAAGGCAGATTTGCAGGAAACAGATTTCAGGAGGTAGATTCGACTCGCCTTTAAAGCACATGAAAAGCGGCAAAACGTTGACAATGATGCCCTTGGCCAAAAAGGGCGTATGCGTTTTTTCCTGAATATATTCAGGAAAAAACGCATACGCCCTTTTTGGCCAACCAAGCAAGCCGGAAGGGCAAATCAGCGCTACAAAGAAGTCTCGCTTGCCCTCGGTCAAAAGGGCCATGCTGAACAAACAGTAAAAACCAGAAAAGCAGGACAGGCCATGGAGACATGGGAGCCTTGCTACGCTGATGGGCGGGATGTAAATTGCCAACAGGCACTCTGGAGAAGAGTACGGTGTGTCCTGAAACAAGTAATAAACACAGCGTAGAGAGCATAGGGCACTTCCACTCATGGGCGTATAAATTGGGAAAACTAAAAATCAACAAGACACAGGCAACCTAAAGTTTACGGCTGCTCTGTTTCCAAGAACCTCCACTTCGGTACACCTTCAATATCCCAGGAAAGAGAAAAATGGATAAAGAAATGGTGGTACTTGGCACAATGGAATATCACTCAGCCATGAAATCAATGTCATAAGGCTAGTTAGCAGCATGATGAGTGGATTTAGGTACGATGACTCTAAGTGAAATAAGTCACACAGAAAAAGACACTTATCCTAAGATATCGCTTATAGAGGGAATGTCAAAATCGCTACACTTGAACTGAATTACAAAACAGAACAGAGTCACACCTTTAGAAGACACACTATGGCTGCTTAACCGGAAAGGTGAGGTGGGGTGATGCATAAAACAAGGGTTTGGAATTAGCTCAGACACCGCTCCATAAGCCAAATATGTAATAGACAAGGCCTACTCCCTGCTCAGTGAACTGGACTCAACACCCCCTAGTCACCGCACAAGAA
Organism: Eubalaena glacialis; assembly: GCF_028564815.1. Classification (NCBI taxonomy): domain Eukaryota; kingdom Metazoa; phylum Chordata; class Mammalia; order Artiodactyla; family Balaenidae; genus Eubalaena; species Eubalaena glacialis. Next base: position 1,929,877 of record NW_026871659.1, on the reverse strand, counting down.
TATATCTGACTAGTATGAATCTGAAAACCTATGTATCGATATCTCTCTGCAAGTGAATCAAGAGGGTGTAAAGCGGCATAAACACAGCAGGGAAAAGCAGCCAAACCCCATTCTAAACATACATTACTTTAAAAAACCCACAAAGCAAAGACAGTGAAAGAGAGAGAAATTCTTACAAAATCCGTTCAGGGTCTCTGATGCAACCTGGATTGACCATATCTAGACCCACAGCTGGATGAGACATAAGGCTGGACACTCTTGGGGCTGAGAGGATTGGTGAGGTTGGGTGAGCAAATGCAGATACTTTAAAGTAATACCGCGGGGTACCCACCCCATGGGTCTCAAATCTCCAGGTACAAGGGAATCTTCCTACATCAAAACATGCATGGGAAACCCAGAAGATGGTATGCCGTGAGATCAGGAAAGGTTTCTAAAACGCACCTCATTTCTCCTCTCCTTGTGCTCGGATTCGCGATTCCAGCTGCTTGACTAACCATCTCCCTACTTGGAGAATCAGCACCTTTAACCTACTGTTTCGTCCAGGTTGCAATTTGTCCTGAGGATGAACGGGAAGACGGGGAACCAACGAAAGACTAGCCCTAGGTGTTGGGACAGGCACAGGTCACTCCATTTTCCCATCAGGAAGAAGAATGAACCACAGGCTCAGCCTGCCCCCCAGAACCAAAATAGGGCCTGAAGCAATCCTGCGCTTTTGCGGCCAGCTCCCAAAAAAGCGAGGAGACAAATGGAGCTCAGGGGCACTGCAATTCACAAACGTGCAGAGTTATAAATGAGAACTCTCGTCCACAAATATATTGAGGGAAGGCAACGAAGAGGATTTGAAAGCAAGGCAGATTTGCAGGAAACAGATTTCAGGAGGTAGATTCGACTCGCCTTTAAAGCACATGAAAAGCGGCAAAACGTTGACAATGATGCCCTTGGCCAAAAAGGGCGTATGCGTTTTTTCCTGAATATATTCAGGAAAAAACGCATACGCCCTTTTTGGCCAACCAAGCAAGCCGGAAGGGCAAATCAGCGCTACAAAGAAGTCTCGCTTGCCCTCGGTCAAAAGGGCCATGCTGAACAAACAGTAAAAACCAGAAAAGCAGGACAGGCCATGGAGACATGGGAGCCTTGCTACGCTGATGGGCGGGATGTAAATTGCCAACAGGCACTCTGGAGAAGAGTACGGTGTGTCCTGAAACAAGTAATAAACACAGCGTAGAGAGCATAGGGCACTTCCACTCATGGGCGTATAAATTGGGAAAACTAAAAATCAACAAGACACAGGCAACCTAAAGTTTACGGCTGCTCTGTTTCCAAGAACCTCCACTTCGGTACACCTTCAATATCCCAGGAAAGAGAAAAATGGATAAAGAAATGGTGGTACTTGGCACAATGGAATATCACTCAGCCATGAAATCAATGTCATAAGGCTAGTTAGCAGCATGATGAGTGGATTTAGGTACGATGACTCTAAGTGAAATAAGTCACACAGAAAAAGACACTTATCCTAAGATATCGCTTATAGAGGGAATGTCAAAATCGCTACACTTGAACTGAATTACAAAACAGAACAGAGTCACACCTTTAGAAGACACACTATGGCTGCTTAACCGGAAAGGTGAGGTGGGGTGATGCATAAAACAAGGGTTTGGAATTAGCTCAGACACCGCTCCATAAGCCAAATATGTAATAGACAAGGCCTACTCCCTGCTCAGTGAACTGGACTCAACACCCCCTAGTCACCGCACAAGAATATATCTGACTAGTATGAATCTGAAAACCTATGTATCGATATCTCTCTGCAAGTGAATCAAGAGGGTGTAAAGCGGCATAAACACAGCAGGGAAAAGCAGCCAAACCCCATTCTAAACATACATTACTTTAAAAAACCCACAAAGCAAAGACAGTGAAAGAGAGAGAAATTCTTACAAAATCCGTTCAGGGTCTCTGATGCAACCTGGATTGACCATATCTAGACCCACAGCTGGATGAGACATAAGGCTGGACACTCTTGGGGCTGAGAGGATTGGTGAGGTTGGGTGAGCAAATGCAGATACTTTAAAGTAATACCGCGGGGTACCCACCCCATGGGTCTCAAATCTCCAGGTACAAGGGCATCTTCCTACATCAAAACATGCATGGGAAACCCAGAAGATGGTATGCCGTGAGATCGGGAAAGGTTTCTAAAACGCACCTCATTTCTCCTCTCCTTGTGCTCGGGTTCGCCATTCCAGCCGCTTGACTAACCATCTCCCTACTTGGAGAATCAGCACCTTTAACCTCCTGATTGTACAGGTTGCAATTTGTCCTGAGGATGAACGGGAAGACGCGGAACCAACGAGAGACGAGCCCTAGGTGTTGGGACAGGCATAGGTCACTCCATTTTCCCATCAGGAAGAAGAATGAACCACAGGCTCAGCCTGCCCCCCAGAACCAAAATAGGGCCTGAAGCAATCCTGCGATTTTGCGGCCAGCTCCCAAAAAAGCGAGGAGACAAATGGAGCTCAGGGGCACTGCAATTCACAAACGTGCAGAGTTATAAATGATAACTCTCGTCCACAAATATATTGAGGGAAGGCAACGGAGAGGATTTGAAAGCAAGGCAGATTTGCAGGAAACAGATTTCAGGAGGTAGATTCGACTCGCCTTTAAAGCACATGAAAAGCGGCAAAACGTTGACAATGATGCCCTTGGCCAAAAAGGGCGTATGCGTTTTTTCCTGAATATATTCAGGAAAAAACGCATACGCCCTTTTTGGCCAACCAAGCAAGCCGGAAGGGCAAATCAGCGCTACAAAGAAGTCTCGCTTGCCCTCAGTCAAAAGGGCCATGCTGAACAAAGTGTAAAAACCAGAAAAGCAGGACAGGCCATGGAGACATGGGAGCCTTGCTACGCTGATGGGCGGGATGTAAATTGCCAACAGGCACTCTGGAGAAGAGTACGGTGTGTCCTGAAACAAGTAATAAACACAGCGTAGAGAGCATAGGGCACTTCCACTCAAGGGCGTATAAATTGGGAAAACTAAAAATCAACAAGACACAGGCACCCTAAAGTTTACGGCTGCTCTATTTCCAAGAACCTCCACTTCGGTACACCTTCAATATCCCAGGAAAGAGAAAAATGGATAAAGAAATGGTGGTACTTCGCACAATGGAATATCACTCAGCCATGAAATCAATGTCATAAGGCTAGTTAGCAGCATGATGAGTGGATTTAGGTACGATGACTCTAAGTGAAATAAGTCACACAGAAAAAGACACTTATCCTAAGATATCGCTTATAGAGGGAATGTCAAAATCGCTACACTTGAACTGAATTACAAAACAGAACAGAGTCACACCTTTAGAAGACACACTATGGCTGCTTAACGGGAAAGGTGAGGTGGGGTGATGCATAAAACAAGGGTTTGGAATTAGCTCAGACACCGCTCCATAAGCCAAATATGTAATAGACAAGGCCTACTCCCTGCTCAGTGAACTGGACTCAACACCCCCTAGTCACCGCACAAGAATATATCTGACTAGTATGAATCTGAAAACCTATGTATCGATATCTCTCTGCAAGTGAATCAAGAGGGTGTAAAGCGGCATAAACACAGCAGGGAAAAGCAGCCAAGCCCGATTCTAAACATAAATTACTTTAAAAAACCCACAAAACAAAGACAGTGAAAGAGAGAGAAATTCTTACAAAATCCGTTCAGGGTCTATGATGCAACCTGGATTGACCATATCAAGACCCACAGCTGGATGAGACATAAGCCTGGACATTCTTGGGGATGAGAGGGTTGGTGAGGTTGGGTGAGCAAATGCAGATACTTTAAAGTAACACTGCGGGGAACACACCCCATGGGTCTCAAATCTCCAGGTACAAGGGAATCTTCCTACATCAAAACATGCATGGGAAACCCAGAAGATGGTATGCCGTGAGATCAGGAAAGGTTTCTAAAACGCACCTCATTTCTCCTCTCCTTGTGCTCGGATTCGCGATTCCAGCTGCTTGACTAACCATCTCCCTACTTGGAGAATCAGCACCTTTAACCTACTGTTTCGTCCAGGTTGCAATTTGTCCTGAGGATGAACGGGAAGACGGGGAACCAACGAAAGACTAGCCCTAGGTGTTGGGACAGGCACAGGTCACTCCATTTTCCCATCAGGAAGAAGAATGAACCACAGGCTCAGCCTGCCCCCCAGAACCAAAATAGGGCCTGAAGCAATCCTGCGCTTTTGCGGCCAGCTCCCAAAAAAGCGAGGAGACAAATGGAGCTCAGGGGCACTGCAATTCACAAACGTGCAGAGTTATAAATGAGAACTCTCGTCCACAAATATATTGAGGGAAGGCAACGAAGAGGATTTGAAAGCAAGGCAGATTTGCAGGAAACAGATTTCAGGAGGTAGATTCGACTCGCCTTTAAAGCACATGAAAAGCGGCAAAACGTTGACAATGATGCCCTTGGCCAAAAAGGGCGTATGCGTTTTTTCCTGAATATATTCAGGAAAAAACGCATACGCACTTTTTGGCCAACCAAGCAAGCCGGAAGGGCAAATCAGCGCTACAAAGAAGTCTCGCTTGCCCTCGGTCAAAAGGGCCATGCTGAACAAACAGTAAAAACCAGAAAAGCAGGACAGGCCATGGAGACATGGGAGCCTTGCTACGCTGATGGGCGGGATGTAAATTGCCAACAGGCACTCTGGAGAAGAGTACGGTGTGTCCTGAAACAAGTAATAAACACAGCGTAGAGAGCATAGGGCACTTCCACTCATGGGCGTATAAATTGGGAAAACTAAAAATCAACAAGACACAGGCAACCTAAAGTTTACGGCTGCTCTGTTTCCAAGAACCTCCACTTCGGTACACCTTCAATATCCCAGGAAAGAGAAAAATGGATAAAGAAATGGTGGTACTTGGCACAATGGAATATCACTCAGCCATGAAATCAATGTCATAAGGCTAGTTAGCAGCATGATGAGTGGATTTAGGTACGATGACTCTAAGTGAAATAAGTCACACAGAAAAAGACACTTATCCTAAGATATCGCTTATAGAGGGAATGTCAAAATCGCTACACTTGAACTGAATTACAAAACAGAACAGAGTCACACCTTTAGAAGACACACTATGGCTGCTTAACCGGAAAGGTGAGGTGGGGTGATGCATAAAACAAGGGTTTGGAATTAGCTCAGACACCGCTCCATAAGCCAAATATGTAATAGACAAGGCCTACTCCCTGCTCAGTGAACTGGACTCAACACCCCCTAGTCACCGCACAAGAATATATCTGACTAGTATGAATCTGAAAACCTATGTATCGATATCTCTCTGCAAGTGAATCAAGAGGGTGTAAAGCGGCATAAACACAGCAGGGAAAAGCAGCCAAACCCCATTCTAAACATACATTACTTTAAAAAACCCACAAAGCAAAGACAGTGAAAGAGAGAGAAATTCTTACAAAATCCGTTCAGGGTCTCTGATGCAACCTGGATTGACCATATCTAGACCCACAGCTGGATGAGACATAAGGCTGGACACTCTTGGGGCTGAGAGGATTGGTGAGGTTGGGTGAGCAAATGCAGATACTTTAAAGTAATACCGCGGGGTACCCACCCCATGGGTCTCAAATCTCCAGGTACAAGGGAATCTTCCTACATCAAAACATGCATGGGAAACCCAGAAGATGGTATGCCGTGAGATCAGGAAAGGTTTCTAAAACGCACCTCATTTCTCCTCTCCTTGTGCTCGGATTCGCGATTCCAGCTGCTTGACTAACCATCTCCCTACTTGGAGAATCAGCACCTTTAACCTACTGTTTCGTCCAGGTTGCAATTTGTCCTGAGGATGAACGGGAAGACGGGGAACCAACGAAAGACTAGCCCTAGGTGTTGGGACAGGCACAGGTCACTCCATTTTCCCATCAGGAAGAAGAATGAACCACAGGCTCAGCCTGCCCCCCAGAACCAAAATAGGGCCTGAAGCAATCCTGCGCTTTTGCGGCCAGCTCCCAAAAAAGCGAGGAGACAAATGGAGCTCAGGGGCACTGCAATTCACAAACGTGCAGAGTTATAAATGAGAACTCTCGTCCACAAATATATTGAGGGAAGGCAACGAAGAGGATTTGAAAGCAAGGCAGATTTGCAGGAAACAGATTTCAGGAGGTAGATTCGACTCGCCTTTAAAGCACATGAAAAGCGGCAAAACGTTGACAATGATGCCCTTGGCCAAAAAGGGCGTATGCGTTTTTTCCTGAATATATTCAGGAAAAAACGCATACGCCCTTTTTGGCCAACCAAGCAAGCCGGAAGGGCAAATCAGCGCTACAAAGAAGTCTCGCTTGCCCTCGGTCAAAAGGGCCATGCTGAACAAACAGTAAAAACCAGAAAAGCAGGACAGGCCATGGAGACATGGGAGCCTTGCTACGCTGATGGGCGGGATGTAAATTGCCAACAGGCACTCTGGAGAAGAGTACGGTGTGTCCTGAAACAAGTAATAAACACAGCGTAGAGAGCATAGGGCACTTCCACTCATGGGCGTATAAATTGGGAAAACTAAAAATCAACAAGACACAGGCAACCTAAAGTTTACGGCTGCTCTGTTTCCAAGAACCTCCACTTCGGTACACCTTCAATATCCCAGGAAAGAGAAAAATGGATAAAGAAATGGTGGTACTTGGCACAATGGAATATCACTCAGCCATGAAATCAATGTCATAAGGCTAGTTAGCAGCATGATGAGTGGATTTAGGTACGATGACTCTAAGTGAAATAAGTCACACAGAAAAAGACACTTATCCTAAGATATCGCTTATAGAGGGAATGTCAAAATCGCTACACTTGAACTGAATTACAAAACAGAACAGAGTCACACCTTTAGAAGACACACTATGGCTGCTTAACCGGAAAGGTGAGGTGGGGTGATGCATAAAACAAGGGTTTGGAATTAGCTCAGACACCGCTCCATAAGCCAAATATGTAATAGACAAGGCCTACTCCCTGCTCAGTGAACTGGACTCAACACCCCCTAGTCACCGCACAAGAATATATCTGACTAGTATGAATCTGAAAACCTATGTATCGATATCTCTCTGCAAGTGAATCAAGAGGGTGTAAAGCGGCATAAACACAGCAGGGAAAAGCAGCCAAACCCCATTCTAAACATACATTACTTTAAAAAACCCACAAAGCAAAGACAGTGAAAGAGAGAGAAATTCTTACAAAATCCGTTCAGGGTCTCTGATGCAACCTGGATTGACCATATCTAGACCCACAGCTGGATGAGACATAAGGCTGGACACTCTTGGGGCTGAGAGGATTGGTGAGGTTGGGTGAGCAAATGCAGATACTTTAAAGTAATACCGCGGGGTACCCACCCCATGGGTCTCAAATCTCCAGGTACAAGGGCATCTTCCTACATCAAAACATGCATGGGAAACCCAGAAGATGGTATGCCGTGAGATCGGGAAAGGTTTCTAAAACGCACCTCATTTCTCCTCTCCTTGTGCTCGGGTTCGCCATTCCAGCCGCTTGACTAACCATCTCCCTACTTGGAGAATCAGCACCTTTAACCTCCTGATTGTACAGGTTGCAATTTGTCCTGAGGATGAACGGGAAGACGCGGAACCAACGAGAGACGAGCCCTAGGTGTTGGGACAGGCATAGGTCACTCCATTTTCCCATCAGGAAGAAGAATGAACCACAGGCTCAGCCTGCCCCCCAGAACCAAAATAGGGCCTGAAGCAATCCTGCGATTTTGCGGCCAGCTCCCAAAAAAGCGAGGAGACAAATGGAGCTCAGGGGCACTGCAATTCACAAACGTGCAGAGTTATAAATGATAACTCTCGTCCACAAATATATTGAGGGAAGGCAACGGAGAGGATTTGAAAGCAAGGCAGATTTGCAGGAAACAGATTTCAGGAGGTAGATTCGACTCGCCTTTAAAGCACATGAAAAGCGGCAAAACGTTGACAATGATGCCCTTGGCCAAAAAGGGCGTATGCGTTTTTTCCTGAATATATTCAGGAAAAAACGCATACGCCCTTTTTGGCCAACCAAGCAAGCCGGAAGGGCAAATCAGCGCTACAAAGAAGTCTCGCTTGCCCTCAGTCAAAAGGGCCATGCTGAACAAAGTGTAAAAACCAGAAAAGCAGGACAGGCCATGGAGACATGGGAGCCTTGCTACGCTGATGGGCGGGATGTAAATTGCCAACAGGCACTCTGGAGAAGAGTACGGTGTGTCCTGAAACAAGTAATAAACACAGCGTAGAGAGCATAGGGCACTTCCACTCAAGGGCGTATAAATTGGGAAAACTAAAAATCAACAAGACACAGGCACCCTAAAGTTTACGGCTGCTCTATTTCCAAGAACCTCCACTTCGGTACACCTTCAATATCCCAGGAAAGAGAAAAATGGATAAAGAAATGGTGGTACTTCGCACAATGGAATATCACTCAGCCATGAAATCAATGTCATAAGGCTAGTTAGCAGCATGATGAGTGGATTTAGGTACGATGACTCTAAGTGAAATAAGTCACACAGAAAAAGACACTTATCCTAAGATATCGCTTATAGAGGGAATGTCAAAATCGCTACACTTGAACTGAATTACAAAACAGAACAGAGTCACACCTTTAGAAGACACACTATGGCTGCTTAACGGGAAAGGTGAGGTGGGGTGATGCATAAAACAAGGGTTTGGAATTAGCTCAGACACCGCTCCATAAGCCAAATATGTAATAGACAAGGCCTACTCCCTGCTCAGTGAACTGGACTCAACACCCCCTAGTCACCGCACAAGAATATATCTGACTAGTATGAATCTGAAAACCTATGTATCGATATCTCTCTGCAAGTGAATCAAGAGGGTGTAAAGCGGCATAAACACAGCAGGGAAAAGCAGCCAAGCCCGATTCTAAACATAAATTACTTTAAAAAACCCACAAAACAAAGACAGTGAAAGAGAGAGAAATTCTTACAAAATCCGTTCAGGGTCTATGATGCAACCTGGATTGACCATATCAAGACCCACAGCTGGATGAGACATAAGCCTGGACATTCTTGGGGATGAGAGGGTTGGTGAGGTTGGGTGAGCAAATGCAGATACTTTAAAGTAACACTGCGGGGAACACACCCCATGGGTCTCAAATCTCCAGGTACAAGGGAATCTTCCTACATCAAAACATGCATGGGAAACCCAGAAGATGGTATGCCGTGAGATCAGGAAAGGTTTCTAAAACGCACCTCATTTCTCCTCTCCTTGTGCTCGGATTCGCGATTCCAGCTGCTTGACTAACCATCTCCCTACTTGGAGAATCAGCACCTTTAACCTACTGTTTCGTCCAGGTTGCAATTTGTCCTGAGGATGAACGGGAAGACGGGGAACCAACGAAAGACTAGCCCTAGGTGTTGGGACAGGCACAGGTCACTCCATTTTCCCATCAGGAAGAAGAATGAACCACAGGCTCAGCCTGCCCCCCAGAACCAAAATAGGGCCTGAAGCAATCCTGCGCTTTTGCGGCCAGCTCCCAAAAAAGCGAGGAGACAAATGGAGCTCAGGGGCACTGCAATTCACAAACGTGCAGAGTTATAAATGAGAACTCTCGTCCACAAATATATTGAGGGAAGGCAACGAAGAGGATTTGAAAGCAAGGCAGATTTGCAGGAAACAGATTTCAGGAGGTAGATTCGACTCGCCTTTAAAGCACATGAAAAGCGGCAAAACGTTGACAATGATGCCCTTGGCCAAAAAGGGCGTATGCGTTTTTTCCTGAATATATTCAGGAAAAAACGCATACGCACTTTTTGGCCAACCAAGCAAGCCGGAAGGGCAAATCAGCGCTACAAAGAAGTCTCGCTTGCCCTCGGTCAAAAGGGCCATGCTGAACAAACAGTAAAAACCAGAAAAGCAGGACAGGCCATGGAGACATGGGAGCCTTGCTACGCTGATGGGCGGGATGTAAATTGCCAACAGGCACTCTGGAGAAGAGTACGGTGTGTCCTGAAACAAGTAATAAACACAGCGTAGAGAGCATAGGGCACTTCCACTCATGGGCGTATAAATTGGGAAAACTAAAAATCAACAAGACACAGGCAACCTAAAGTTTACGGCTGCTCTGTTTCCAAGAACCTCCACTTCGGTACACCTTCAATATCCCAGGAAAGAGAAAAATGGATAAAGAAATGGTGGTACTTGGCACAATGGAATATCACTCAGCCATGAAATCAATGTCATAAGGCTAGTTAGCAGCATGATGAGTGGATTTAGGTACGATGACTCTAAGTGAAATAAGTCACACAGAAAAAGACACTTATCCTAAGATATCGCTTATAGAGGGAATGTCAAAATCGCTACACTTGAACTGAATTACAAAACAGAACAGAGTCACACCTTTAGAAGACACACTATGGCTGCTTAACCGGAAAGGTGAGGTGGGGTGATGCATAAAACAAGGGTTTGGAATTAGCTCAGACACCGCTCCATAAGCCAAATATGTAATAGACAAGGCCTACTCCCTGCTCAGTGAACTGGACTCAACACCCCCTAGTCACCGCACAAGAATATATCTGACTAGTATGAATCTGAAAACCTATGTATCGATATCTCTCTGCAAGTGAATCAAGAGGGTGTAAAGCGGCATAAACACAGCAGGGAAAAGCAGCCAAACCCCATTCTAAACATACATTACTTTAAAAAACCCACAAAGCAAAGACAGTGAAAGAGAGAGAAATTCTTACAAAATCCGTTCAGGGTCTCTGATGCAACCTGGATTGACCATATCTAGACCCACAGCTGGATGAGACATAAGGCTGGACACTCTTGGGGCTGAGAGGATTGGTGAGGTTGGGTGAGCAAATGCAGATACTTTAAAGTAATACCGCGGGGTACCCACCCCATGGGTCTCAAATCTCCAGGTACAAGGGAATCTTCCTACATCAAAACATGCATGGGAAACCCAGAAGATGGTATGCCGTGAGATCAGGAAAGGTTTCTAAAACGCACCTCATTTCTCCTCTCCTTGTGCTCGGATTCGCGATTCCAGCTGCTTGACTAACCATCTCCCTACTTGGAGAATCAGCACCTTTAACCTACTGTTTCGTCCAGGTTGCAATTTGTCCTGAGGATGAACGGGAAGACGGGGAACCAACGAAAGACTAGCCCTAGGTGTTGGGACAGGCACAGGTCACTCCATTTTCCCATCAGGAAGAAGAATGAACCACAGGCTCAGCCTGCCCCCCAGAACCAAAATAGGGCCTGAAGCAATCCTGCGCTTTTGCGGCCAGCTCCCAAAAAAGCGAGGAGACAAATGGAGCTCAGGGGCACTGCAATTCACAAACGTGCAGAGTTATAAATGAGAACTCTCGTCCACAAATATATTGAGGGAAGGCAACGAAGAGGATTTGAAAGCAAGGCAGATTTGCAGGAAACAGATTTCAGGAGGTAGATTCGACTCGCCTTTAAAGCACATGAAAAGCGGCAAAACGTTGACAATGATGCCCTTGGCCAAAAAGGGCGTATGCGTTTTTTCCTGAATATATTCAGGAAAAAACGCATACGCCCTTTTTGGCCAACCAAGCAAGCCGGAAGGGCAAATCAGCGCTACAAAGAAGTCTCGCTTGCCCTCGGTCAAAAGGGCCATGCTGAACAAACAGTAAAAACCAGAAAAGCAGGACAGGCCATGGAGACATGGGAGCCTTGCTACGCTGATGGGCGGGATGTAAATTGCCAACAGGCACTCTGGAGAAGAGTACGGTGTGTCCTGAAACAAGTAATAAACACAGCGTAGAGAGCATAGGGCACTTCCACTCATGGGCGTATAAATTGGGAAAACTAAAAATCAACAAGACACAGGCAACCTAAAGTTTACGGCTGCTCTGTTTCCAAGAACCTCCACTTCGGTACACCTTCAATATCCCAGGAAAGAGAAAAATGGATAAAGAAATGGTGGTACTTGGCACAATGGAATATCACTCAGCCATGAAATCAATGTCATAAGGCTAGTTAGCAGCATGATGAGTGGATTTAGGTACGATGACTCTAAGTGAAATAAGTCACACAGAAAAAGACACTTATCCTAAGATATCGCTTATAGAGGGAATGTCAAAATCGCTACACTTGAACTGAATTACAAAACAGAACAGAGTCACACCTTTAGAAGACACACTATGGCTGCTTAACCGGAAAGGTGAGGTGGGGTGATGCATAAAACAAGGGTTTGGAATTAGCTCAGACACCGCTCCATAAGCCAAATATGTAATAGACAAGGCCTACTCCCTGCTCAGTGAACTGGACTCAACACCCCCTAGTCACCGCACAAGAATATATCTGACTAGTATGAATCTGAAAACCTATGTATCGATATCTCTCTGCAAGTGAATCAAGAGGGTGTAAAGCGGCATAAACACAGCAGGGAAAAGCAGCCAAACCCCATTCTAAACATACATTACTTTAAAAAACCCACAAAGCAAAGACAGTGAAAGAGAGAGAAATTCTTACAAAATCCGTTCAGGGTCTCTGATGCAACCTGGATTGACCATATCTAGACCCACAGCTGGATGAGACATAAGGCTGGACACTCTTGGGGCTGAGAGGATTGGTGAGGTTGGGTGAGCAAATGCAGATACTTTAAAGTAATACCGCGGGGTACCCACCCCATGGGTCTCAAATCTCCAGGTACAAGGGCATCTTCCTACATCAAAACATGCATGGGAAACCCAGAAGATGGTATGCCGTGAGATCGGGAAAGGATTCTAAAACGCACCTCATTTCTCCTCTCCTTGTGCTCGGGTTCGCCATTCCAGCCGCTTGACTAACCATCTCCCTACTTGGAGAATCAGCACCTTTAACCTCCTGATTGTACAGGTTGCAATTTGTCCTGAGGATGAACGGGAAGACGCGGAACCAACGAGAGACGAGCCCTAGGTGTTGGGACAGGCATAGGTCACTCCATTTTCCCATCAGGAAGAAGAATGAACCACAGGCTCAGCCTGCCCCCCAGAACCAAAATAGGGCCTGAAGCAATCCTGCGATTTTGCGGCCAGCTCCCAAAAAAGCGAGGAGACAAATGGAGCTCAGGGGCACTGCAATTCACAAACGTGCAGAGTTATAAATGATAACTCTCGTCCACAAATATATTGAGGGAAGGCAACGGAGAGGATTTGAAAGCAAGGCAGATTTGCAGGAAACAGATTTCAGGAGGTAGATTCGACTCGCCTTTAAAGCACATGAAAAGCGGCAAAACGTTGACAATGATGCCCTTGGCCAAAAAGGGCGTATGCGTTTTTTCCTGAATATATTCAGGAAAAAACGCATACGCCCTTTTTGGCCAACCAAGCAAGCCGGAAGGGCAAATCAGCGCTACAAAGAAGTCTCGCTTGCCCTCAGTCAAAAGGGCCATGCTGAACAAAGTGTAAAAACCAGAAAAGCAGGACAGGCCATGGAGACATGGGAGCCTTGCTACGCTGATGGGCGGGATGTAAATTGCCAACAGGCACTCTGGAGAAGAGTACGGTGTGTCCTGAAACAAGTAATAAACACAGCGTAGAGAGCATAGGGCACTTCCACTCAAGGGCGTATAAATTGGGAAAACTAAAAATCAACAAGACACAGGCACCCTAAAGTTTACGGCTGCTCTATTTCCAAGAACCTCCACTTCGGTACACCTTCAATATCCCAGGAAAGAGAAAAATGGATAAAGAAATGGTGGTACTTCGCACAATGGAATATCACTCAGCCATGAAATCAATGTCATAAGGCTAGTTAGCAGCATGATGAGTGGATTTAGGTACGATGACTCTAAGTGAAATAAGTCACACAGAAAAAGACACTTATCCTAAGATATCGCTTATAGAGGGAATGTCAAAATCGCTACACTTGAACTGAATTACAAAACAGAACAGAGTCACACCTTTAGAAGACACACTATGGCTGCTTAACGGGAAAGGTGAGGTGGGGTGATGCATAAAACAAGGGTTTGGAATTAGCTCAGACACCGCTCCATAAGCCAAATATGTAATAGACAAGGCCTACTCCCTGCTCAGTGAACTGGACTCAACACCCCCTAGTCACCGCACAAGAATATATCTGACTAGTATGAATCTGAAAACCTATGTATCGATATCTCTCTGCAAGTGAATCAAGAGGGTGTAAAGCGGCATAAACACAGCAGGGAAAAGCAGCCAAGCCCGATTCTAAACATAAATTACTTTAAAAAACCCACAAAACAAAGACAGTGAAAGAGAGAGAAATTCTTACAAAATCCGTTCAGGGTCTATGATGCAACCTGGATTGACCATATCAAGACCCACAGCTGGATGAGACATAAGCCTGGACATTCTTGGGGATGAGAGGGTTGGTGAGGTTGGGTGAGCAAATGCAGATACTTTAAAGTAACACTGCGGGGAACACACCCCATGGGTCTCAAATCTCCAGGTACAAGGGAATCTTCCTACATCAAAACATGCATGGGAAACCCAGAAGATGGTATGCCATGAGATCGGGAAAGGTTTCTAAAACGCACCTCATTTCTCCTCTCCTTGTGCTCGGGTTCGCCATTCCAGCCGCTTGACTAACCATCTCCCTACTTGGAGAATCAGCACCTTTAACCTCCTGATTGTACAGGTTGCAATTTGTCCTGAGGATGAACGGGAAGACGCGGAACCAACGAGAGACGAGCCCTAGGTGTTGGGACAGGCATAGGTCACTCCATTTTCCCATCAGGAAGAAGAATGAACCACAGGCTCAGCCTGCCCCCCAGAACCAAAATAGAGCCTGAAGCAATCCTGCGCTTTTGCGGCCAGCTCCCAAAAAAGCGAGGAGACAAATGGAGCTCAGGGGCACTGCAATTCACAAACGTGCAGAGTTATAAATGAGAACTCTCGTCCACAAATATATTGAGGGAAGGCAACGAAGAGGATTTGAAAGCAAGGCAGATTTGCAGGAAACAGATTTCAGGAGGTAGATTCGACTCGCCTTTAAAGCACATGAAAAGCGGCAAAACGTTGACAATGATGCCCTTGGCCAAAAAGGGCGTATGCGTTTTTTCCTGAATATATTCAGGAAAAAACGCATACGCCCTTTTTGGCCAACCAAGCAAGCCGGAAGGGCAAATCAGCGCTACAAAGAAGTCTCGCTTGCCCTCGGTCAAAAGGGCCATGCTGAACAAACAGTAAAAACCAGAAAAGCAGGACAGGCCATGGAGACATGGGAGCCTTGCTACGCTGATGGGCGGGATGTAAATTGCCAACAGGCACTCTGGAGAAGAGTACGGTGTGTCCTGAAACAAGTAATAAACACAGCGTAGAGAGCATAGGGCACTTCCACTCAAGGGCGTATAAATTGGGAAAACTAAAAATCAACAAGACACAGGCACCCTAAAGTTTACGGCTGCTCTGTTTCCAAGAACCTCCACTTCGGTACACCTTCAATATCCCAGGAAAGAGAAAAATGGATAAAGAAATGGTGGTACTTGGCACAATGGAATATCACTCAGCCATGAAATCAATGTCATAAGGCTAGTTAGCAGCATGATGAGTGGATTTAGGTACGATGACTCTAAGTGAAATAAGTCACACAGAAAAAGACACTTATCCTAAGATATCGCTTATAGAGGGAATGTCAAAATCGCTACACTTGAACTGAATTACAAAACAGAACAGAGTCACACCTTTAGAAGACACACTATGGCTGCTTAACGGGAAAGGTGAGGTGGGGTGATTCATAAAACAAGGGTTTGGAAGTAGCTCAGAGACCGCTCCATAAGCCAAATATGTAATAGACAAGGCCTACTCCCTGCTCAGTGAACTGGACTCAACACACCCTAGTCAACACACAAGAATATATCTGACTAGTAAGAATCTGAAAACCTATGTATCGATATCTCTCTGCAAGTGAATCAAGAGGGTGTAAAGCGGCATCAACACAGCAGGGAAAAGCAGCCAAGCCCGATTCTAAACATAAATTACTTTAAAAACCCACAATACAAAGACAGTGAAAGAGAGAGAAATTCTTACAAAATCCGTTCAGGGTCTATGATGCAACCTGGATTGACCATATCAAGACCCACAGCTGGATGAGACATAAGGCTGGACACTCTTGGGGCTGAGAGGGTTGGTGAGGTTGGGTGAGCAAATGCAGATACTTTAAAGTAACACTGCGGGGAACACACCCCATGGGTCTCAAATCTCCAGGTACAAGGGAATCTTCCTACATCAAAACATGCATGGGAAACCCAGAAGATGGTATGCCATGAGATCGGGAAAGGTTTCTAAAACGCACCTCATTTCTCCTCTCCTTGTGCTCGGGTTCGCCATTCCAGCCGCTTGACTAACCATCTCCCTACTTGGAGAATCAGCACCTTAACCTCCTGATTGTACAGGTTGCAATTTGTCCTGAGGATGAACGGGAAGACGCGGAACCAACGAGAGACGAGCCCTAGGTGTTGGGACAGGCATAGGTCACTCCATTTTCCCATCAGGAAGAAGAATGAACCACAGGCTCAGCCTGCCCCCCAGAACCAAAATAGGGCCTGAAGCAATCCTGCGCTTTTGCGGCCAGCTCCCAAAAAAGCGAGGAGACAAATGGAGCTCAGGGGCACTGCAATTCACAAACGTGCAGAGTTATAAATGAGAACTCTCGTCCACAAATATATTGAGGGAAGGCAACGAAGAGGATTTGAAAGCAAGGCAGATTTGCAGGAAACAGATTTCAGGAGGTAGATTCGACTCGCCTTTAAAGCACATGAAAAGCGGCAAAACGTTGACAATGATGCCCTTGGCCAAAAAGGGCGTATGCGTTTTTTCCTGAATATATTCAGGAAAAAACGCATACGCCCTTTTTGGCCAACCAAGCAAGCCGGAAGGGCAAATCAGCGCTACAAAGAAGTCTCGCTTGCCCTCGGTCAAAAGGGCCATGCTGAACAAACAGTAAAAACCAGAAAAGCAGGACAGGCCATGGAGACATGAGAGCTTTGCTACGCTGATGGGCGGGATATAAATTGCCAACAGGCACTCTGGAGAAGAGTACGGTGTGTCCTGAAACAAGTAATAAACACAGCGTAGAGAGCATAGGGCACTTCCACTCATGGGCGTCTAAATTGGGAAAACTAAAAATCAACAAGACACAGGCACCCTAAAGTTTACGGCTGCTCTGTTTCCAAGAACCTCCGCTTCGGTACACCTTCAATATCCCAGGAAAGAGAAAAATGGATAAAGAAATGGTGGTACTTGGAACAATGGAATATCACTCAGCCATGAAATCAATGTCATAAGGCTAGTTCGCAGCATGATGAGTGGATTTAGGTACGATGACTCTAAGTGAAATAAGTCACACAGAAAAAGACACTTATCCTAAGATATCGCTTATGGAGGGAATGTCAAAATCGCTACACTTGAACTGAATTACAAAACAGAACAGAGTCACACCTTTAGAAGACACACTATGGCTGCTTAACGGGAAAGGTGAGGTGGGGTGATGCATAAAACAAGGGTTTGGAATTAGCTCAGACACCGCTCCATAAGCCAAATATGTAATAGACAAGGCCTACTCCCTGCTCAGTGAACTGGACTCAACACCCCCTAGTCACCGCACAAGAATATATCTGACTAGTATGAATCTGAAAACCTATGTATCGATATCTCTCTGCAAGTGAATCAAGAGGGTGTAAAGCGGCATAAACACAGCAGAGAAAAGCAGCCAAACCCCATTCTAAACATACATTACTTTAAAAAACCCACAAAACAAAGACAGTGAAAGAGAGAGAAATTCTTACAAAATCCGTTCAGGGTCTATGATGCAACCTGGATTGACCATATCAAGACCCACAGCTGGATGAGACATAAGGCTGGACACTCTTGGGGCTGAGAGGGTTGGTGAGGTTGGGTGAGCAAATGCAGATACTTTAAAGTAACACTGCGGGGAACACACACCATGGGTCTCAAATCTCCAGGTACAAGGGAATCTTCCTACATCAAAACATGCATGGGAAACCCAGAAGATGGTATGCCATGAGATCGGGAAAGGTTTCTAAAACGCACCTCATTTCTCCTCTCCTTGTGCTCGGGTTCGCCATTCCAGCCCCTTGACTAACCATCTCCCTACTTGGAGAATCAGCACCTTTAACCTCCTGATTGTACAGGTTGCAATTTGTCCTGAGGATGAACGGGAAGACGCGGAAGCCACGAGAGACGAGCCCTAGGTGTTGGGACAGGCATAGGTCACTCCATTTTCCCATCAGGAAGAAGAATGAACCACAGGCTCAGCCTGCCCCCCAGAACCAAAATAGGGCCTGAAGCAATCCTGCGCTTTTGCGGCCAGCTCCCAAAAAAGCGAGGAGACAAATGGAGCTCAGGGGCACTGCAATTCACAAACGTGCAGAGTTATAAATGAGAACTCTCGTCCACAAATATATTGAGGGAAGGCAACGAAGAGGATTTGAAAGCAAGGGAGATTTGCAGGAAACAGATTTCAGGAGGTAGATTCGACTCGCCTTTAAAGCACATGAAAAGCGGCAAAACGTTGACAATGATGCCCTTGGCCAAAAAGGGCGTATGCGTTTTTTCCTGAATATATTCAGGAAAAAACGCATACGCCCTTTTTGGCCAACCAAGCAAGCCGGAAGGGCAAATCAGCGCTACAAAGAAGTCTCGCTTGCCCTCGGTCAAAAGGGCCATGCTGAACAAAGTGTAAAAACCAGAAAAGCAGGACAGGCCATGGAGACATGGGAGCCTTGCTACGCTGATGGGCGGGATGTAAATTGCCAACAGGCACTCTGGAGAAGAGTACGGTGTGTCCTGAAACAAGTAATAAACACAGCGTAGAGAGCATAGGGCACTTCCACTCAAGGGCGTATAAATTGGGAAAACTAAAAATCAACAAGACACAGGCACCCTAAAGTTTACGGCTGCTCTGTTTCCAAGAACCTCCACTTCGGTACACCTTCAATATCCCAGGAAAGAGAAAAATGGATAAAGAAATGGTGGTACTTGGCACAATGGAATATCACTCAGCCATGAAATCAATGTCATAAGGCTAGTTAGCAGCATGATGAGTGGATTTAGGTACGATGATTCTAAGTGAAATAAGTCACACAGAAAAAGACACTTATCCTAAGATATCGCTTATAGAGGGAATGTCAAAATCGCTACACTTGAACTGAATTACAAAACAGAACAGAGTCACACCTTTAGAAGACACACTATGGCTGCTTAACGGGAAAGGTGAGGTGGGGTGATGCATAAAACAAGGGTTTGAAATTAGCTCAGACACCGCTCCATAAGCCAAATATGTAATAGACAAGGCCTACTCCCTGCTCAGTGAACTGGACTCAACACCCCCTAGTCACCGCACAAGAATATATCTGACTAGTATGAATCTGAAAACCTATGTATCGATATCTCTCTGCAAGTGAATCAAGAGGGTGTAAAGCGGCATAAACACAGCAGGGAAAAGCAGCCAAACCCCATTCTAAACATACATTACTTTAAAATCCCACAAAGCAAAGACAGTGAAAGAGAGAGAAATTCTTACAAAATCCGTTCAGGGTCTCTGATGCAACCTGGATTGACCATATCTAGACCCACAGCTGGATGAGACATAAGGCTGGACACTCTTGGGGCTGAGAGGATTGGTGAGGTTGGGTGAGCAAATGCAGATACTTTAAAGTAATACCGCGGGGTACCCACCCCATGGGTCTCAAATCTCCAGGTACAAGGGAATCTTCCTACATCAAAACATGCATGGGAAACCCAGAAGATGGTATGCCGTGAGATCGGGAAAGGTTTCTAAAACGCACCTCATTTCTCCTCTCCTTGTGCTCGGATTCGCGATTCCAGCTGCTTGACTAACCATCTCCCTACTTGGAGAATCAGCACCTTTAACCTACTGTTTCGTCCAGGTTGCAATTTGTCCTGAGGATGAACGGGAAGACGGGGAACCAACGAAAGACTAGCCCTAGGTGTTGGGACAGGCACAGGTCACTCCATTTTCCCATCAGGAAGAAGAATGAACCACAGGCTCAGCCTGCCCCCCAGAACCAAAATAGGGCCTGAAGCAATCCTGCGCTTTTGCGGCCAGCTCCCAAAAAAGCGAGGAGACAAATGGAGCTCAGGGGCACTGCAATTCACAAACGTGCAGAGTTATAAATGAGAACTCTCGTCCACAAATATATTGAGGGAAGGCAACAAAGAGGATTTGAAAGCAAGGCAGATTTGCAGGAAACAGATTTCAGGAGGTAGATTCGACTCGCCTTTAAAGCACATGAAAAGCGGCAAAACGTTGACAATGATGCCCTTGGCCAAAAAGGGCGTATGCGTTTTTTCCTGAATATATTCAGGAAAAAACGCATACGCCCTTTTTGGCCAACCAAGCAAGCCGGAAGGGCAAATCAGCGCTACAAAGAAGTCTCGCTTGCCCTCGGTCAAAAGGGCCATGCTGAACAAACAGTAAAAACCAGAAAAGCAGGACAGGCCATGGAGACATGGGAGCCTTGCTACGCTGATGGGCGGGATGTAAATTGCCAACAGGCACTCTGGAGAAGAGTACGGTGTGTCCTGAAACAAGTAATAAACACAGCGTAGAGAGCATAGGGCACTTCCACTCATGGGCGTATAAATTGGGAAAACTAAAAATCAACAAGACACAGGCAACCTAAAGTTTACGGCTGCTCTGTTTCCAAGAACCTCCACTTCGGTACACCTTCAATATCCCAGGAAAGAGAAAAATGGATAAAGAAATGGTGGTACTTGGCACAATGGAATATCACTCAGCCATGAAATCAATGTCATAAGGCTAGTTAGCAGCATGATGAGTGGATTTAGGTACGATGACTCTAAGTGAAATAAGTCACACAGAAAAAGACACTTATCCTAAGATATCGCTTATAGAGGGAATGTCAAAATCGCTACACTTGAACTGAATTACAAAACAGAACAGAGTCACACCTTTAGAAGACACACTATGGCTGCTTAACGGGAAAGGTGAGGTGGGGTGATGCATAAAACAAGGGTTTGGAATTAGCTCAGACACCGCTCCATAAGCCAAATATGTAATAGACAAGGCCTACTCCCTGCTCAGTGAACTGGACTCAACACCCCCTAGTCACCGCACAAGAATATATCTGACTAGTATGAATCTGAAAACCTATGTATCGATATCTCTCTGCAAGTGAATCAAGAGGGTGTAAAGCGGCATAAACACAGCAGGGAAAAGCAGCCAAACCCCATTCTAAACATACATTACTTTAAAAAACCCACAAAGCAAAGACAGTGAAAGAGAGAGAAATTTTTACAAAATCCGTTCAGGGTCTCTGATGCAACCTGGATTGACCATATCTAGACCCACAGCTGGATGAGACATAAGGCTGGACACTCTTGGGGCTGAGAGGATTGGTGAGGTTGGGTGAGCAAATGCAGATACTTTAAAGTAATACCGCGGGGTACCCACCCCATGGGTCTCAAATCTCCAGGTACAAGGGCATCTTCCTACATCAAAACATGCATGGGAAACCCAGAAGATGGTATGCCGTGAGATCGGGAAAGGTTTCTAAAACGCACCTCATTTCTCCTCTCCTTGTGCTCGGGTTCGCCATTCCAGCCGCTTGACTAACCATCTCCCTACTTGGAGAATCAGCACCTTTAACCTACTGTTTCGTCCAGGTTGCAATTTGTCCTGAGGATGAACGGGAAGATGGGGAACCAACGAAAGACTAGCCCTAGGTGTTGGGACAGGCACAGGTCACTCCATTTTCCCATCAGGAAGAAGAATGAACCACAGGCTCAGCCTGCCCCCCAGAACCAAAATAGGGCCTGAAGCAATCCTGCGCTTTTGCGGCCAGCTCCCAAAAAAGCGAGGAGACAAATGGAGCTCAGGGGCACTGCAATTCACAAACGTGCAGAGTTATAAATGAGAACTCTCGTCCACAAATATATTGAGGGAAGGCAACGAAGAGGATTTGAAAGCAAGGCAGATTTGCAGGAAACAGATTTCAGGAGGTAGATTCGACTCGCCTTTAAAGCACATGAAAAGCGGCAAAACGTTGACAATGATGCCCTTGGCCAAAAAGGGCGTATGCGTTTTTTCCTGAATATATTCAGGAAAAAACGCATACGCCCTTTTTGGCCAACCAAGCAAGCCGGAAGGGCAAATCAGCGCTACAAAGAAGTCTCGCTTGCCCTCGGTCAAAAGGGCCATGCTGAACAAAGTGTAAAAACCAGAAAAGCAGGACAGGCCATGGAGACATGGAAGCCTTGCTACGCTGATGGGCGGGATGTAAATTGCCAACAGGCACTCTGGACAAGAGTACGGTGTGTCCTGAAACAAGTAATAAACACAGCGTTGAGAGCATAGGGCACTTCCACTCATGGGCGTATAAATTGGGAAAACTAAAAATCAACAAGACACAGGCACCCTAAAGTTTACGGCTGCTCTGTTTCCAAGAACCTCCACTTCGGTACACCTTCAATATCCCAGGAAAGAGAAAAATGGATAAAGAAATGGTGGTACTTGGCACAGTGGAATATCACTCAGCCATGAAATCAATGTCATAAGGCTAGTTAGCAGCATGATGAGTGGATTTAGATACGATGATTCTAAGTGAAATAAGTCACACAGAAAAAGACACTTATCCTAAGATATCGCTTATAGAGGGAATGTCAAAATCGCTACACTTGAACTGAATTACAAAACAGAACAGAGTCACACCTTTAGAAGACACACTATGGCTGCTTAACGGGAAAGGTGAGGTGGGGTGATGCATAAAACAAGGGTTTGAAATTAGCTCAGAGACCGCTCCATAAGCCAAATATGTAATAGACAAGGCCTACTCCCTGCTCAGTGAACTGGACTCAACACACCCTAGTCACCACACAAGAATATATCTGACTAGTAAGAATCTGAAAACCTATGTATCGATATCTCTCTGCAAGTGAATCAAGAGGGTGTAAAGCAGCATCAACACAGCAGGGAAAAGCAGCCAAGCCCGATTCTAAACATAAATTACTTTAAAAAACCCACAAAACAAAGACAGTGAAAGAGAGAGAAATTCTTACAAAATCCGTTCAGGGTCTATGATGCAACCTGGATTGACCATATCAAGACCCACAGCTGGATGAGACATAAGGCTGGACACTCTTGGGGCTGAGAGGGTTGGTGAGGTTGGGTGAGCAAATGCAGATACTTTAAAGTAACACTGCGGGGAACACACCCCATGGGTCTCAAATCTCCAGGTACAAGGGAATCTTCCTACATCAAAACATGCATGGGAAACCCAGAAGATGGTATGCCATGAGATCGGGAAAGGTTTCTAAAACGCACCTCATTTCTCCTCTCCTTGTGCTCGGGTTCGCCATTCCAGCCGCTTGACTAACCATCTCCCTACTTGGAGAATCAGCACCTTTAACCTCCTGATTGTACAGGTTGCAATTTGTCCTGAGGATGAACGGGAAGACGCGGAACCAACGAGAGACGAGCCCTAGGTGTTGGGACAGGCATAGGTCACTCCATTTTCCCATCAGGAAGAAGAATGAACCACAGGCTCAGCCTGCCCCCCAGAACCAAAATAGGGCCTGAAGCAATCCTGCGCTTTTGCGGCCAGCTCCCAAAAAAGCGAGGAGACAAATGGAGCTCAGGGGCACTGCAATTCACAAACGTGCAGAGTTATAAATGAGAACTCTCGTCCACAAATATATTGAGGGAAGGCAACGAAGAGGATTTGAAAGCAAGGCAGATTTGCAGGAAACAGATTTCAGGAGGTAGATTCGACTCGCCTTTAAAGCACATGAAAAGCGGCAAAACGTTGACAATGATGCCCTTGGCCAAAAAGGGCGTATGCGTTTTTTCCTGAATATATTCAGGAAAAAACGCATACGCCCTTTTTGGCCAACCAAGCAAGCCGGAAGGGCAAATCAGCGCTACAAAGAAGTCTCGCTTGCCCTCGGTCAAAAGGGTCATGCTGAACAAACAGTAAAAACCAGAAAAGCAGGACAGGCCATGGAGACATGGGAGCCTTGCTACGCTGATGGGCGGGATGTAAATTGCCAACAGGCACTCTGGAGAAGAGTACGGTGTGTCCTGAAACAAGTAATAAACACAGCGTAGAGAGCATAGGGCACTTCCACTCAAGGGCGTATAAATTGGGAAAACTAAAAATCAACAAGACACAGGCACCCTAAAGTTTACGGCTGCTCTGTTTCCAAGAACCTCCACTTCGATACACCTTCAATATCCCAGGAAAGAGAAAAATGGATAAAGAAATGGTGGTACTTGGCACAATGGAATATCACTCAGCCATGAAATCAATGTCATAAGGCTAGTTAGCAGCATGATGAGTGGATTTAGGTACGATGATTCTAAGTGAAATAAGTCACACAGAAAAAGACACTTATCCTAAGATATCGCTTATAGAGGGAATGTCAAAATCGCTACACTTGAACTGAATTACAAAACAGAACAGAGTCACACCTTTAGAAGACACACTATGGCTGCTTAACGGGAAAGGTGAGGTGGGGTGATGCATAAAACAAGGGTTTGAAATTAGCTCAGACACCGCTCCATAAGCCAAATATGTAATAGACAAGGCCTACTCCCTGCTCAGTGAACTGGACTCAACACCCCCTAGTCACCGCACAAGAATATATCTGACTAGTATGAATCTGAAAACCTATGTATCGATATCTCTCTGCAAGTGAATCAAGAGGGTGTAAAGCGGCATAAACACAGCAGGGAAAAGCAGCCAAGACCCATTCTAAACATAAATTACTTTAAAAATCCCACAAAACAAAGACAGTGAAAGAGAGAGAAATTCTTACAAAATCCGTTCAGGGTCTCTGATACAACCTGGATTGACCATATCTAGACCCCCAGCTGGATGAGACATAAGGCTGGACACTCTTGGGGCTGAGACGATTGGTGAGGTTGGGTGAGAAAACGCAGATAATTTAAAGTAAAACCGCGGGGTACACACCCCATGGGTCTCAAATCTCCAGGTACAAGGGCATCTTCCTACATCAAAACATGCATGGGAAACCCAGAAGATGGTATGCCGTGAGATCGGGAAAGGTTTCTAAAACGCACCTCATTTCTCCTCTCCTTGTGCTCGGATTCGCGATTCCAGCCGCTTGACTAACCATCTCCCTACTTGGAGAATCAGCACCTTTAACCTACTGTTTCGTCCAGGTTGCAATTTGTCCTGAGGATGAACGGGAAGACGGGGAACCAACGAAAGACTAGCCCTAGGTGTTGGGACAGGCACAGGTCACTCCATTTTCCCATCAGGAAGAAGAATGAACCACAGGCTCAGCCTGCCCCCCAGAACCAAAATAGGGCCTGAAGCAATCCTGCGCTTTTGCGGCCAGCTCCCAAAAAAGCGAGGAGACAAATGGAGCTCAGGGGCACTGCAATTCACAAACGTGCAGAGTTATAAATGAGAACTCTCGTCCACAAATATATTGAGGGAAGGCAACGAAGAGGATTTGAAAGCAAGGCAGATTTGCAGGAAACAGATTTCAGGAGGTAGATTCGACTCGCCTTTAAAGCACATGAAAAGCGGCAAAACGTTGACAATGATGCCCTTGGCCAAAAAGGGCGTATGCGTTTTTTCCTGAATATATTCAGGAAAAAACGCATACGCCCTTTTTGGCCAACCAAGCAAGCCGGAAGGGCAAATCAGCGCTACAAAGATGTCTCGCTTGCCCTCGGTCAAAAGGGCCATGCTGAACAAACAGTAAAAACCAGAAAAGCAGGGCAGGCCATGGAGACATGGGAGCCTTGCTACGCTGATGGGCGGGATGTAAATTGCCAACAGGCACTCTGGAGAAGAGTACGGTGTGTCCTGAAACAAGTAATAAACACAGCGTAGAGAGCATAGGGCACTTCCATTCATGGGCGTATAAATTGGGAAAACTAAAAATCAACAAGACACAGGCACCCTAAAGTTTACGGCTGCTCTGTTTCCAAGAACCTCCACTTCGGTACACCTTCAATATCCCAGGAAAGAGAAAAATGGATAAAGAAATGGTGGTACTTGGCACAATAGAATATCACTCAGCCATGAAATCAATGTCATAAGGCTAGTTAGCAGCATGATGAGTGGATTTAGGTACGATGACTCTAAGTGAAATAAGTCACACAGAAAAAGACACTTATCCTAAGATATCGCTTATAGAGGGAATGTCAAAATCGCTACACTTGAACTGAATTACAAAACAGAACAGAGTCACACCTTTAGAAGACACACTATGGCTGCTTAACGGGAAAGGTGAGGTGGGGTGATGCATAAAACAAGGGTTTGAAATTAGCTCAGACACCGCTCCATAAGCCAAATATGTAATAGACAAGGCCTATTCCCTGCTCAGTGAACTGGACTCAACACCCCCTAGTCACCGCACAAGAATATATCTGACTAGTATGAATCTGAAAACCTATGTATCGATATCTCTCTGCAAGTGAATCAAGAGGGTGTAAAGCGGCATAAACACAGCAGGGAAAAGCAGCCAAACCCCATTCTAAACATACATTACTTTAAAAAACCCACAAAGCAAAGACAGTGAAAGAGAGAGAAATTCTTACAAAATCCGTTCAGGGTCTCTGATGCAACCTGGATTGACCATATCTAGACCCACAGCTGGATGAGACATAAGGCTGGACACTCTTGGGGCTGAGAGGATTGGTGAGGTTGGGTGAGCAAATGCAGATACTTTAAAGTAATACCGCGGGGTACCCACCCCATGGGTCTCAAATCTCCAGGTACAAGGGAAACTTCCTACATCAAAACATGCATGGGAAACCCAGAAGATGGTATGCCGTGAGATCGGGAAAGGTTTCTAAAACGCACCTCATTTCTCCTCTCCTTGTGCTCGGATTCGCGATTCCAGCCGCTTGACTAACCATCTCCCTACTTGGAGAATCAGCACCTTTAACCTACTGTTTCGTCCAGGTTGCAATTTGTCCTGAGGATGAACGGGAAGACGGGGAACCAACGAAAGACTAGCCCTAGGTGTTGGGACAGGCACAGGTCACTCCATTTTCCCATCAGGAAGAAGAATGAACCACAGGCTCAGCCTGCCCCCCAGAACCAAAATAGGGCCTGAAGCAATCCTGCGCTTTTGCGGCCAGCTCCCAAAAAAGCGAGGAGACAAATGGAGCTCAGGGGCACTGCAATTCACAAATGTGCAGAGTTATAAATGAGAACTCTCGTCCACAAATATATTGAGGGAAGGCAACGAAGAGGATTTGAAAGCAAGGCAGATTTGCAGGAAACAGATTTCAGGAGGTAGATTCGACTCGCCTTTAAAGCACATGAAAAGCGGCAAAACGTTGACAATGATGCCCTTGGCCAAAAAGGGCGTATGCGTTTTTTCCTGAATATATTCAGGAAAAAACGCATACGCCCTTTTTGGCCAACCAAGCAAGCCGGAAGGGCAAATCAGCGCTACAAAGATGTCTCGCTTGCCCTCGGTCAAAAGGGCCATGCTGAACAAACAGTAAAAACCAGAAAAGCTGGGCAGGCCATGGAGACATGGGAGCCTTGCTACGCTGATGGGCGGGATGTAAATTGCCAACAGGCACTCTGGAGAAGAGTACGGTGTGTCCTGAAACAAGTAATAAACACAGCGTAGAGAGCATAGGGCACTTCCATTCATGGGCGTATAAATTGGGAAAACTAAAAATCAACAAGACACAGGCACCCTAAAGTTTACGGCTGCTCTGTTTCCAAGAACCTCCACTTCGGTACACCTTCAATATCCCAGGAAAGAGAAAAATGGATAAAGAAATGGTGGTACTTGGCACAATGGAATATCACTCAGCCATGAAATCAATGTCATAAGGCTAGTTAGCAGCATGATGAGTGGATTTAGGTACGATGACTCTAAGTGAAATAAGTCACACAGAAAAAGACACTTATCCTAAGATATCGCTTATAGAGGGAATGTCAAAATCGCTACACTTGAACTGAATTACAAAACAGAACAGAGTCACACCTTTAGAAGACACACTATGGCTGCTTAACGGGAAAGGTGAGGTGGGGTGATGCATAAAACAAGGGTTTGAAATTAGCTCAGACACCGCTCCATAAGCCAAATATGTAATAGACAAGGCCTACTCCCTGCTCAGTGAACTGGACTCAACACCCCCTAGTCACCGCACAAGAATATATCTGACTAGTATGAATCTGAAAACCTATGTATCGATATCTCTCTGCAAGTGAATCAAGAGGGTGTAAAGCGGCATCAACACAGCAGGGAAAAGCAGCCAAACCCCATTCTAAACATACATTACTTTAAAAAACCCACAAAGCAAAGACAGTGAAAGAGAGAGAAATTCTTACAAAATCCGTTCAGGGTCTCTGATGCAACCTGGATTGACCATATCTAGACCCACAGCTGGATGAGACATAAGGCTGGACACTCTTGGGGCTGAGAGGATTGGTGAGGTTGGGTGAGCAAATGCAGATACTTTAAAGTAATACCGCGGGGTACCCACCCCATGGGTCTCAAATCTCCAGGTACAAGGGAAACTTCCTACATCAAAACATGCATGGGAAACCCAGAAGATGGTATGCCGTGAGATCGGGAAAGGTTTCTAAAACGCACCTCATTTCTCCTCTCCTTGTGCTCGGATTCGCGATTCCAGCCGCTTAACTAACCATCTCCCTACTTGGAGAATCAGCACCTTTAACCTACTGTTTCGTCCAGGTTGCAATTTGTCCTGAGGATGAACGGGAAGACGGGGAACCAACGAAAGACTAGCCCTAGGTGTTGGGACAGGCACAGGTCACTCCATTTTCCCATCAGGAAGAAGAATGAACCACAGGCTCAGCCTGCCCCCCAGAACCAAAATAGGGCCTGAAGCAATCCTGCGCTTTTGCGGCCAGCTCCCAAAAAAGCGAGGAGACAAATGGAGCTCAGGGGCACTGCAATTCACAAACGTGCAGAGTTATAAATGAGAACTCTCGTCCACAAATATATTGAGGGAAGGCAACGAAGAGGATTTGAAAGCAAGGCAGATTTGCAGGAAACAGATTTCAGGAGGTAGATTCGACTCGCCTTTAAAGCACATGAAAAGCGGCAAAACGTTGACAATGATGCCCTTGGCCAAAAAGGGCGTATGCGTTTTTTCCTGAATATATTCAGGAAAAAACGCATACGCCCTTTTTGGCCATCCAACCAAGCCGGAAGGGCAAATCAGCGCTACAAAGATGTCTCGCTTGCCCTCGGTCAAAAGGGCCATGCTGAACAAACAGTAAAAACCAGAAAAGCAGGACAGGCCATGGAGACATGGGAGCCTTGCTACGCTGATGGGCGGGATGTAAATTGCCAACAGGCACTCTGGAGAAGAGTACGGTGTGTCCTGAAACAAGTAATAAACACAGCGTAGAGAGCATAGGGCACTTCCACTCATGGGCGTATAAATTGGGAAAACTAAAAATCAACAAGACACAGGCACCCTAAAGTTTACGGCTGCTCTGTTTCCAAGAACCTCCACTTCGGTACACCTTCAATATCCCAGGAAAGAGAAAAATGGATAAAGAAATGGTGGTACTTGGCACAATGGAATATCACTCAGCCATGAAATCAATGTCATAAGGCTAGTTAGCAGCATGATGAGTGGATTTAGGTACGATGACTCTAAGTGAAATAAGTCACACAGAAAAAGACACTTATCCTAAGATATCGCTTATAGAGGGAATGTCAAAATCGCTACACTTGAACTGAATTACAAAACAGAACAGAGTCACACCTTTAGAAGACACACTATGGCTGCTTAACGGGAAAGGTGAGGTGGGGTGATGCATAAAACAAGGGTTTGAAATTAGCTCAGACACCGCTCCATAAGCCAAATATGTAATAGACAAGGCCTACTCCCTGCTCAGTGAACTGGACTCAACACCCCCTAGTCACCGCACAAGAATATATCCGACTAGTATGAATCTGAAAACCTATGTATCGATATCTCTCTGCAAGTGAATCAAGAGGGTGTAAAGCGGCATAAACACAGCAGGGAAAAGCAGCCAAACCCCATTCTAAACATACATTACTTTAAAAAACCCACAAAGCAAAGACAGTGAAAGAGAGAGAAATTCTTACAAAATCCGTTCAGGGTCTCTGATGCAACCTGGATTGACCATATCTAGACCCACAGCTGGATGAGACATAAGGCTGGACACTCTTGGGGCTGAGAGGATTGGTGAGGTTGGGTGAGCAAATGCAGATACTTTAAAGTAATACCGCGGGGTACCCACCCCATGGGTCTCAAATCTCCAGGTACAAGGGCATCTTCCTACATCAAAACATGCATGGGAAACCCAGAAGATGGTATGCCGTGAGATCGGGAAAGGTTTCTAAAACGCACCTCATTTCTCCTCTCCTTGTGCTCGGGTTCGCCATTCCAGCCGCTTGACTAACCATCTCCCTACTTGGAGAATCAGCACCTTTAACCTACTGTTTCGTCCAGGTTGCAATTTGTCCTGAGGATGAACGGGAAGACGGGGAACCAACGAAAGACTAGCCCTAGGTGTTGGGACAGGCACAGGTCACTCCATTTTCCCATCAGGAAGAAGAATGAACCACAGGCTCAGCCTGCCCCCCAGAACCAAAATAGGGCCTGAAGCAATCCTGCGCTTTTGCGGCCAGCTCCCAAAAAAGCGAGGAGACAAATGGAGCTCAGGGGCACTGCAATTCACAAACGTGCAGAGTTATAAATGAGAACTCTCGTCCACAAATATATTGAGGGAAGGCAACGAAGAGGATTTGAAAGCAAGGCAGATTTGCAGGAAACAGATTTCAGGAGGTAGATTCGACTCGCCTTTAAAGCACATGAAAAGCGGCAAAACGTTGACAATGATGCCCTTGGCCAAAAAGGGCGTATGCGTTTTTTCCTAAATATATTCAGGAAAAAACGCATACGCCCTTTTTGGCCATCCAACCAAGCCGGAAGGGCAAATCAGCGCTACAAAGATGTCTCGCTTGCCCTCGGTCAAAAGGGCCATGCTGAACAAACAGTAAAAACCAGAAAAGCAGGACAGGCCATGGAGACATGGGAGCCTTGCTACGCTGATGGGCGGGATGTAAATTGCCAACAGGCACTCTGGAGAAGAGTACGGTGTGTCCTGAAACAAGTAATAAACACAGCGTAGAGAGCATAGGGCACTTCCACTCATGGGCGTATAAATTGGGAAAACTAAAAATCAACAAGACACAGGCACCCTAAAGTTTACGGCTGCTCTGTTTCCAAGAACCTCCACTTCGGTACACCTTCAATATCCCAGGAAAGAGAAAAATGGATAAAGAAATGGTGGTACTTGGCACAATGGAATATCACTCAGCCATGAAATCAATGTCATAAGGCTAGTTAGCAGCATGATGAGTGGATTTAGGTACGATGATTCTAAGTGAAATAAGTCACACAGAAAAAGACACTTATCCTAAGATATCGCTTATAGAGGGAATGTCAAAATCGCTACACTTGAACTGAATTACAAAACAGAACAGAGTCACACCTTTAGAAGACACACTATGGCTGCTTAACGGGAAAGGTGAGGTGGGGTGATGCATAAAACAAGGGTTTGAAATTAGCTCAGACACCGCTCCATAAGCCAAATATGTAATAGACAAGGCCTACTCCCTGCTCAGTGAACTGGACTCAACACCCCCTAGTCACCGCACAAGAATATATCCGACTAGTATGAATCTGAAAACCTATGTATCGATATCTCTCTGCAAGTGAATCAAGAGGGTGTAAAGCGGCATAAACACAGCAGGGAAAAGCAGCCAAACCCCATTCTAAACATACATTACTTTAAAAAACCCACAAAGCAAAGACAGTGAAAGAGAGAGAAATTCTTACAAAATCCGTTCAGGGTCTCTGATGCAACCTGGATTGACCATATCTAGACCCACAGCTGGATGAGACATAAGGCTGGACACTCTTGGGGCTGAGAGGATTGGTGAGGTTGGGTGAGCAAATGCAGATCCTTTAAAGTAATACCGCGGGGTACCCACCCCATGGGTCTCAAATCTCCAGGTACAAGGGAATCTTCCTACATCAAAACATGCATGGGAAACCCAGAAGATGGTATGCCGTGAGATCGGGAAAGGTTTCTAAAACGCACCTCATTTCTCCTCTCCTTGTGCTCGGATTCGCGATTCCAGCCGCTTGACTAACCATCTCCCTACTTGGAGAATCAGCACCTTTAACCTACTGTTTCGTCCAGGTTGCAATTTGTCCTGAGGATGAACGGGAAGACGGGGAACCAACGAAAGACTAGCCCTAGGTGTTGGGACAGGCACAGGTCACTCCATTTTCCCATCAGGAAGAAGAATGAACCACAGGCTCAGCCTGCCCCCCAAACCAAAATAGGGCCTGAAGCAATCCTGCGCTTTTGCGGCCAGCTCCCAAAAAAGCGAGGAGACAAATGGAGCTCAGGGGCACTGCAATTCACAAACGTGCAGAGTTATAAATGAG
This sequence comes from Eubalaena glacialis, assembly GCF_028564815.1. Classification (NCBI taxonomy): domain Eukaryota; kingdom Metazoa; phylum Chordata; class Mammalia; order Artiodactyla; family Balaenidae; genus Eubalaena; species Eubalaena glacialis. The sequence continues at coordinate 1,897,431 of NW_026871659.1, read as the reverse complement.
AACTCTCGTCCACAAATATATTGAGGGAAGGCAACGAAGAGGATTTGAAAGCAAGGCAGATTTGCAGGAAACAGATTTCAGGAGGTAGATTCGACTCGCCTTTAAAGCACATGAAAAGCGGCAAAACGTTGACAATGATGCCCTTGGCCAAAAAGGGCGTATGCGTTTTTTCCTGAATATATTCAGGAAAAAACGCATACGCCCTTTTTGGCCAACCAAGCAAGCCGGAAGGGCATTTCAGCGCTACAAAGATGTCTCGCTTGCCCTCGGTCAAAAGGGCCATGCTGAACAAACAGTAAAAACCAGAAAAGCAGGACAGGCCATGGAGACATGGGAGCCTTGCTACGCTGATGGGCGGGATGTAAATTGCCAACAGGCACTCTGGAGAAGAGTACGGTGTGTCCTGAAACAAGTAATAAACACAGCGTAGAGAGCATAGGGCACTTCCACTCATGGGCGTATAAATTGGGAAAACTAAAAATCAACAAGACACAGGCACCCTAAAGTTTACGGCTGCTCTGTTTCCAAGAACCTCCACTTCGGTACACCTTTAATATCCCAGGAAAGAGAAAAATGGATAAAGAAATGGTGGTACTTGGCACAATGGAATATCACTCAGCCATGAAATCAATGTCATAAGGCTAGTTAGCAGCATGATGAGTGGATTTAGGTACGATGACTCTAAGTGAAATAAGTCACACAGAAAAAGACACTTATCCTAAGATATCGCTTATAGAGGGAATGTCAAAATCGCTACACTTGAACTGAATTACAAAACAGAACAGAGTCACACCTTTAGAAGACACACTATGGCTGCTTAACGGGAAAGGTGAGGTGGGGTGATGCATAAAACAAGGGTTTGGAATTAGCTCAGACACCGCTCCATAAGCCAAATATGTAATAGACAAGGCCTACTCCCTGCTCAGTGAACTGGACTCAACACCCCCTAGTCACCGCACAAGAATATATCTGACTAGTATGAATCTGAAAACCTATGTATCGATATCTCTCTGCAAGTGAATCAAGAGGGTGTAAAGCGGCATAAACACAGCAGGGAAAAGCAGCCAAACCCCATTCTAAACATACATTACTTTAAAAAACCCACAAAGCAAAGACAGTGAAAGAGAGAGAAATTCTTACAAAATCCGTTCAGGGTCTCTGATGCAACCTGGATTGACCATATCTAGACCCACAGCTGGATGAGACATAAGGCTGGACACTCTTCGGGCTGAGAGGATTGGTGAGGTTGGGTGAGCAAATGCAGATCCTTTAAAGTAATACCGCGGGGTACCCACCCCATGGGTCTCAAATCTCCAGGTACAAGGGAATCTTCCTACATCAAAACATGCATGGGAAACCCAGAAGATGGTATGCCGTGAGATCGGGAAAGGTTTCTAAAACGCACCTCATTTCTCCTCTCCTTGTGCTCGGATTCGCGATTCCAGCCGCTTGACTAACCATCTCCCTACTTGGAGAATCAGCACCTTTAACCTACTGTTTCGTCCAGGTTGCAATTTGTCCTGAGGATGAACGGGAAGACGGGGAACCAACGAAAGACTAGCCCTAGGTGTTGGGACAGGCACAGGTCACTCCATTTTCCCATCAGGAAGAAGAATGAACCACAAGGTCAGCCTGCCCCCCAGAACCAAAATAGGGCCTGAAGCAATCCTGCGCTTTTGCGGCCAGCTCCCAAAAAAGCGAGGAGACAAATGGAGCTCAGGGGCACTGCAATTCACAAACGTGCAGAGTTATAAATGAGAACTCTCGTCCACAAATATATTGAGGGAAGGCAACGAAGAGGATTTGAAAGCAAGGCAGATTTGCAGGAAACAGATTTCAGGAGGTAGATTCGACTCGCCTTTAAAGCACATGAAAAGCGGCAAAACGTTGACAATGATGCCCTTGGCCAAAAAGGGCGTATGCGTTTTTTCCTAAATATATTCAGGAAAAAACGCATACGCCCTTTTTGGCCATCCAACCAAGCCGGAAGGGCAAATCAGCGCTACAAAGATGTCTCGCTTGCCCTCGGTCAAAAGGGCCATGCTGAACAAACAGTAAAAACCAGAAAAGCAGGACAGGCCATGGAGACATGGGAGCCTTGCTACGCTGATGGGCGGGATGTAAATTGCCAACAGGCACTCTGGAGAAGAGTACGGTGTGTCCTGAAACAAGTAATAAACACAGCGTAGAGAGCATAGGGCACTTCCACTCATGGGCGTATAAATTGGGAAAACTAAAAATCAACAAGACACAGGCACCCTAAAGTTTACGGCTGCTCTGTTTCCAAGAACCTCCACTTCGGTACACCTTCAATATCCCAGGAAAGAGAAAAATGGATAAAGAAATGGTGGTACTTGGCACAATGGAATATCACTCAGCCATGAAATCAATGTCATAAGGCTAGTTAGCAGCATGATGAGTGGATTTAGGTACGATGATTCTAAGTGAAATAAGTCACACAGAAAAAGACACTTATCCTAAGATATCGCTTATAGAGGGAATGTCAAAATCGCTACACTTGAACTGAATTACAAAACAGAACAGAGTCACACCTTTAGAAGACACACTATGGCTGCTTAACGGGAAAGGTGAGGTGGGGTGATGCATAAAACAAGGGTTTGAAATTAGCTCAGACACCGCTCCATAAGCCAAATATGTAATAGACAAGGCCTACTCCCTGCTCAGTGAACTGGACTCAACACCCCCTAGTCACCGCACAAGAATATATCCGACTAGTATGAATCTGAAAACCTATGTATCGATATCTCTCTGCAAGTGAATCAAGAGGGTGTAAAGCGGCATAAACACAGCAGGGAAAAGCAGCCAAACCCCATTCTAAACATACATTACTTTAAAAAACCCACAAAGCAAAGACAGTGAAAGAGAGAGAAATTCTTACAAAATCCGTTCAGGGTCTCTGATGCAACCTGGATTGACCATATCTAGACCCACAGCTGGATGAGACATAAGGCTGGACACTCTTGGGGCTGAGAGGATTGGTGAGGTTGGGTGAGCAAATGCAGATCCTTTAAAGTAATACCGCGGGGTACCCACCCCATGGGTCTCAAATCTCCAGGTACAAGGGAATCTTCCTACATCAAAACATGCATGGGAAACCCAGAAGATGGTATGCCGTGAGATCGGGAAAGGTTTCTAAAACGCACCTCATTTCTCCTCTCCTTGTGCTCGGATTCGCGATTCCAGCCGCTTGACTAACCATCTCCCTACTTGGAGAATCAGCACCTTTAACCTACTGTTTCGTCCAGGTTGCAATTTGTCCTGAGGATGAACGGGAAGACGGGGAACCAACGAAAGACTAGCCCTAGGTGTTGGGACAGGCACAGGTCACTCCATTTTCCCATCAGGAAGAAGAATGAACCACAGGCTCAGCCTGCCCCCCAAACCAAAATAGGGCCTGAAGCAATCCTGCGCTTTTGCGGCCAGCTCCCAAAAAAGCGAGGAGACAAATGGAGCTCAGGGGCACTGCAATTCACAAACGTGCAGAGTTATAAATGAGAACTCTCGTCCACAAATATATTGAGGGAAGGCAACGAAGAGGATTTGAAAGCAAGGCAGATTTGCAGGAAACAGATTTCAGGAGGTAGATTCGACTCGCCTTTAAAGCACATGAAAAGCGGCAAAACGTTGACAATGATGCCCTTGGCCAAAAAGGGCGTATGCGTTTTTTCCTGAATATATTCAGGAAAAAACGCATACGCCCTTTTTGGCCAACCAAGCAAGCCGGAAGGGCAAATCAGCGCTACAAAGATGTCTCGCTTGCCCTCGGTCAAAAGGGCCATGCTGAACAAACAGTAAAAACCAGAAAAGCAGGACAGGCCATGGAGACATGGGAGCCTTGCTACGCTGATGGGCGGGATGTAAATTGCCAACAGGCACTCTGGAGAAGAGTACGGTGTGTCCTGAAACAAGTAATAAACACAGCGTAGAGAGCATAGGGCACTTCCACTCATGGGCGTATAAATTGGGAAAACTAAAAATCAACAAGACACAGGCACCCTAAAGTTTACGGCTGCTCTGTTTCCAAGAACCTCCACTTCGGTACACCTTTAATATCCCAGGAAAGAGAAAAATGGATAAAGAAATGGTGGTACTTGGCACAATGGAATATCACTCAGCCATGAAATCAATGTCATAAGGCTAGTTAGCAGCATGATGAGTGGATTTAGGTACGATGACTCTAAGTGAAATAAGTCACACAGAAAAAGACACTTATCCTAAGATATCGCTTATAGAGGGAATGTCAAAATCGCTACACTTGAACTGAATTACAAAACAGAACAGAGTCACACCTTTAGAAGACACACTATGGCTGCTTAACGGGAAAGGTGAGGTGGGGTGATGCATAAAACAAGGGTTTGGAATTAGCTCAGACACCGCTCCATAAGCCAAATATGTAATAGACAAGGCCTACTCCCTGCTCAGTGAACTGGACTCAACACCCCCTAGTCACCGCACAAGAATATATCTGACTAGTATGAATCTGAAAACCTATGTATCGATATCTCTCTGCAAGTGAATCAAGAGGGTGTAAAGCGGCATAAACACAGCAGGGAAAAGCAGCCAAACCCCATTCTAAACATACATTACTTTAAAAAACCCACAAAGCAAAGACAGTGAAAGAGAGAGAAATTCTTACAAAATCCGTTCAGGGTCTCTGATGCAACCTGGATTGACCATATCTAGACCCACAGCTGGATGAGACATAAGGCTGGACACTCTTCGGGCTGAGAGGATTGGTGAGGTTGGGTGAGCAAATGCAGATCCTTTAAAGTAATACCGCGGGGTACCCACCCCATGGGTCTCAAATCTCCAGGTACAAGGGAATCTTCCTACATCAAAACATGCATGGGAAACCCAGAAGATGGTATGCCGTGAGATCGGGAAAGGTTTCTAAAACGCACCTCATTTCTCCTCTCCTTGTGCTCGGATTCGCGATTCCAGCCGCTTGACTAACCATCTCCCTACTTGGAGAATCAGCACCTTTAACCTACTGTTTCGTCCAGGTTGCAATTTGTCCTGAGGATGAACGGGAAGACGGGGAACCAACGAAAGACTAGCCCTAGGTGTTGGGACAGGCACAGGTCACTCCATTTTCCCATCAGGAAGAAGAATGAAACACAAGGTCAGCCTGCCCCCCAGAACCAAAATAGGGCCTGAAGCAATCCTGCGCTTTTGCGGCCAGCTCCCAAAAAAGCGAGGAGACAAATGGAGCTCAGGGGCACTGCAATTCACAAACGTGCAGAGTTATAAATGAGAACTCTCGTCCACAAATATATTGAGGGAAGGCAACGAAGAGGATTTGAAAGCAAGGCAGATTTGCAGGAAACAGATTTCAGGAGGTAGATTCGACTCGCCTTTAAAGCACATGAAAAGCGGCAAAACGTTGACAATGATGCCCTTGGCCAAAAAGGGCGTATGCGTTTTTTCCTGAATATATTCAGGAAAAAACGCATACGCCCTTTTTGGCCAACCAAGCAAGCCGGAAGGGCAAATCAGCGCTACAAAGAAGTCTCGCTTGCCCTCGGTCAAAAGGGCCATGCTGAACAAAGTGTAAAAACCAGAAAAGCAGGACAGGCCATGGAGACATGGGAGCCTTGCTACGCTGATGGGCGGGATGTAAATTGCCAACAGGCACTCTGGAGAAGAGTACGGTGTGTCCTGAAACAAGTAATAAACACAGCGTAGAGAGCATAGGGCACTTCCACTCATGGGCGTATAAATTGGGAAAACTAAAAATCAACAAGACACAGGCACCCTAAAGTTTACGGCTGCTCTGTTTCCAAGAACCTCCACTTCGGTACACCTTCAATATCCCAGGAAAGAGAAAAATGGATAAAGAAATGGTGGTACTTGGCACAATGGAATATCACTCAGCCATGAAATCAATGTCATAAGGCTAGTTAGCAGCATGATGAGTGGATTTAGGTACGATGACTCTAAGTGAAATAAGTCACACAGAAAAAGACACTTATCCTAAGATATCGCTTATAGAGGGAATGTCAAAATCGCTACACTTGAACTGAATTACAAAACAGAACAGAGTCACACCTTTAGAAGACACACTATGGCTGCTTAACGGGAAAGGTGAGGTGGGGTGATGCATAAAACAAGGGTTTGGAATTAGCTCAGACACCGCTCCATAAGCCAAATATGTAATAGACAAGGCCTACTCCCTGCTCAGTGAACTGGACTCAACACCCCCTAGTCACCGCACAAGAATATATCTGACTAGTATGAATCTGAAAACCTATGTATCGATATCTCTCTGCAAGTGAATCAAGAGGGTGTAAAGCGGCATAAACACAGCAGGGAAAAGCAGCCAAACCCCATTCTAAACATACATTACTTTAAAAAACCCACAAAGCAAAGACAGTGAAAGAGAGAGAAATTCTTACAAAATCCGTTCAGGGTCTCTGATGCAACCTGGATTGACCATATCTAGACCCACAGCTGGATGAGACATAAGGCTGGACACTCTTGGGGCTGAGAGGATTGGTGAGGTTGGGTGAGCAAATGCAGATACTTTAAAGTAACACTGCGGGGAACACACCCCATGGGTCTCAAATCTCCAGGTACAAGGGAATCTTCCTACATCAAAACATGCATGGGAAACCCAGAAGATGGTATGCCATGAGATCGGGAAAGGTTTCTAAAACGCACCTCATTTCTCCTCTCCTTGTGCTCGGGTTCGCCATTCCAGCCGCTTCACTAACCATCTCCCTACTTGGAGAATCAGCACCTTTAACCTCCTGATTGTACAGGTTGCAATTTGTCCTGAGGATGAACGGGAAGACGCGGAACCAACGAGAGACGAGCCCTAGGTGTTGGGACAGGCATAGGTCACTCCATTTTCCCATCAGGAAGAAGAATGAACCACAGGCTCAGCCTGCCCCCCAGAACCAAAATAGGGCCTGAAGCAATCCTGCGCTTTTGCGGCCAGCTCCCAAAAAAGCGAGGAGACAAATGGAGCTCAGGGGCACTGCAATTCACAAACGTGCAGAGTTATAAATGAGAACTCTCGTCCACAAATATATTGAGGGAAGGCAACGAAGAGGATTTGAAAGCAAGGCAGATTTGCAGGAAACAGATTTCAGGAGGTAGATTCGACTCGCCTTTAAAGCACATGAAAAGCGGCAAAACGTTGACAATGATGCCCTTGGCCAAAAAGGGCGTATGCGTTTTTTCCTGAATATATTCAGGAAAAAACGCATACGCCCTTTTTGGCCAACCAAGCAAGCCGGAAGGGCAAATCAGCGCTACAAAGAAGTCTCGCTTGCCCTCGGTCAAAAGGGCCATGCTGAACAAACAGTAAAAACCAGAAAAGCAGGACAGGCCATGGAGACATGGGAGCCTTGCTACGCTGATGGGCGGGATATAAATTGCCAACAGGCACTCTGGAGAAGAGTACGGTGTGTCCTGAAACAAGTAATAAACACAGCGTAGAGAGCATAGGGCACTTCCACTCATGGGTGTATAAATTGGGAAAACTAAAAATCAACAAGACACAGGCACCCTAAAGTTTACGGCTGCTCTGTTTCCAAGAACCTCCGCTTCGGTACACCTTCAATATCCCAGGAAAGAGAAAAATGGATAAAGAAATGGTGGTACTTGGCACAATGGAATATCACTCAGCCATGAAATCAATGTCATAAGGCTAGTTAGCAGCATGATGAGTGGATTTAGGTACGATGACTCTAAGTGAAATAAGTCACACAGAAAAAGACACTTATCCTAAGATATCGCTTATAGAGGGAATGTCAAAATCGCTACACTTGAACTGAATTACAAAACAGAACAAGGTCACACCTTTAGAAGACACACTATGGCTGCTTAACGGGAAAGGTGAGGTGGGGTGATGCATATAACAAGGGTTTGGAATTAGCTCAGACACCGCTCCATAAGCCAAATATGTAATAGACAAGGCCTACTTCCTGCTCAGTGAACTGGACTCAACACCCCCTAGTCACCGCCCAAGAATATATCTGACTAGTATGAATCTGAAAACCAATGTATCGATATCTCTCTGCAAGTGAATCAAGAGGGTGTAAAGCGGCATAAACACAGCAGGGAAAAGCAGCCAAACCCCATTCTAAACATACATTACTTTAAAAAACCCACAAAGCAAAGACAGTGAAAGAGAGAGAAATTCTTACAAAATCCGTTCAGGGTCTCTGATGCAACCTGGATTGACCATATCTAGACCCACAGCTGGATGAGACATAAGGCTGGACACTCTTGGGGCTGAGAGGATTGGTGAGGTTGGGTGAGCAAATGCAGATACTTTAAAGTAATACCGCGGGGTACCCACCCCATGGGTCTCAAATCTCCAGGTACAAGGGCATCTTCCTACATCAAAACATGCATGGGAAACCCAGAAGATGGTATGCCGTGAGATCGGGAAAGGTTTCTAAAACGCACCTCATTTCTCCTCTCCTTGTGCTCGGGTTCGCCATTCCAGCCGCTTGACTAACCATCTCCCTACTTGGAGAATCAGCACCTTTAACCTACTGTTTCGTCCAGGTTGCAATTTGTCCTGAGGATGAACGGGAAGACGGGGAACCAACGAAAGACTAGCCCTAGGTGTTGGGACAGGCACAGGTCACTCCATTTTCCCATCAGGAAGAAGAATGAACCACAGGCTCAGCCTGCCCCCCAGAACCAAAATAGGGCCTGAAGCAATCCTGCGCTTTTGCGGCCAGCTCCCAAAAAAGCGAGGAGACAAATGGAGCTCAGGGGCACTGCAATTCACAAACGTGCAGAGTTATAAATGAGAACTCTCGTCCACAAATATATTGAGGGAAGGCAACGAAGAGGATTTGAAAGCAAGGCAGATTTGCAGGAAACAGATTTCAGGAGGTAGATTCGACTCGCCTTTAAAGCACATGAAAAGCGGCAAAACGTTGACAATGATGCCCTTGGCCAAAAAGGGCGTATGCGTTTTTTCCTGAATATATTCAGGAAAAAACGCATACGCCCTTTTTGGCCAACCAAGCAAGCCGGAAGGGCAAATCAGCGCTACAAAGAAGTCTCGATTGCCCTCGGTCAAAAGGGCCATGCTGAACAAACTGTAAAAACCAGAAAAGCAGGACAGGCCATGGAGACATGGAAGCCTTGCTACGCTGATGGGCGGGATGTAAATTGCCAACAGGCACTCTGGAGAAGAGTACGGTGTGTCCTGAAACAAGTAATAAACACAGCGTTGAGAGCATAGGGCACTTCCACTCATGGGCGTATAAATTGGGAAAACTAAAAATCAACAAGACACAGGCACCCTAAAGTTTACGGCTGCTCTGTTTCCAAGAACCTCCACTTCGGTACACCTTCAATATCCCAGCAAAGAGAAAAATGGATAAAGAAATGGTGGTACTTGGCACAGTGGAATATCACTCAGCCATGAAATCAATGTCATAAGGCTAGTTAGCAGCATGATGAGTGGATTTAGATACGATGATTCTAAGTGAAATAAGTCACACAGAAAAAGACACTTATCCTAAGATATCGCTTATAGAGGGAATGTCAAAATCGCTACACTTGAACTGAATTACAAAACAGAACAGAGTCACACCTTTAGAAGACACACTATGGCTGCTTAACGGGAAAGGTGAGGTGGGGTGATGCATAAAACAAGGGTTTGAAATTAGCTCAGACACCGCTCCATAAGCCAAATATGTAATAGACAAGGCCTACTTCCTGCTCAGTGAACTGGACTCAACACCCCCTAGTCACCACACAAGAATATATCTGACTAGTAAGAATCTGAAAACCTATGTATCGATATCTCTCTGCAAGTGAATCAAGAGGGTGTAAAGCGGCATCAACACAGCAGGGAAAAGCAGCCAAGCCCGATTCTAAACATAAATTACTTTAAAAAACCCACAAAACAAAGACAGTGAAAGAGTGAGAAATTCTTACAAAATCCGTTCAGGGTCTATGATGCAACCTGGATTGACCATATCAAGACCCACAGCTGGATGAGACATAAGGCTGGACATTCTTGGGGCTGAGAGGGTTGGTGAGGTTGGGTGAGCAAATGCAGATACTTTAAAGTAACACTGCGGGGAACACACCCCATGGGTCTCAAATCTCCAGGTACAAGGGAATCTTCCTACATCAAAACATGCATGGGAAACCCAGAAGATGGTATGCCATGAGATCGGGAAAGGTTTCTAAAACGCACCTCATTTCTCCTCTCCTTGTGCTCGGGTTCGCCATTCCAGCCGCTTGACTAACCATCTCCCTACTTGGAGAATCAGCACCTTTAACCTCCTGATTGTACAGGTTGCAATTTGTCCTGAGGATGAACGGGAAGACGCGGAACCAACGAGAGACGAGCCCTAGGTGTTGGGACAGGCATAGGTCACTCCATTTTCCCATCAGGAAGAAGAATGAACCACAGGCTCAGCCTGCCCCCCAGAACCAAAATAGGGCCTGAAGCAATCCTGCGCTTTTGCGGCCAGCTCCCAAAAAAGCGAGGAGACAAATGGAGCTCAGGGGCACTGCAATTCACAAACGTGCAGAGTTATAAATGAGAACTCTCGTCCACAAATATATTGAGGGAAGGCAACGAAGAGGATTTGAAAGCAAGGCAGATTTGCAGGAAACAGATTTCAGGAGGTAGATTCGACTCGCCTTTAAAGCACATGAAAAGCGGCAAAACGTTGACAATGATGCCCTTGGCCAAAAAGGGCGTATGCGTTTTTTCCTGAATATATTCAGGAAAAAACGCATACGCCCATTTTGGCCAACCAAGCAAGCCGGAAGGGCAAATCAGCGCTACAAAGAAGTCTCGCTTGCCCTCGGTCAAAAGGGCCATGCTGAACAAACAGTAAAAACCAGAAAAGCAGGACAGGCCATGGAGACATGGGAGCCTTGCTACGCTGATGGGCGGGATGTAAATTGCCAACAGGCACTCTGGAGAAGAGTACGGTGTGTCCTGAAACAAGTAATAAACACAGCGTAGAGAGCATAGGGCACTTCCACTCATGGGCGTATAAATTGGGAAAACTAAAAATCAACAAGACACAGGCACCCTAAAGTTTACGGCTGCTCTGTTTCCAAGAACCTCCACTTCGGTACACCTTCAATATCCCAGGAAAGAGAAAAATGGATAAAGAAATGGTGGTACTTGGCACAATGGAATATCACTCAGCCATGAAATCAATGTCATAAGGCTAGTTAGCAGCATGATGAGTGGATTTAGATACGATGATTCTAAGTGAAATAAGTCACACAGAAAAAGACACTTATCCTAAGATATCGCTTATAGAGGGAATGTCAAAATCGCTACACTTGAACTGAATTACAAAACAGAACAGAGTTACACCTTTAGAAGACACACTATGGCTGCTTAACGGGAAAGGTGAGGTGGGGTGATGCATAAAACAAGGGTTTGAAATTAGCTCAGACACCGCTCCATAAGCCAAATATGTAATAGACAAGGCCTACTTCCTGCTCAGTGAACTGGACTCAACACCCCCTAGTCACCACACAAGAATATATCTGACTAGTAAGAATCTGAAAACCTATGTATCGATATCTCTCTGCAAGTGAATCAAGAGGGTGTAAAGCGGCATCAACACAGCAGGGAAAAGCAGCCAAGCCCGATTCTAAACATAAATTACTTTAAAAAACGCACAAAACAAAGACAGTGAAAGAGAGAGAAATTCTTACAAAATCCGTTCAGGGTCTATGATGCAACCTGGATTGACCATATCAAGACCCACAGCTGGATGAGACATAAGGCTGGACATTCTTGGGGCTGAGAGGGTTGGTGAGGTTGGGTGAGCAAATGCAGATACTTTAAAGTAACACTGCGGGGAACACACCCCATGGGTCTCAAATCTCCAGGTACAAGGGAATCTTCCTACATCAAAACATGCATGGGAAACCCAGAAGATGGTATGCCATGAGATCGGGAAAGGTTTCTAAAACGCACCTCATTTCTCCTCTCCTTGTGCTCGGGTTCGCCATTCCAGCTGCTTGACTAACCATCTCCCTACTTGGAGAATCAGCACCTTTAACCTCCTGATTGTACAGGTTGCAATTTGTCCTGAGGATGAACGGGAAGACGCAGAACCAAAGAGAGACGAGCCCTAGGTGTTGGGACAGGCATAGGTCACTCCATTTTCCCATCAGGAAGAAGAATGAACCACAGGCTCAGCCTGCCCCCCAGAACCAAAATAGGGCCTGAAGCAATCCTGCGCTTTTGCGGCCAGCTCCCAAAAAAGCGAGGAGACAAATGGAGCTCAGGGGCACTGCAATTCACAAACGTGCAGAGTTATAAATGAGAACTCTCGTCCACAAATATATTGAGGGAAGGCAACGAAGAGGATTTGAAAGCAAGGCAGATTTGCAGGAAACAGATTTCAGGAGGTAGATTCGACTCGCCTTTAAAGCACATGAAAAGCGGCAAAACGTTGACAATGATGCCCTTGGCCAAAAAGGGCGTATGCGTTTTTTCCTGAATATATTCAGGAAAAAACGCATACGCCCTTTTTGGCCAACCAAGCAAGCCGGAAGGGCAAATCAGCGCTACAAAGAAGTCTCGCTTGCCCTCGGTCAAAAGGGCCATGCTGAACAAACAGTAAAAACCAGAAAAGCAGGACAGGCCATGGAGACATGGGAGCCTTGCTACGCTGATGGGCGGGATGTAAATTGCCAACAGGCACTCTGGAGAAGAGTACGGTGTGTCCTGAAACAAGTAATAAACACAGCGTAGAGAGCATAGGGCACTTCCACTCAAGGGCGTATAAATTGGGAAAACTAAAAATCAACAAGACACAGGCACCCTAAAGTTTACGGCTGCTCTGTTTCCAAGAACCTCCACTTCGGTACACCTTCAATATCCCAGGAAAGAGAAAAATGGATAAAGAAATGGTGGTACTTGGCACAATGGAATATCACTCAGCCATGAAATCAATGTCATAAGGCTAGTTAGCAGCATGATGAGTGGATTTAGGTACGATGACTCTAAGTGAAATAAGTCACACAGAAAAAGACACTTATCCTAAGATATCGCTTATAGAGGGAATGTCAAAATCGCTACACTTGAACTGAATTACAAAACAGAACAGAGTCACACCTTTAGAAGACACACTATGGCTGCTTAACGGGAAAGGTGAGGTGGGGTGATGCATAAAACAAGGGTTTGGAATTAGCTCAGACACCGCTCCATAAGCCAAATATGTAATAGACAAGGCCTACTCCCTGCTCAGTGAACTGGACTCAACACCCCCTAGTCACCGCACAAGAATATATCTGACTAGTATGAATCTGAAAACCTATGTATCGATATCTCTCTGCAAGTGAATCAAGAGGGTGTAAAGCGGCATAAACACAGCAGGGAAAAGCAGCCAAACCCCATTCTAAACATACATTACTTTAAAAAACCCACAAAGCAAAGACAGTGAAAGAGAGAGAAATTCTTACAAAATCCGTTCAGGGTCTCTGATGCAACCTGGATTGACCATATCTAGACCCACAGCTGGATGAGACATAAGGCTGGACACTCTTGGGGCTGAGAGGATTGGTGAGGTTGGGTGAGCAAATGCAGATCCTTTAAAGTAATACCGCGGGGTACCCACCCCATGGGTCTCAAATCTCCAGGTACAAGGGAATCTTCCTACATCAAAACATGCATGGGAAACCCAGAAGATGGTATGCCGTGAGATCGGGAAAGGTTTCTAAAACGCACCTCATTTCTCCTCTCCTTGTGCTCGGGTTCGCCATTCCAGCCGCTTGACTAACCATCTCCCTACTTGGAGAATCAGCACCTTTAACCTACTGTTTCGTCCAGGTTGCAATTTGTCCTGAGGATGAACGGGAAGACGGGGAACCAACGAAAGACTAGCCCTAGGTGTTGGGACAGGCACAGGTCACTCCATTTTCCCATCAGGAAGAAGAATGAACCACAGGCTCAGCCTGCCCCCCAGAACCAAAATAGGGCCTGAAGCAATCCTGCGCTTTTGCGGCCAGCTCCCAAAAAAGCGAGGAGACAAATGGAGCTCAGGGGCACTGCAATTCACAAACGTGCAGAGTTATAAATGAGAACTCTCGTCCACAAATATATTGAGGGAAGGCAACGAAGAGGATTTGAAAGCAAGGCAGATTTGCAGGAAACAGATTTCAGGAGGTAGATTCGACTCGCCTTTAAAGCACATGAAAAGCGGCAAAACGTTGACAATGATGCCCTTGGCCAAAAAGGGCGTATGCGTTTTTTCCTGAATATATTCAGGAAAAAACGCATACGCCCTTTTTGGCCAACCAAGCAAGCCGGAAGGGCAAATCAGCGCTACAAAGAAGTCTCGCTTGCCCTCGGTCAAAAGGGCCATGCTGAACAAACAGTAAAAACCAGAAAAGCAGGACAGGCCATGGAGACATGGAAGCCTTGCTACGCTGATGGGCGGGATGTAAATTGCCAACAGGCACTCTGGAGAAGAGTACGGTGTGTCCTGAAACAAGTAATAAACACAGCGTTGAGAGCATAGGGCACTTCCACTCATGGGCGTATAAATTGGGAAAACTAAAAATCAACAAGACACAGGCACCCTAAAGTTTACGGCTGCTCTGTTTCCAAGAACCTCCACTTCGGTACACCTTCAATATCCCAGGAAAGAGAAAAATGGATAAAGAAATGGTGGTACTTGGCACAGTGGAATATCACTCAGCCATGAAATCAATGTCATAAGGCTAGTTAGCAGCATGATGAGTGGATTTAGATACGATGATTCTAAGTGAAATAAGTCACACAGAAAAAGACACTTATCCTAAGATATCGCTTATAGAGGGAATGTCAAAATCGCTACACTTGAACTGAATTACAAAACAGAACAGAGTCACAACTTTAGAAGACACACTATGGCTGCTTAACGGGAAAGGTGAGGTGGGGTGATGCATAAAACAAGGGTTTGAAATTAGCTCAGACACCGCTCCATAAGCCAAATATGTAATAGACAAGGCCTACTCCCTGCTCAGTGAACTGGACTCAACACCCCCTAGTCACCGCACAAGAATATATCTGACTAGTAAGAATCTGAAAACCTATGTATCGATATCTCTCTGCAAGTGAATCAAGAGGGTGTAAAGCGGCATCAACACAGCAGGCAAAAGCAGCCAAGCCCGATTCTAAACATAAATTACTTTAAAAAACCCACAAAACAAAGACAGTGAAAGAGAGAGAAATTCTTACAAAATCCGTTCAGGGTCTATGATGCAACCTGGATTGACCATATCAAGACCCACAGCTGGATGAGACATAAGGCTGGACATTCTTGGGGCTGAGAGGGTTGGTGAGGTTGGGTGAGCAAATGCAGATACTTTAAAGTAACACTGCGGGGAACACACCCCATGGGTCTCAAATCTCCAGGTACAAGGGAATCTTCCTACATCAAAACATGCATGGGAAACCCAGAAGATGGTATGCCATGAGATTGGGAAAGGTTTCTAAAACGCACCTCATTTCTCCTCTCCTTGTGCTCGGGTTCGCCATTCCAGCCGCTTGACTAACCATCTCCCTACTTGGAGAATCAGCACCTTTAACCTCCTGATTGTACAGGTTGCAATTTGTCCTGAGGATGAACGGGAAGACGCGGAACCAACGAGAGACGAGCCCTAGGTGTTGGGACAGGCATAGGTCACTCCATTTTCCCATCAGGAAGAAGAATGAACCACAGGCTCAGCCTGGCCCCAGAACCAAAATAGGGCCTGAAGCAATCCTGCGCTTTTGCGGCCAGCTCCCAAAAAAGCGAGGAGACAAATGGAGCTCAGGGGCACTGCAATTCACAAACGTGCAGAGTTATAAATGAGAACTCTCGTCCACAAATATATTGAGGGAAGGCAACGAAGAGGATTTGAAAGCAAGGCAGATTTGCAGGAAACAGATTTCAGGAGGTAGATTCGACTCGCCTTTAAAGCACATGAAAAGCGGCAAAACGTTGACAATGATGCCCTTGGCCAAAAAGGGCGTATGCGTTTTTTCCTGAATATATTCAGGAAAAAACGCATACGCCCTTTTTGGCCAACCAAGCAAGCCGGAAGGGCAAATCAGCGCTACAAAGAAGTCTCGCTTGCCCTCGGTCAAAAGGGCCATGCTGAACAAACAGTAAAAACCAGAAAAGCAGGACAGGCCATGGAGACATGGGAGCCTTGCTACGCTGATGGGCGGGATGTAAATTGCCAACAGGCACTCTGGAGAAGAGTACGGTGTGTCCTGAAACAAGTAATAAACACAGCGTAGAGAGCATAGGGCACTTCCACTCAAGGGCGTATAAATTGGGAAAACTAAAAATCAACAAGACACAGGCACCCTAAAGTTTACGGCTGCTCTGTTTCCAAGAACCTCCACTTCGGTACACCTTCAATATCCCAGGAAAGAGAAAAATGGATAAAGAAATGGTGGTACTTGGCACAATGGAATATCACTCAGCCATGAAATCAATGTCATAAGGCTAGTTAGCAGCATGATGAGTGGATTTAGGTACGATGACTCTAAGTGAAATAAGTCACACAGAAAAAGACACTTATCCTAAGATATCGCTTATAGAGGGAATGTCAAAATCGCTACACTTGAACTGAATTACAAAACAGAACAGAGTCACACCTTTAGAAGACACACTATGGCTGCTTAACGGGAAAGGTGAGGTGGGGTGATGCATAAAACAAGGGTTTGAAATTAGCTCAACCACCGCTCCATAAGCCAAATATGTAATAGACAAGGCCTACTCCCTGCTCAGTGAACTGGACTCAACACCCCCTAGTCACCGCACAAGAATATATCTGACTAGTATGAATCTGAAAACCTATGTATCGATATCTCTCTGCAAGTGAATCAAGAGGGTGTAAAGCGGCATAAACACAGCAGGGAAAAGCAGCCAAACCCCATTCTAAACATACATTACTTTAAAAAACCCACAAAGCAAAGACAGTGAAAGAGAGAGAAATTCTTACAAAATCCGTTCAGGGTCTCTGATGCAACCTGGATTGACCATATCTAGACCCACAGCTGGATGAGACATAAGGCTGGACACTCTTGGGGCTGAGAGGATTGGTGAGGTTGGGTGAGCAAATGCAGATACTTTAAAGTAATACCGCGGGGTACCCACCCCATGGGTCTCAAATCTCCAGGTACAAGGGAATCTTCCTACATCAAAACATGCATGGGAAACCCAGAAGATGGTATGCCGTGAGATCGGGAAAGGTTTCTAAAACGCACCTCATTTCTCCTCTCCTTGTGCTCGGGTTCGCCATTCCAGCCGCTTGACTAACCATCTCCCTACTTGGAGAATCAGCACCTTTAACCTACTGTTTCGTCCAGGTTGCAATTTGTCCTGAGGATGAACGGGAAGACGGGGAACCAACGAAAGACTAGCCCTAGGTGTTGGGACAGGCACAGGTCACTCCATTTTCCCATCAGGAAGAAGAATGAACCACAGGCTCAGCCTGCCCCCCAGAACCAAAATAGGGCCTGAAGCAATCCTGCGCTTTTGCGGCCAGCTCCCAAAAAAGCGAGGAGACAAATGGAGCTCAGGGGCACTGCAATTCACAAACGTGCAGAGTTATAAATGAGAACTCTCGTCCACAAATATATTGAGGGAAGGCAACGAAGAGGATTTGAAAGCAAGGCAGATTTGCAGGAAACAGATTTCAGGAGGTAGATTCGACTCGCCTTTAAAGCACATGAAAAGCGGCAAAACGTTGACAATGATGCCCTTGGCCAAAAAGGGCGTATGCGTTTTTTCCTGAATATATTCAGGAAAAAACGCATACGCCCTTTTTGGCCAACCAAGCAAGCCAGAAGGGCAAATCAGCGCTACAAAGAAGTCTCGCTTGCCCTCGGTCAAAAGGGCCATGCTGAACAAACAGTAAAAACCAGAAAAGCAGGATAGGCCATGGAGACATGGGAGCCTTGCTACGCTGATGGGCGGGATGTAAATTGCCAACAGGCACTCTGGAGAAGAGTACGGTGTGTCCTGAAACAAGTAATAAACACAGCGTAGAGAGCATAGGGCACTTCCACTCAAGGGCGTATAAATTGGGAAAACTAAAAATCAACAAGACACAGGCACCCTAAAGTTTACGGCTGCTCTGTTTCCAAGAACCTCCACTTCGGTACACCTTCAATATCCCAGGAAAGAGAAAAATGGATAAAGAAATGGTGGTACTTGGCACAATGGAATATCACTCAGCCATGAAATCAATGTCATAAGGCTAGTTAGCAGCATGATGAGTGGATTTAGGTACGATGACTCTAAGTGAAATAAGTCACACAGAAAAAGACACTTATCCTAAGATATCGCTTATAGAGGGAATGTCAAAATCGCTACACTTGAACTGAATTATAAAACAGAACAGAGTCACACCTTTAGAAGACACACTATGGCTGCTTAACGGGAAAGGTGAGGTGGGGTGATGCATAAAACAAGGGTTTGGAATTAGCTCAGACACCGCTCCATAAGCCAAATATGTAATAGACAAGGCCTACTCCCTGCTCAGTGAACTGGACTCAACACCCCCTAGTCACCGCACAAGAATATATCTGACTAGTATGAATCTGAAAACCTATGTATCGATATCTCTCTGCAAGTGAATCAAGAGGGTGTAAAGCGGCATAAACACAGCAGGGAAAAGCAGCCAAACCCCATTCTAAACATACATTACTTTAAAAAACCCACAAAGCAAAGACAGTGAAAGAGAGAGAAATTCTTACAAAATCCGTTCAGGGTCTCTGATGCAACCTGGATTGACCATATCTAGACCCACAGCTGGATGAGACATAAGGCTGGACACTCTTGGGGCTGAGAGGATTGGTGAGGTTGGGTGAGCAAATGCAGATACTTTAAAGTAATACCGCGGGGTACCCACCCCATGGGTCTCAAATCTCCAGGTACAAGGGAATCTTCCTACATCAAAACATGCATGGGAAACCCAGAAGATGGTATGCCGTGAGATCGGGAAAGGTTTCTAAAATGCACCTCATTTCTCCTCTCCTTGTGCTCGGGTTCGCCATTCCAGCCGCTTGACTAACCATCTCCCTACTTGGAGAATCAGCACCTTTAACCTACTGTTTCGTCCAGGTTGCAATTTGTCCTGAGGATGAACGGGAAGACGGGGAACCAACGAAAGACTAGCCCTAGGTGTTGGGACAGGCACAGGTCACTCCATTTTCCCATCAGGAAGAAGAATGAACCACAGGCTCAGCCTGCCCCCCAGAACCAAAATAGGGCCTGAAGCAATCCTGCGCTTTTGCGGCCAGCTCCCAAAAAAGCGAGGAGACAAATGGAGCTCAGGGGCACTGCAATTCACAAACGTGCAGAGTTATAAATGAGAACTCTCGTCCACAAATATATTGAGGGAAGGCAACGAAGAGGATTTGAAAGCAAGGCAGATTTGCAGGAAACAGATTTCAGGAGGTAGATTTGACTCGCCTTTAAAGCACATGAAAAGCGGCAAAACGTTGACAATGATGCCCTTGGCCAAAAAGGGCGTATGCGTTTTTTCCTGAATATATTCAGGAAAAAACGCATACGCCCTTTTTGGCCAACCAAGCAAGCCGGAAGGGCAAATCAGCGCTACAAAGAAGTCTCGCTTGCCCTCGGTCAAAAGGGCCATGCTGAACAAAGTGTAAAAACCAGAAAAGCAGGACAGGCCATGGAGACATGGAAGCCTTGCTACGCTGATGGGCGGGATGTAAATTGCCAACAGGCACTCTGGAGAAGAGTACGGTGTGTCCTGAAACAAGTAATAAACACAGCGTTGAGAGCATAGGGCACTTCCACTCATGGGCGTATAAATTGGGAAAACTAAAAATCAACAAGACACAGGCACCCTAAAGTTTACGGCTGCTCTGTTTCCAAGAACCTCCACTTCGGTACACCTTCAATATCCCAGGAAAGAGAAAAATGGATAAAGAAATGGTGGTACTTGGCACAATGGAATATCACTCAGCCATGAAATCAATGTCATAAGGCTAGTTAGCAGCATGATGAGTGGATTTAGGTACGATGACTCTAAGTGAAATAAGTCACACAGAAAAAGACACTTATCCTAAGATATCGCTTATAGAGGGAATGTCAAAATCGCTACACTTGAACTGAATTACAAAACAGAACAGAGTCACACCTTTAGAAGACACACTATGGCTGCTTAACGGGAAAGGTGAGGTGGGGTGATGCATAAAACAAGGGTTTGAAATTAGCTCAACCACCGCTCCATAAGCCAAATATGTAATAGACAAGGCCTACTCCCTGCTCAGTGAACTGGACTCAACACCCCCTAGTCACCGCACAAGAATATATCTGACTAGTATGAATCTGAAAACCTATGTATCGATATCTCTCTGCAAGTGAATCAAGAGTGTGTAAAGCGGCATAAACACAGCAGGGAAAAGCAGCCAAACCCCATTCTAAACATACATTACTTTAAAAAACCCACAAAGCAAAGACAGTGAAAGAGAGAGAAATTCTTACAAAATCCGTTCAGGGTCTCTGATGCAACCTGGATTGACCATATCTAGACCCACAGCTGGATGAGACATAAGGCTGGACACTCTTGGGGCTGAGAGGATTGGTGAGGTTGGGTGAGCAAATGCAGATACTTTAAAGTAATACCGCGGGGTACCCACCCCATGGGTCTCAAATCTCCAGGTACAAGGGAATCTTCCTACATCAAAACATGCATGGGAAACCCAGAAGATGGTATGCCGTGAGATCGGGAAAGGTTTCTAAAACGCACCTCATTTCTCCTCTCCTTGTGCTCGGGTTCGCCATTCCAGCCGCTTGACTAACCATCTCCCTACTTGGAGAATCAGCACCTTTAACCTACTGTTTCGTCCAGGTTGCAATTTGTCCTGAGGATGAACGGGAAGACGGGGAACCAACGAAAGACTAGCCCTAGGTGTTGGGACAGGCACAGGTCACTCCATTTTCCCATCAGGAAGAAGAATGAACCACAGGCTCAGCCTGCCCCCCAGAACCAAAATAGGGCCTGAAGCAATCCTGCGCTTTTGCGGCCAGCTCCCAAAAAAGCGAGGAGACAAATGGAGCTCAGGGGCACTGCAATTCACAAACGTGCAGAGTTATAAATGAGAACTCTCGTCCACAAATATATTGAGGGAAGGCAACGAAGAGGATTTGAAAGCAAGGCAGATTTGCAGGAAACAGATTTCAGGAGGTAGATTCGACTCGCCTTTAAAGCACATGAAAAGCGGCAAAACGTTGACAATGATGCCCTTGGCCAAAAAGGGCGTATGCGTTTTTTCCTGAATATATTCAGGAAAAAACGCATACGCCCTTTTTGGCCAACCAAGCAAGCCAGAAGGGCAAATCAGCGCTACAAAGAAGTCTCGCTTGCCCTCGGTCAAAAGGGCCATGCTGAACAAACAGTAAAAACCAGAAAAGCAGGATAGGCCATGGAGACATGGGAGCCTTGCTACGCTGATGGGCGGGATGTAAATTGCCAACAGGCACTCTGGAGAAGAGTACGGTGTGTCCTGAAACAAGTAATAAACACAGCGTAGAGAGCATAGGGCACTTCCACTCAAGGGCGTATAAATTGGGAAAACTAAAAATCAACAAGACACAGGCACCCTAAAGTTTACGGCTGCTCTGTTTCCAAGAACCTCCACTTCGGTACACCTTCAATATCCCAGGAAAGAGAAAAATGGATAAAGAAATGGTGGTACTTGGCACAATGGAATATCACTCAGCCATGAAATCAATGTCATAAGGCTAGTTAGCAGCATGATGAGTGGATTTAGGTACGATGACTCTAAGTGAAATAAGTCACACAGAAAAAGACACTTATCCTAAGATATCGCTTATAGAGGGAATGTCAAAATCGCTACACTTGAACTGAATTATAAAACAGAACAGAGTCACACCTTTAGAAGACACACTATGGCTGCTTAACGGGAAAGGTGAGGTGGGGTGATGCATAAAACAAGGGTTTGGAATTAGCTCAGACACCGCTCCATAAGCCAAATATGTAATAGACAAGGCCTACTCCCTGCTCAGTGAACTGGACTCAACACCCCCTAGTCACCGCACAAGAATATATCTGACTAGTATGAATCTGAAAACCTATGTATCGATATCTCTCTGCAAGTGAATCAAGAGGGTGTAAAGCGGCATAAACACAGCAGGGAAAAGCAGCCAAACCCCATTCTAAACATACATTACTTTAAAAAACCCACAAAGCAAAGACAGTGAAAGAGAGAGAAATTCTTACAAAATCCGTTCAGGGTCTCTGATGCAACCTGGATTGACCATATCTAGACCCACAGCTGGATGAGACATAAGGCTGGACACTCTTGGGGCTGAGAGGATTGGTGAGGTTGGGTGAGCAAATGCAGATACTTTAAAGTAATACCGCGGGGTACCCACCCCATGGGTCTCAAATCTCCAGGTACAAGGGAATCTTCCTACATCAAAACATGCATGGGAAACCCAGAAGATGGTATGCCGTGAGATCGGGAAAGGTTTCTAAAATGCACCTCATTTCTCCTCTCCTTGTGCTCGGGTTCGCCATTCCAGCCGCTTGACTAACCATCTCCCTACTTGGAGAATCAGCACCTTTAACCTACTGTTTCGTCCAGGTTGCAATTTGTCCTGAGGATGAACGGGAAGACGGGGAACCAACGAAAGACTAGCCCTAGGTGTTGGGACAGGCACAGGTCACTCCATTTTCCCATCAGGAAGAAGAATGAACCACAGGCTCAGCCTGCCCCCCAGAACCAAAATAGGGCCTGAAGCAATCCTGCGCTTTTGCGGCCAGCTCCCAAAAAAGCGAGGAGACAAATGGAGCTCAGGGGCACTGCAATTCACAAACGTGCAGAGTTATAAATGAGAACTCTCGTCCACAAATATATTGAGGGAAGGCAACGAAGAGGATTTGAAAGCAAGGCAGATTTGCAGGAAACAGATTTCAGGAGGTAGATTTGACTCGCCTTTAAAGCACATGAAAAGCGGCAAAACGTTGACAATGATGCCCTTGGCCAAAAAGGGCGTATGCGTTTTTTCCTGAATATATTCAGGAAAAAACGCATACGCCCTTTTTGGCCAACCAAGCAAGCCGGAAGGGCAAATCAGCGCTACAAAGAAGTCTCGCTTGCCCTCGGTCAAAAGGGCCATGCTGAACAAAGTGTAAAAACCAGAAAAGCAGGACAGGCCATGGAGACATGGAAGCCTTGCTACGCTGATGGGCGGGATGTAAATTGCCAACAGGCACTCTGGAGAAGAGTACGGTGTGTCCTGAAACAAGTAATAAACACAGCGTTGAGAGCATAGGGCACTTCCACTCATGGGCGTATAAATTGGGAAAACTAAAAATCAACAAGACACAGGCACCCTAAAGTTTACGGCTGCTCTGTTTCCAAGAACCTCCACTTCGGTACACCTTCAATATCCCAGGAAAGAGAAAAATGGATAAAGAAATGGTGGTACTTGGCACAGTGGAATATCACTCAGCCATGAAATCAATGTCATAAGGCTAGTTAGCAGCATGATGAGTGGATTTAGGTACGATGACTCTAAGTGAAATAAGTCACACAGAAAAAGACACTTATCCTAAGATATCGCTTATAGAGGGAATGTCAAAATCGCTACACTTGAATTGAATTACAAAACAGAACAGAGTCACACCTTTAGAAGACACACTATGGCTGCTTAACGGGAAAGGTGAGGTGGGGTGATGCATAAAACAAGGGTTTGGAATTAGCTCAGACACCGCTCCATAAGCCAAATATGTAATAGACAAGGCCTACTCCCTGCTCAGTGAACTGGACTCAACACCCCCTAGTCACCGCACAAGAATATATCTGACTAGTATGAATCTGAAAACCTATGTATCGATATCTCTCTGCAAGTGAATCAAGAGGGTGTAAAGCGGCATAAACACAGCAGGGAAAAGCAGCCAAACCCCATTCTAAACATACATTACTTTAAAAAACCCACAAAGCAAAGACAGTGAAAGAGAGAGAAATTCTTACAAAATCCGTTCAGGGTCTCTGATGCAACCTGGATTGACCATATCTAGACCCACAGCTGGATGAGACATAAGGCTGGACACTCTTGGGGCTGAGAGGATTGGTGAGGTTGGGTGAGCAAATGCAGATCCTTTAAAGTAATACCGCGGGGTACCCACCCCATGGGTCTCAAATCTCCAGGTACAAGGGAATCTTCCTACATCAAAACATGCATGGGAAACCCAGAAGATGGTATGCCGTGAGATCGGGAAAGGTTTCTAAAACGCACCTCATTTCTCCTCTCCTTGTGCTCGGGTTCGCCATTCCAGCCGCTTGACTAACCATCTCCCTACTTGGAGAATCAGCACCTTTAACCTACTGTTTCGTCCAGGTTGCAATTTGTCCTGAGGATGAACGGGAAGACGCGGAACCAACGAGAGACGAGCCCTAGGTGTTGGGACAGGCATAGGTCACTCCATTTTCCCATCAGGAAGAAGAATGAACCACAGGCTCAGCCTGCCCCCCAGAACCAAAATAGGGCCTGAAGCAATCCTGCGCTTTTGCGGCCAGCTCCCAAAAAAGCGAGGAGACAAATGGAGCTCAGGGGCACTGCAATTCACAAACGTGCAGAGTTATAAATGAGAACTCTCGTCCACAAATATATTGAGGGAAGGCAATGAAGAGGATTTGAAAGCAAGGCAGATTTGCAGGAAACAGATTTCAGGAGGTAGATTCGACTCGCCTTTAAAGCACATGAAAAGCGGCAAAACGTTGACAATGATGCCCTTGGCCAAAAAGGGCGTATGCGTTTTTTCCTGAATATATTCAGGAAAAAACGCATACGCCCTTTTTGGCCAACCAAGCAAGCCGGAAGGGCAAATCAGCGCTACAAAGAAGTTTCGCTTGCCCTCGGTCAAAAGGGCCATGCTGAACAAAGTGTAAAAACCAGAAAAGCAGGACAGGCCATGGAGACATGGAAGACTTGCTACGCTGATGGGCGGGATGTAAATTGCCAACAGGCACTCTGGAGAAGAGTACGGTGTGTCCTGAAACAAGTAATAAACACAGCGTAGAGAGCATAGGGCACTTCCACTCAAGGGCGTATAAATTGGGAAAACTAAAAATCAACAAGACACAGGCACCCTAAAATTTACGGCTGCTCTGTTTCCAAGAACCTCCACTTCGGTACACCTTCAATATCCCAGGAAAGAGAAAAATGGATAAAGAAATGGTGGTACTTGGCACAATGGAATATCACTCAGCCACGAAATCAATGTCATAAGGCTAGTTAGCAGCATGATGAGTGGATTTAGGTACGATGACTCTAAGTGAAATAAGTCACACAGAAAAAGACACTTATCCTAAGATATCGCTTATAGAGGGAATGTCAAAATCGCTACACTTGAACTGAATTACAAAACAGAACAGAGTCACACCTTTAGAAGACACACTATGGCTGCTTAACGGGAAAGGTGAGGTGGGGTGATGCATAAAACAAGGGTTTGAAATTAGCTCAGACACCGCTCCATAAGCCAAATATGTAATAGACAAGGCCTACTCCCTGCTCAGTGAACTGGACTCAACACCCCCTAGTCACCGCACAAGAATATATCTGACTAGTATGAATCTGAAAACCTATGTATCGATATCTCTCTGCAAGTGAATCAAGAGGGTGTAAAGCGGCATAAACACAGCAGGGAAAAGCAGCCAAACCCCATTCTAAACATACATTACTTTAAAAAACCCACAAAGCAAAGACAGTGAAAGAGAGAGAATTTCTTACAAAATCCGTTCAGGGTCTCTGATGCAACCTGGATTGACCATATCTAGACCCACAGCTGGATGAGACATAAGGCTGGACACTCTTGGGGCTGAGAGGATTGGTGAGGTTGGGTGAGCAAATGCAGATACTTTAAAGTAATACCGCGGGGTACCCACCCCATGGGTCTCAAATCTCCAGGTACAAGGGAATCTTCCTACATCAAAACATGCATGGGAAACCCAGAAGATGGTATGCCGTGAGATCGGGAAAGGTTTCTAAAACGCACCTCATTTCTCCTCTCCTTGTGCTCGGGTTCGCCATTCCAGCCGCTTGACTAACCATCTCCCTACTTGGAGAATCAGCACCTTTAACCTACTGTTTCGTCCAGGTTGCAATTTGTCCTGAGGATGAACGGGAAGACGGGGAACCAACGAAAGACTAGCCCTAGGTGTTGGGACAGGCACAGGTCACTCCATTTTCCCATCAGGAAGAAGAATGAACCACAGGCTCAGCCTGCCCCCCAGAACCAAAATAGGGCCTGAAGCAATCCTGCGCTTTTGCGGCCAGCTCCCAAAAAAGCGAGGAGACAAATGGAGCTCAGGGGCACTGCAATTCACAAACGTGCAGAGTTATAAATGAGAACTCTCGTCCACAAATATATTGAGGGAAGGCAACGAAGAGGATTTGAAAGCAAGGCAGATTTGCAGGAAACAGATTTCAGGAGGTAGATTCGACTCGCCTTTAAAGCACATGAAAAGCGGCAAAACGTTGACAATGATGCCCTTGGCCAAAAAGGGCGTATGCGTTTTTTCCTGAATATATTCAGGAAAAAACGCATACGCCCTTTTTGGCCAACCAAGCAAGCCGGAAGGGCAAATCAGCGCTACAAAGAAGTCTCGCTTGCCCTCGGTCAAAAGGGCCATGCTGAACAAACAGTAAAAACCAGAAAAGCAGGACAGGCCATGGAGACATGGAAGCCTTGCTACGCTGATGGGCGGGATGTAAATTGCCAACAGGCACTCTGGACAAGAGTACGGTGTGTCCTGAAACAAGTAATAAACACAGCGTTGAGAGCATAGGGCACTTCCACTCATGGGCGTATAAATTGGGAAAACTAAAAATCAACAAGACACAGGCACCCTAAAGTTTACGGCTGCTCTGTTTCCAAGAACCTCCACTTCGGTACACCTTCAATATCCCAGGAAAGAGAAAAATGGATAAAGAAATGGTGGTACTTGGCACAGTGGAATATCACTCAGCCATGAAATCAATGTCATAAGGCTAGTTAGCAGCATGATGAGTGGATTTAGATACGATGATTCTAAGTGAAATAAGTCACACAGAAAAAGACACTTATCCTAAGATATCGCTTATAGAGGGAATGTCAAAATCGCTACACTTGAACTGAATTACAAAACAGAACAGAGTCACAACTTTAGAAGACACACTATGGCTGCTTAACGGGAAAGGTGAGGTGGGGTGATGCATAAAACAAGGGTTTGAAATTAGCTCAGACACCGCTCCATAAGCCAAATATGTAATAGACAAGGCCTACTCCCTGCTCAGTGAACTGGACTCAACACCCCCTAGTCACCGCACAAGAATATATCTGACTAGTAAGAATCTGAAAACCTATGTATCGATATCTCTCTGCAAGTGAATCAAGAGGGTGTAAAGCGGCATCAACACAGCAGGGAAAAGCAGCCAAGCCCGATTCTAAACATAAATTACTTTAAAAAACCCACAAAACAAAGACAGTGAAAGAGAGAGAAATTCTTACAAAATCCGTTCAGGGTCTATGATGCAACCTGGATTGACCATATCAAGACCCACAGCTGGATGAGACATAAGGCTGGACATTCTTGGGGCTGAGAGGGTTGGTGAGGTTGGGTGAGCAAATGCAGATACTTTAAAGTAACACTGCGGGGAACACACCCCATGGGTCTCAAATCTCCAGGTACAAGGGAATCTTCCTACATCAAAACATGCATGGGAAACCCAGAAGATGGTATGCCATGAGATTGGGAAAGGTTTCTAAAACGCACCTCATTTCTCCTCTCCTTGTGCTCGGGTTCGCCATTCCAGCCGCTTGACTAACCATCTCCCTATTTGGAGAATCAGCACCTTTAACCTCCTGATTGTACAGGTTGCAATTTGTCCTGAGGATGAACGGGAAGACGCGGAACCAACGAGAGACGAGCCCTAGGTGTTGGGACAGGCATAGATCACTCCATTTTCCCATCAGGAAGAAGAATGAACCACAGGCTCAGCCTGCCCCCCAGAACCAAAATAGGGCCTGAAGCAATCCTGCGCTTTTGCGGCCAGCTCCCAAAAAAGCGAGGAGACAAATGGAGCTCAGGGGCACTGCAATTCACAAACGTGCAGAGTTATAAATGAGAACTCTCGTACACAAATATATTGAGGGAAGGCAACGAAGAGGATTTGAAAGCAAGGCAGATTTGCAGGAAACAGATTTCAGGAGGTAGATTCGACTCGCCTTTAAAGCACATGAAAAGCGGCAAAACGTTGACAATGATGCCCTTGGCCAAAAAGGGCGTATGCGTTTTTTCCTGAATATATTCAGGAAAAAACGCATACGCCCTTTTTGGCCAACCAAGCAAGCCGGAAGGGCAAATCAGCGCTACAAAGAAGTCTCGCTTGCCCTCGGTCAAAAGGGCCATGCTGAACAAAGTGTAAAAACCAGAAAAGCAGGACAGGCCATGGAGACATGGAAGCCTTGCTACGCTGATGGGCGGGATGTAAATTGCCAACAGGCACTCTGGAGAAGAGTACGGTGTGTCCTGAAACAAGTAATAAACACAGCGTTGAGAGCATAGGGCACTTCCACTCATGGGCGTATAAATTGGGAAAACTAAAAATCAACAAGACACAGGCACCCTAAAGTTTACGGCTGCTCTGTTTCCAAGAACCTCCACTTCGGTACACCTTCAATATCCCAGGAAAGAGAAAAATGGATAAAGAAATGGTGGTACTTGGCACAGTGGAATATCACTCAGCCATGAAATCAATGTCATAAGGCTAGTTAGCAGCATGATGAGTGGATTTAGATACGATGATTCTAAGTGAAATAAGTCACACAGAAAAAGACACTTATCCTAAGATATCGCTTATAGAGGGAATGTCAAAATCGCTACACTTGAACTGAATTACAAAACAGAACAGAGTCACACCTTTAGAAGACACACTATGGCTGCTTAACGGGAAAGGTGAGGTGGGGTGATGCATAAAACAAGGGTTTGAAATTAGCTCAGACACCGCTCCATAAGCCAAATATGTAATAGACAAGGCCTACTCCCTGCTCAGTGAACTGGACTCAACACCCCCTATTCACCGCACAAGAATATATCTGACTAGTAAGAATCTGAAAACCTATGTATCGATATCTCTCTGCAAGTGAATCAAGAGGGTGTAAAGCGGCATCAACACAGCAGGGAAAAGCAGCCAAGCCCGATTCTAAACATAAATTACTTTAAAAAACCCACAAAACAAAGACAGTGAAAGAGAGAGAAATTCTTACAAAATCCGTTCAGGGTCTATGATGCAACCTGGATTGACCATATCAAGACCCACAGCTGGATGAGACATAAGGCTGGACATTCTTGGGGCTGAGAGGGTTGGTGAGGTTGGGTGAGCAAATGCAGATACTTTAAAGTAACACTGCGGGGAACACACCCCATGGGTCTCAAATCTCCAGGTACAAGGGAATCTTCCTACATCAAAACATGCATGGGAAACCCAGAAGATGGTATGCCATGAGATCGGG
Source organism: Eubalaena glacialis (assembly GCF_028564815.1). NCBI lineage: Eukaryota > Metazoa > Chordata > Mammalia > Artiodactyla > Balaenidae > Eubalaena > Eubalaena glacialis. The sequence continues at coordinate 1,867,908 of NW_026871659.1, read as the reverse complement.
AAAGGTTTCTAAAACGCACCTCATTTCTCCTCTCCTTGTGCTCGGGTTCGCCATTCCAGCCGCTTGACTAACCATCTCCCTACTTGGAGAATCAGCACCTTTAACCTCCTGATTGTACAGGTTGCAATTTGTCCTGAGGATGAACGGGAAGACGCGGAACCAACGAGAGACGAGCCCTAGGTGTTGGGACAGGCATAGGTCACTCCATTTTCCCATCAGGAAGAAGAATGAACCACAGGCTCAGCCTGCCCCCCAGAACCAAAATAGGGCCTGAAGCAATCCTGCGCTTTTGCGGCCAGCTCCCAAAAAAGCGAGGAGACAAATGGAGCTCAGGGGCACTGCAATTCACAAACGTGCAGAGTTATAAATGAGAACTCTCGTCCACAAATATATTGAGGGAAGGCAAGGAAGAGGATTTGAAAGCAAGGCAGATTTGCAGGAAACAGATTTCAGGAGGTAGATTCGACTCGCCTTTAAAGCACATGAAAAGCGGCAAAACGTTGACAATGATGCCCTTGGCCAAAAAGGGCGTATGCGTTTTTTCCTGAATATATTCAGGAAAAAACGCATACGCCCTTTTTGGCCAACCAAGCAAGCCGGAAGGGCAAATCAGCGCTACAAAGAAGTCTCGCTTGCCCTCGGTCAAAAGGGCCATGCTGAACAAAGTGTAAAAACCAGAAAAGCAGGACAGGCCATGGAGACATGGAAGCCTTGCTACGCTGATGGGCGGGATGTAAATTGCCAACAGGCACTCTGGAGAAGAGTACGGTGTGTCCTGAAACAAGTAATAAACACAGCGTAGAGAGCATAGGGCACTTCCACTCAAGGGCGTATAAATTGGGAAAACTAAAAATCAACAAGACACAGGCACCCTAAAGTTTACGGCTGCTCTGTTTCCAAGAACCTCCACTTCGGTACACCTTCAATATCCCAGGAAAGAGAAAAATGGATAAAGAAATGGTGGTACTTGGCACAATGGAATATCACTCAGCCATGAAATCAATGTCATAAGGCTAGTTAGCAGCATGATGAGTGGATTTAGGTACGATGACTCTAAGTGAAATAAGTCACACAGAAAAAGACACTTATCCTAAGATATCGCTTATAGAGGGAATGTCAAAATCGCTACACTTGAACTGAATTACAAAACAGAACAGAGTCACACCTTTAGAAGACACACTATGGCTGCTTAACGGGAAAGGTGAGGTGGGGTGATGCATAAAACAAGGGTTTGAAATTAGCTCAGACACCGCTCCATAAGCCAAATATGTAATAGACAAGGCCTACTCCCTGCTCAGTGAACTGGACTCAACACCCCCTAGTCACCGCACAAGAATATATCTGACTAGTATGAATCTGAAAACCTATGTATCGATATCTCTCTGCAAGTGAATCAAGAGGGTGTAAAGCGGCATAAACACAGCAGGGAAAAGCAGCCAAACCCCATTCTAAACATACATTACTTTAAAAAACCCACAAAGCAAAGACAGTGAAAGAGAGAGAAATTCTTACAAAATCCGTTCAGGGTCTCTGATGCAACCTGGATTGACCATATCTAGACCCACAGCTGGATGAGACATAAGGCTGGACACTCTTGGGGCTGAGAGGATTGGTGAGGTTGGGTGAGCAAATGCAGATACTTTAAAGTAATACCGCGGGGTACCCACCCCATGGGTCTCAAATCTCCAGGTACAAGGGAATCTTCCTACATCAAAACATGCATGGGAAACCCAGAAGATGGTATGCCGTGAGATCGGGAAAGGTTTCTAAAACGCACCTCATTTCTCCTCTCCTTGTGCTCGGGTTCGCCATTCCAGCCGCTTGACTAACCATCTCCCTACTTGGAGAATCAGCACCTTTAACCTACTGTTTCGTCCAGGTTGCAATTTGTCCTGAGGATGAACGGGAAGACGGGGAACCAACGAAAGACTAGCCCTAGGTGTTGGGACAGGCACAGGTCACTCCATTTTCCCATCAGGAAGAAGAATGAACCACAGGCTCAGCCTGCCCCCCAGAACCAAAATAGGGCCTGAAGCAATCCTGCGCTTTTGCGGCCAGCTCCCAAAAAAGCGAGGAGACAAATGGAGCTCAGGGGCACTGCAATTCACAAACGTGCAGAGTTATAAATGAGAACTCTCGTCCACAAATATATTGAGGGAAGGCAACGAAGAGGATTTGAAAGCAAGGCAGATTTGCAGGAAACAGATTTCAGGAGGTAGATTCGACTCGCCTTTAAAGCACATGAAAAGCGGCAAAACGTTGACAATGATGCCCTTGGCCAAAAAGGGCGTATGCGTTTTTTCCTGAATATATTCAGGAAAAAACGCATACGCCCTTTTTGGCCAACCAAGCAAGCCGGAAGGGCAAATCAGCGCTACAAAGAAGTCTCGCTTGCCCTCGGTCAAAAGGGCGATGCTGAACAAACAGTAAAAACCAGAAAAGCAGGACAGGCCATGGAGACATGGAAGCCTTGCTACGCTGATGGGCGGGATGTAAATTGCCAACAGGCACTCTGGACAAGAGTACGGTGTGTCCTGAAACAAGTAATAAACACAGCGTTGAGAGCATAGGGCACTTCCACTCATGGGCGTATAAATTGGGAAAACTAAAAATCAACAAGACACAGGCACCCTAAAGTTTACGGCTGCTCTGTTTCCAAGAACCTCCACTTCGGTACACCTTCAATATCCCAGGAAAGAGAAAAATGGATAAAGAAATGGTGGTACTTGGCACAGTGGAATATCACTCAGCCATGAAATCAATGTCATAAGGCTAGTTAGCAGCATGATGAGTGGATTTAGATACGATGATTCTAAGTGAAATAAGTCACACAGAAAAAGACACTTATCCTAAGATATCGCTGATAGAGGGAATGTCAAAATCGCTACACTTGAACTGAATTACAAAACAGAACAGAGTCACAACTTTAGAAGACACACTATGGCTGCTTAACGGGAAAGGTGAGGTGGGGTGATGCATAAAACAAGGGTTTGAAATTAGCTCAGACACCGCTCCATAAGCCAAATATGTAATAGACAAGGCCTACTCCCTGCTCAGTGAACTGGACTCAACACCCCCTAGTCACCGCACAAGAATATATCTGACTAGTAAGAATCTGAAAACCTATGTATCGATATCTCTCTGCAAGTGAATCAAGAGGGTGTAAAGCGGCATCAACACAGCAGGCAAAAGCAGCCAAGCCCGATTCTAAACATAAATTACTTTAAAAAACCCACAAAACAAAGACAGTGAAAGAGAGAGAAATTCTTACAAAATCCGTTCAGGGTCTATGATGCAACCTGGATTGACCATATCAAGACCCACAGCTGGATGAGACATAAGGCTGGACATTCTTGGGGCTGAGAGGGTTGGTGAGGTTGGGTGAGCAAATGCAGATACTTTAAAGTAACACTGCGGGGAACACACCCCATGGGTCTCAAATCTCCAGGTACAAGGGAATCTTCCTACATCAAAACATGCATGGGAAACCCAGAAGATGGTATGCCATGAGATTGGGAAAGGTTTCTAAAACGCACCTCATTTCTCCTCTCCTTGTGCTCGGGTTCGCCATTCCAGCCGCTTGACTAACCATCTCCCTATTTGGAGAATCAGCACCTTTAACCTCCTGATTGTACAGGTTGCAATTTGTCCTGAGGATGAACGGGAAGACGCGGAACCAACGAGAGACGAGCCCTAGGTGTTGGGACAGGCATAGATCACTCCATTTTCCCATCAGGAAGAAGAATGAACCACAGGCTCAGCCTGCCCCCCAGAACCAAAATAGGGCCTGAAGCAATCCTGCGCTTTTGCGGCCAGCTCCCAAAAAAGCGAGGAGACAAATGGAGCTCAGGGGCACTGCAATTCACAAACGTGCAGAGTTATAAATGAGAACTCTCGTACACAAATATATTGAGGGAAGGCAACGAAGAGGATTTGAAAGCAAGGCAGATTTGCAGGAAACAGATTTCAGGAGGTAGATTCGACTCGCCTTTAAAGCACATGAAAAGCGGCAAAACGTTGACAATGATGCCCTTGGCCAAAAAGGGCGTATGCGTTTTTTCCTGAATATATTCAGGAAAAAACGCATACGCCCTTTTTGGCCAACCAAGCAAGCCGGAAGGGCAAATCAGCGCTACAAAGAAGTCTCGCTTGCCCTCGGTCAAAAGGGCCATGCTGAACAAACAGTAAAAACCAGAAAAGCAGGACAGGCCATGGAGACATGGGAGCCTTGCTACGCTGATGGGCGGGATGTAAATTGCCAACAGGCACTCTGGAGAAGAGTACGGTGTGTCCTGAAACAAGTAATAAACACAGCGTAGAGAGCATAGGGCACTTCCACTCAAGGGCGTATAAATTGGGAAAACTAAAAATCAACAAGACACAGGCACCCTAAAGTTTACGGCTGCTCTGTTTCCAAGAACCTCCACTTCGGTACACCTTCAATATCCCAGGAAAGAGAAAAATGGATAAAGAAATGGTGGTACTTGGCACAATGGAATATCACTCAGCCATGAAATCAATGTCATAAGGCTAGTTAGCAGCATGATGAGTGGATTTAGGTACGATGACTCTAAGTGAAATAAGTCACACAGAAAAAGACACTTATCCTAAGATATCGCTTATAGAGGGAATGTCAAAATCGCTACACTTGAACTGAATTACAAAACAGAACAGAGTCACACCTTTAGAAGACACACTATGGCTGCTTAACGGGAAAGGTGAGGTGGGGTGATGCATAAAACAAGGGTTTGAAATTAGCTCAGACACCGCTCCATAAGCCAAATATGTAATAGACAAGGCCTACTCCCTGCTCAGTGAACTGGACTCAACACCCCCTAGTCACCGCACAAGAGTATATCTGACTAGTATGAATCTGAAAACCTATGTATCGATATCTCTCTGCAAGTGAATCAAGAGGGTGTAAAGCGGCATAAACACAGCAGGGAAAAGCAGCCAAACCCCATTCTAAACATACATTACTTTAAAAAACCCACAAAGCAAAGACAGTGAAAGAGAGAGAAATTCTTACAAAATCCGTTCAGGGTCTCTGATGCAACCTGGATTGACCATATCAAGACCCACAGCTGGATGAGACATAAGGCTGGACATTCTTGGGGCTGAGAGGGTTGGTGAGGTTGGGTGAGCAAATGCAGATACTTTAAAGTAACACTGCGGGGAACACACCCCATGGGTCTCAAATCTCCAGGTACAAGGGAATCTTCCTACATCAAAACATGCATGGGAAACCCAGAAGATGGTATGCCATGAGATCGGGAAAGGTTTCTAAAACGCACCTCATTTCTCCTCTCCTTGTGCTCGGGTTCGCCATTCCAGCCGCTTGACTAACCATCTCCCTACTTGGAGAATCAGCACCTTTAACCTCCTGATTGTACAGGTTGCAATTTGTCCTGAGGATGAACGGGAAGACGCGGAACCAACGAGAGACGAGCCCTAGGTGTTGGGACAGGCATAGGTCACTCCATTTTCCCATCAGGAAGAAGAATGAACCACAGGCTCAGCCTGCCCCCCAGAACCAAAATAGGGCCTGAAGCAATCCTGCGCTTTTGTGGCCAGCTCCCAAAAAAGCGAGGAGACAAATGGAGCTCAGGGGCACTGCAATTCACAAACGTGCAGAGTTATAAATGAGAACTCTCGTCCACAAATATATTGAGGGAAGGCAACGAAGAGGATTTGAAAGCAAGGCAGATTTGCAGGAAACAGATTTCAGGAGGTAGATTCGACTCGCCTTTAAAGCACATGAAAAGCGGCAAAACGTTGACAATGATGCCCTTGCCAAAAAGGGCGTATGCGTTTTTTCCTGAATATATTCAGGAAAAAACGCATACGCCCTTTTTGGCCAACCAAGCAAGCCGGAAGGGCAAATCAGCGCTACAAAGAAGTCTCGCTTGCCCTCGGTCAAAAGGGCCATGCTGAACAAACAGTAAAAACCAGAAAAGCAGGACAGGCCATGGAGACATGGGAGCCTTGCTACGCTGATGGGCGGGATGTAAATTGCCAACAGGCACTCTGGAGAAGAGTACGGTGTGTCCTGAAACAAGTAATAAACACAGCGTAGAGAGCATAGGGCACTTCCACTCAAGGGCGTATAAATTGGGAAAACTAAAAATCAACAAGACACAGGCACCCTAAAGTTTACGGCTGCTCTGTTTCCAAGAACCTCCACTTCGGTACACCTTCAATATCCCAGGAAAGAGAAAAATGGATAAAGAAATGGTGGTACTTGGCACAATGGAATATCACTCAGCCATGAAATCAATGTCATAAGGCTAGTTAGCAGCATGATGAGTGGATTTAGGTACGATGACTCTAAGTGAAATAAGTCACACAGAAAAAGACACTTATCCTAAGATATCGCTTATAGAGGGAATGTCAAAATCGCTACACTTGAACTGAATTACAAATCAGAACAGAGTCACACCTTTAGAAGACACACTATGGCTGCTTAACGGGAAAGGTGAGGTGGGGTGATGCATAAAACAAGGGTTTGAAATTAGCTCAGACACCGCTCCATAAGCCAAATATGTAATAGACAAGGCCTACTCCCTGCTCAGTGAACTGGACTCAACACCCCCTAGTCACCGCACAAGAATATATCTGACTAGTATGAATCTGAAAACCTATGTATCGATATCTCTCTGCAAGTGAATCAAGAGGGTGTAAAGCGGCATAAACACAGCAGGGAAAAGCAGCCAAACCCCATTCTAAACATACATTACTTTAAAAAACCCACAAAGCAAAGACAGTGAAAGAGAGAGAAATTCTTACAAAACCGTTCAGGGTCTCTGATGCAACCTGGATTGACCATATCTAGACCCACAGCTGGATGAGACATAAGGCTGGACACTCTTGGGGCTGAGAGGATTGGTGAGGTTGGGTGAGCAAATGCAGATACTTTAAAGTAATACCGCGGGGTACCCACCCCATGGGTCTCAAATCTCCAGGTACAAGGGAATCTTCCTACATCAAAACATGCATGGGAAACCCAGAAGATGGTATGCCGTGAGATCGGGAAAGGTTTCTAAAACGCACCTCATTTCTCCTCTCCTTGTGCTCGGGTTCGCCATTCCAGCCCCTTGACTAACCATCTCCCTACTTGGAGAATCAGCACCTTTAACCTCCTGATTGTATAGGTTGCAATTTGTCCTGAGGATGAACGGGAAGACGCGGAACCAACGAGAGACGAGCCCTAGGTGTTGGGACAGGCATAGGTCACTCCATTTTCCCATCAGGAAGAAGAATGAATCACAGGCTCAGCCTGCCCCCCAGAACCAAAATAGGGCCTGAAGCAATCCTGCGCTTTTGCGGCCAGCTCCCAAAAAAGCGAGGAGACAAATGGAGCTCAGGGGCACTGCAATTCACAAACGTGCAGAGTTATAAATGAGAACTCTCGTCCACAAATATATTGAGGGAAGGCAACGAAGAGGATTTGAAAGCAAGGCAGATTTGCAGGAAACAGATTTCAGGAGGTAGATTCGACTCGCCTTTAAAGCACATGAAAAGCGGCAAAACGTTGACAATGATGCCCTTGGCCAAAAAGGGCGTATGCGTTTTTTCCTGAATATATTCAGGAAAAAACGCATACGCCCTTTTTGGCCAACCAAGCAAGCCGGAAGGGCAAATCAGCGCTACAAAGAAGTCTCGCTTGCCCTCGGTCAAAAGGGCCATGCTGAACAAACAGTAAAAACCAGAAAAGCAGGACAGGCCATGGAGACATGGGAGCCTTGCTACGCTGATGGGCGGGATATAAATTGCCAACAGGCACTCTGGAGAAGAGTACGGTGTGTCCTGAAACAAGTAATAAACACAGCGTAGAGAGCATAGGGCACTTCCACTCATGGGCGTATAAATTGGGAAAACTAAAAATCAACAAGACACAGGCACCCTAAAGTTTACGGCTGCTCTGTTTCCAAGAACCTCCGCTTCGGTACACCTTCAATATCCCAGGAAAGAGAAAAATGGATAAAGAAATGGTGGTACTTGGCACAATGGAATATCACTCAGCCATGAAATCAATGTCATAAGGCTAGTTAGCAGCATGATGAGTGGATTTAGGTACGATGATTCTAAGTGAAATAAGTCACACAGAAAAAGACACTTATCCTAAGATATCGCTTATAGAGGGAATGTCAAAATCGCTACACTTGAACTGAATTACAAAACAGAACAGAGTCACACCTTTAGAAGACACACTACGGCTGCTTAACGGGAAAGGTGAGGTGGGGTGATGCATAAAACAAGGGTTTGAAATTAGCTCAGACACCGCTCCATAAGCCAAATATGTACTAGACAAGGCCTACTCCCTGCTCAGTGAACTGGACTCAACACCCCCTAGTCACCGCACAAGAATATATCTGACTAGTATGAACCTGAAAACCTATGTATCGATATCTCTCTGCAAGTGAATCAAGAGGGTGTAAAGCGGCATCAACACAGCAGGGAAAAGCAGCCAAACCCCATTCTAAACATACATTACTTTAAAAAACCCACAAAGCAAAGACAGTGAAAGAGAGAGAAATTCTTACAAAATCCGTTCAGGGTCTCTGATGCAACCTGGATTGACCATATCTAGACCCACAGCTGGATGAGACATAAGGCTGGACACTCTTGGGGCTGAGAGGATTGGTGAGGTTGGGTGAGCAAATGCAGATACTTTAAAGTAATACCGCGGGGTACCCACCTCATGGGTCTCAAATCTCCAGGTACAAGGGAATCTTCCTACATCAAAACATGCATGGGAAACCCAGAAGATGGTATGCCGTGAGATCGGGAAAGGTTTCTAAAACGCACCTCATTTCTCCTCTCCTTGTGCTCGGGTTCGCCATTCCAGCCGCTTGACTAACCATCTCCCTACTTGGAGAATCAGCACCTTTAACCTACTGTTTCGTCCAGGTTGCAATTTGTCCTGAGGATGAACGGGAAGACGGGGAACCAACGAAAGACTAGCCCTAGGTGTTGGGACAGGCACAGGTCACTCCATTTTCCCATCAGGAAGAAGAATGAACCACAGGCTCAGCCTGCCCCCCAGAACCAAAATAGGGCCTGAAGCAATCCTGCGCTTTTGCGGCCAGCTCCCAAAAAAGCGAGGAGACAAATGGAGCTCAGGGGCACTGCAATTCACAAACGTGCAGAGTTATAAATGAGAACTCTCGTCCACAAATATATTGAGGGAAGGCAACGAAGAGGATTTGAAAGCAAGGCAGATTTGCCGGAAACAGATTTCAGGAGGTAGATTCGACTCGCCTTTAAAACACATGAAAAGCGGCAAAACGTTGACAATGATGCCCTTGGCCAAAAAGGGCGTATGCGTTTTTTCCTGAATATATTCAGGAAAAAACGCATACGCCCTTTTTGGCCAACCAAGCAAGCCGGAAGGGCAAATCAGCGCTACAAAGAAGTCTCGCTTGCCCTCGGTCAAAAGGGCCATGCTGAACAAAGTCTAAAAACCAGAAAAGCAGGACAGGCCATGGAGACATGGGAGCCTTGCTACGCTGATGGGCGGGACGTAAATTGCCAACAGGCACTCTGGAGAAGAGTACGGTGTGTCCTGAAACAAGTAATAAACACAGCGTAGAGAGCATAGGGCACTTCCACTCAAGGGCGTATAAATTGGGAAAACTAAAAATCAACAAGACACAGGCACCCTAAAGTTTACGGCTGCTCTGTTTCCAAGAACCTCCACTTCGGTACACCTTCAATATCCCAGGAAAGAGAAAAATGGATAAAGAAATGGTGGTACTTGGCACAATGGAATATCACTCAGCCATGAAATCAATGTCATAAGGCTAGTTAGCAGCATGATGAGTGGATTTAGCTACGATGATTCTAAGTGAAATAAGTCACACAGAAAAAGACACTTATCCTAAGATATCGCTTATAGAGGGAATGTCAAAATCGCTACACTTGAACTGAATTACAAATCAGAACAGAGTCACACCTTTAGAAGACACACTATGGCTGCTTAACGGGAAAGGTGAGGTGGGGTGATGCATAAAACAAGGGTTTGAAATTAGCTCAGAGACCGCTCCATAAGCCAAATATGTAATAGACAAGGCCTACTCCCTGCTCAGTGAACTGGACTCAACACACCCTAGTCACCACACAAGAATATATCTGACTAGTAAGAATCTGAAAACCTATGTATCGATATCTCTCTGCAAGTGAATCAAGAGGGTGTAAAGCGGCATCAACACAGCAGGGAAAAGCAGCCAAGCCCGATTCTAAACATAAATTACTTTAAAAAACCCACAAAACAAAGACAGTGAAAGAGAGAGAAATTCTTACAAAATCCGTTCAGGGTCTCTGATGCAACCTGGATTGACCATATCTAGACCCACAGCTGGATGAGACATAAAGCTGGACACTCTTGGGGCTGAGAGGATTGGTGAGGTTGGGTGAGCAAACGCAGATACTTTAAAATAACACTGCGGAGAACACACCCCATGGGTCTCAAATCTCCAGGTACAAGGGAATCTTCCTACATCAAGACATGCATGGGAAACCCAGAAAATGGTATGCCATGAGATCGGGAAAGGTTTCTAAAACGCACCTCATTTCTCCTCTCCTTGTGCTAGGGTTCGCCATTCCAGCCGCTTGACTAACCATCTCCCTACTTGGAGAATCAGCACCTTTAACCTCCTGATTGTACAGGTTGCAATATGTCCTGAGGATGAACGGGAAGACGCGGAACCAACGAGAGACGAACCCTAGGTGTTGGGACAGGCATAGGTCACTCCATTTTCCCATCAGGAAGAAGAATGAACCACAGGCTCAGCCTGCCCCCCAGAACCAAAATAGGGCCTGAAGCAATCCTGCGCTTTTGCGGCCAGCTCCCAAAAAAGCGAGGAGCCAAATGGAGCTCAGGGGCACTGCAATTCACAAACGTGCAGAGTTATAAATGAGAACTCTCGTCCACAAATATATTGAGGGAAGGCAACGAAGAGGATTTGAAAGCAAGGCAGATTTGCAGGAAACAGATTTCAGGAGGTAGATTCGACTCGCCTTTAAAGCACATGAAAAGCGGCAAAACGTTGACAATGATGCCCTTGGCCAAAAAGGGCGTATGCGTTTTTTCCTGAATATATTCAGGAAAAAACGCATACGCCCTTTTTGGCCAACCAAGCAAGCCGGAAGGGCAAATCAGCGCTACAAAGAAGTCTCGCTTGCCCTCGGTCAAAAGGGCCATGCTGAACAAAGTGTAAAAACCAGAAAAGCAGGACAGGCCATGGAGACATGGGAGCCTTGCTACGCTGATGGGCGGGATATAAATTGCCAACAGGCACTCTGGAGAAGAGTACGGTGTGTCCTGAAACAAGTAATAAACACAGCGTAGAGAGCATAGGGCACTTCCACTCAAGGGCGTATAAATTGGGAAAACTAAAAATCAACAAGACACAGGCACCCTAAAGTTTACGGCTGCTCTGTTTCCAAGAACCTCCACTTCGGTACACCTTCAATATCCCAGGAAAGAGAAAAATGGATAAAGAAATGGTGGTACTTGGCACAGTGGAATATCACTCAGCCATGAAATCAATGTCATAAGGCTAGTTAGCAGCATGATGAGTGGATTTAGATACGATGATTCTAAGTGAAATAAGTCACACAGAAAAAGACACTTATCCTAAGATATCGCTTATAGAGGGAATGTCAAAATCGCTACACTTTAACTGAATTACAAAACAGAACAGAGTCACACCTTTAGAAGACACACTATGGCTGCTTAACGGGAAAGGTGAGGTGGGGTGATGCATAAAACAAGGGTTTGAAATTAGCTCAGACACCGCTCCATAAGCCAAATATGTACTAGACAAGGCCTACTCCCTGCTCAGGGAACTGGACTCAACACACCCTAGTCACCACACAAGAATATATCTGACTAGTAAGAATCTGAAAACCTATGTATCGATATCTCTCTGCAAGTGAATCAAGAGGGTGTAAAGCAGCATCAACGCAGCAGGGAAAAGCAGCCAAACCCCATTCTAATCATACATTACTTTAAAAAACCCACAAAGCAAAGACAGTGAAAGAGAGAGAAATTCTTACAAAATCCGTTCAGGGTCTCTGATGCAACCTGGATTGACCATATCTAGACCCACAGCTGGATGAGACATAAGGCTGGACACTCTTGGGGCTGAGAGGATTGGTGAGGTTGGGTGAGCAAATACAGATACTTTAAAGTAATACCGCGGGGTACCCACCCCATGGGTCTCAAATCTCCAGGTACAAGGGCATCTTCCTACATCAAAACATGCATGGGAAACCCAGAAGATGGTATGCCGTGAGATCGGGAAAGGTTTCTAAAACGCACCTCATTTCTCCTCTCCTTGTGCTCGGGTTCGCCATTCCAGCCGCTTGACTCACCATCTCCCTACTTGGAGAATCAGCACCTTTAACCTCCTGATTGTACAGGTTGCAATATGTCCTGAGGATGAACGGGAAGACGCGGAACCAACGAGAGACGAACCCTAGGTGTTGGGACAGGCATAGGTCACTCCATTTTCCCATCAGGAAGAAGAATGAACCACAGGCTCAGCCTGCCCCCCAGAACCAAAATAGGGCCTGAAGCAATCCTGCGCTTTTGCGGCCAGCTCCCAAAAAAGCGAGGAGACAAATGGAGCTCAGGGGCACTGCAATTCACAAACGTGCAGAGTTATAAATGAGAACTCTCGTCCACAAATATATTGAGGGAAGGCAACGAAGAGGATTTGAAAGCAAGGCAGATTTGCAGGAAACAGATTTCAGGAGGTAGATTCGACTCGCCTTTAAAGCACATGAAAAGCGGCAAAACGTTGACAATGATGCCCTTGGCCAAAAAGGGCGTATGCGTTTTTTCCTGAATATATTCAGGAAAAAACGCATACGCCCTTTTTGGCCAACCAAGCAAGCCGGAAGGGCAAATCAGCGCTACAAAGAAGTCTCGCTTGCCCTCGGTCAAAAGGGCCATGCTGAACAAAGTGTAAAAACCAGAAAAGCAGGACAGGCCATGGAGATATGGGAGCCTTGCTACGCTGATGGGCGGGATGTAAATTGCCAACAGGCACTCTGGAGAAGAGTACGGTGTGTCCTGAAACAAGTAATAAACACAGCGTAGAGAGCATAGGGCACTTCCACTCAAGGGCGTATAAATTGGGAAAACTAAAAATCAACAAGACACAGGCACCCTAAAGTTTACGGCTGCTCTGTTTCCAAGAACCTCCGCTTTGGAACACCTTCAATATCCCAGGAAAGAGAAAAATGGATAAAGAAATTGTGGTACTTGGCACAATGGAATATGACTCAGCCATGAAATCAATGTCATAAGGCTAGTTAGCAGCATGATGAGTGGATTTAGATACGATGATTCTAAGTGAAATAAGTCACACAGAAAAAGACACTTATCCTAATATATCGCTTATAGAGGGAATGTCAAAATCGCTACACTTGAACTGAATTACAAAACAGAACAGAGTCACACCTTTAGAAGACACACTATGGCTGCTTAACGGGAAAGGTGAGGTGGGGTGATGCATAAAACAAGGGTTTGAAATTAGCTCAGAGACCGCTCCATAAGCCAAATATGTAATAGACAAGACCTACTCCCTCCTCAGTGAACTGGACTCAACACACCCTAGTCACCACACAAGAATATATCTGACTAGTAAGAATCTGAAAACCTATGTATCGATATCTCTCTGCAAGTGAATCAAGAGGGTGTAAAGCAGCATCAACACAGCAGGGAAAAGCAGCCAAGCCCGATTCTAAACATAAATTACTTTAAAAAACCCACAAAACAAAGACAGTTAAAGAGAGAGAAATTCTTACAAAATCCATTCAGGGTCTATGATGCAACCTGGATTGACCATATCTAGACCCACAGCTGGATGAGACATAAGGCTGGACACTCTTGGGGCTGAGAGGATTGGTGAGGTTGGGTGAGCAAACCCAGATACTTTAAAGTAACACTGCTGGGAACACACCCCATGGGTCTCAAATCTCCAGGTACAAGGGCATCTTCCTACATCAAAACATGCATGGGAAACCCAGAAGATGGTATGCCATGAGATCGGGAAAGGTTTCTAAAACGCACCTCATTTCTCCTCTCCTTGTGCTCGGGTTCGCCATTCCAGCCGCTTGACTAACCATCTCCCTACTTGGAGAATCAGCACCTTTAACCTCCTGATTGTACAGGTTGCAATTTGTCCTGAGGATGAACGGGAAGACGCGGAACCAACGAGAGACGAGCCCTAGGTGTTGGGACAGGCATAGGTCACTCCATTTTCCCATCAGGAAGAAGAATGAACCACAGGCTCAGCCTGCCCCCCAGAACCAAAATAGGGCCTGAAGCAAACCTGCGCTTTTGCGGCCAGCTCCCAAAAAAGCGAGGAGACAAATGGAGCTCAGGGGAACTGCAATTCACAAACGTGCAGAGTTATAAATGAGAACTCTCGTCCACAAATATATTGAGGGAAGGCAACGAAGAGGATTTGAAAGCAAGGCAGATTTGCAGGAAACAGATTTCAGGAGGTAGATTCGACTCGCCTTTAAAGCACATGAAAAGCGGAAAAACGTTGACAATGATGCCCTTGGCCAAAAAGGGCGTATGCGTTTTTTCCTGAATATATTCAGGAAAAAACGCATACGCCCTTTTTGGCCAACCAAGCAAGCCGGAAGGGCAAATCAGCGCTACAAAGAAGTCTCGCTTGCCCTCGGTCAAAAGGGCCATGCTGAAAAAAGTGTAAAAACCAGAAAAGCAGGACAGGCCATGGAGACATGGGAGCCTTGCTACGCTGATGGGCGGGATGTAAATTGCCAACAGGCACTCTGGAGAAGAGTACGGTGTGTCCTGAAACAAGTAATAAACACAGCGTAGAGAGCATAGGGCACTTCCACTCATGGGCGTATAAATTGGGAAAACTAAAAATCAACAAGACACAGGCAACCTAAACTTTACGGCTGCTCTGTTTCCAAGAATCTCCGCTTCGGTACACCTTCAATATCCCAGGAAAGAGAAAAATGGATAAAGAAATGGTGGTACTTGGCACAATGGAATATCACTCAGCCATGAAATCAATGTCATAAGGCAAGTTAGAAGCATGATGAGTGGATTTAGGTACGATGATTCTAAGTGAAATAAGTCACACAGAAAAAGGCACTTATCCTAAGATATCGCTTATAGAGGGAATGTCAAAATCGCTACACTTGAACTGAATTACAAAACAGAACAGAGTCACACCTTTAGAAGACACACTATGGCTGCTTAACGGGAAAGGTGAGGTGGGGTGATGCATAAAACAAGGGTTTGAAATTAGCTCAGACACCGCTCCATAAGCCAAATATGTACTAGACAAGGCCTACTCCCTGCTCAGGGAACTGGACTCAACACACCCTAGTCACCACACAAGAATATATCTGACTAGTAAGAATCTGAAAACCTATGTATCGATATCTCTCTGCAAGTGAATCAAGAGGGTGTAAAGCAGCATCAACGCAGCAGGGAAAAGCAGCCAAACCCCATTCTAATCATACATTACTTTAAAAAACCCACAAAGCAAAGACAGTGAAAGAGAGAGAAATTCTTACAAAATCCGTTCAGGGTCTCTGATGCAACCTGGATTGACCATATCTAGACCCACAGCTGGATGAGACATAAGGCTGGACACTCTTGGGGCTGAGAGGATTGGTGAGGTTGGGTGAGCAAATACAGATACTTTAAAGTAATACCGCGGGGTACCCACCCCATGGGTCTCAAATCTCCAGGTACAAGGGCATCTTCCTACATCAAAACATGCATGGGAAACCCAGAAGATGGTATGCCGTGAGATCGGGAAAGGTTTCTAAAACGCACCTCATTTCTCCTCTCCTTGTGCTCGGGTTCGCCATTCCAGCCGCTTGACTCACCATCTCCCTACTTGGAGAATCAGCACCTTTAACCTCCTGATTGTACAGGTTGCAATATGTCCTGAGGATGAACGGGAAGACGCGGAACCAACGAGAGACGAACCCTAGGTGTTGGGACAGGCATAGGTCACTCCATTTTCCCATCAGGAAGAAGAATGAACCACAGGCTCAGCCTGCCCCCCAGAACCAAAATAGGGCCTGAAGCAATCCTGCGCTTTTGCGGCCAGCTCCCAAAAAAGCGAGGAGACAAATGGAGCTCAGGGGCACTGCAATTCACAAACGTGCAGAGTTATAAATGAGAACTCTCGTCCACAAATATATTGAGGGAAGGCAACGAAGAGGATTTGAAAGCAAGGCAGATTTGCAGGAAACAGATTTCAGGAGGTAGATTCGACTCGCCTTTAAAGCACATGAAAAGCGGCAAAACGTTGACAATGATGCCCTTGGCCAAAAAGGGCGTATGCGTTTTTTCCTGAATATATTCAGGAAAAAACGCATACGCCCTTTTTGGCCAACCAAGCAAGCCGGAAGGGCAAATCAGCGCTACAAAGAAGTCTCGCTTGCCGTCGGTCAAAAGGGCCATGCTGAACAAAGTGTAAAAACCAGAAAAGCAGGACAGGCCATGGAGACATGGGAGCCTTGCTACGCTGATGGGCGGGATGTAAATTGCCAACAGGCACTCTGGAGAAGAGTACGGTGTGTCCTGAAACAAGTAAGAAACACAGCGTAGAGAGCATAGGGCACTTCCACTCAAGGGCGTATAAATTGGGAAAACTAAAAATCAACAAGACACAGGCACCCTAAAGTTTACGGCTGCTCTGTTTCCAAGAACCTCCGCTTCGGTACACCTTCAATATCCCAGGAAAGAGAAAAATGGATAAAGAAATGGTGGTACTTTGCACAGTGGAATATCACTCAGCCATGAAATCAATGTCATAAGGCTAGTTAGCAGCATGATGAGTGGATTTAGATACGATGATTCTAAGTGAAATAAGTCACACAGAAAAAGACACTTATCCTAAGATATCGCTTATAGAGGGAATGTCAAAATCGCTACACTTTAACTGAATTACAAAACAGAACAGAGTCACACCTTTAGAAGACACACTATGGCTGCTTAACGGGAAAGGTGAGGTGGGGTGATGCATAAAACAAGGGTTTGAAATTAGCTCAGAGACCGCTCCATAAGCCAAATATGTAATAGACAAGGCCTACTCCCTGCTCAGTGAACTGGACTCAACACACCCTAGTCACCACACAAGAATATATCTGACTAGTAAGAATCTGAAAACCTATGTATCGATATCTCTCTGCAAGTGAATCAAGAGGGTGTAAAGCGGCATCAACACAGCAGGGAAAAGCGGCCAAGCCCGATTCTAAACATAAATTACTTTAAAAAACCCACAAAACAAAGACAGTGAAAGAGAGAGAAATTCTTACAAAATCCGTTCAGGGTCTGTGATGCAACCTGGATTGACCATATCTAGATCCACAGCTGGATGAGACATAAGGCTGGACACTCTTGGGGCTGAGAGGATTGGTGAGGTTGGGTGAGCAAACGCAGATACTTTAAAGTAACACTGCGGGGAACACACCCCATGGGTCTCAAATCTCCAGGTACAAGGGCATCTTCCTACATCAAAACATGCATGGGAAAGCCAGAAGATGGTATGCCGTGAGATCGGGAAAGGTTTCTAAAACGCACCTCATTTCTCCTCTCCTTGTGCTCGGGTTCGCCATTCCAGCCGCTTGACTAACCATCTCCCTACTTGGAGAATCAGCACCTTTAACCTACTGTTTCGTCCAGGTTGCAATTTGTCCTGAGGATGAACGGGAAGACGGGGAACCAACGAGAGACTAGCCCTAGGTGTTGGGACAGGCACAGGTCACTCCATTTTCCCATCAGGAAGAAGAATGAACCACAGGCTCAGCCTGCCCCCCAGAACCAAAATAGGGCCTGAAGCAATCCTGTGCTTTTGCGGCCAGCTCCCAAAAAAGCGAGGAGACAAATGGAGCTCAGGGGCACTGCAATTCACAAACGTGCAGAGTTATAAATGAGAACTCTCGTCCACAAATATATTGAGGGAAGGCAACGAAGAGGATTTGAAAGCAAGGCAGATTTGCAGGAAACAGATTTCAGGAGGTAGATTCGACTCGCCTTTAAAGCACATGAAAAGCGGCAAAACGTTGACAATGATGCCCTTGGCCAAAAAGGGCGTATGCGTTTTTTCCTGAATATATTCAGGAAAAAACGCATACGCCCTTTTAGGCCAAGCAAGCAAGCTGGAAGGGCAAATCAGCGCTACAAAGAAGTCTCGCTTGCCGTCGGTCAAAAGGGCCATGCTGAACAAAGTGTAAAAACCAGAAAAGCAGGACAGGCCATGGAGACATGGGAGCCTTGCTACGCTGATGGGCGGGATGTAAATTGCCAACAGGCACTCTGGAGAAGAGTACGGTGTGTCCTGAAACAAGTAATAAACACAGCGTAGAGAGCATAGGGCACTTCCACTCATGGGCGTATAAATTGGGAAAACTAAAAATCAACAAGACACAGGCACCCTAAAGTTTACGGCTGCTCTGTTTCCAAGAACCTCCGCTTCGGTACACCTTCAATATCCCAGGAAAGAGAAAAATGGATAAAGAAATGGTGGTACTTGGCAGAATGGAATATCACTCAGCCATGAAATCAATGTCATAAGGCTACTTAGCAGCATGATGAGTGGATTTAGGTACGATGATTCTAAGTGAAATAAGTCACACAGAAAAAGGCACTTATCCTAAGATATCGCTTATAGAGGGAATGCCAAAATCGCTACACTTGAACTGAATTACAAAACAGAACAGAGGCACACCTTTAGAAGACACACTATGGCTACTTAACCGGAAAGGTGAGGTGAGGTGATGCATAAAACAAGGGTTTGAAATTAGCTCAGACACCGCTCCATAAGCCAAATATGTACTAGACAAGGCCTACTCCCTGCTCAGTGAACTGGACTCAACACCCCCTAGTCACCACAGAAGAATATATCTGAGTAGTAAGAATCTGAAAACCTATGTATCGATATCTCTCTGCAAGTGAATCAAGAGGGTGTAAAGCGGCATCAACACAGCAGGGAAAAGCACCCAAGCCCGATTCTAAACATAAATTACTTTAAAAAACCCACAAAACAAAGACAGTGAAAGAGAGAGAAATTCTTACAAAATCCGTTCAGGGTCTCTGATGCAACCTGGATTGACCATATCTAGACCCACAGCTGGATGAGACATAAGGCTGGACACTCTTGCGGCTGAGCGGATTGGTGAGGTTGAGTGAGGAAACCCAGATACTTTAAAGTAACACTGCTGGGAACACACCCCATGGGTCTCAAATCTCCTGGTACAAGGGCATCTTCCTACATCAAAACATGCATGGGAAACCCAGAAGATGGTATGCCATGAGATCGGGAAAGGTTTCTAAAACGCACCTCATTTCTCCTCTCCTTGTGCTCGGGTTCGCCATTCCAGCCACTTGACTAACCATCTCCCTACTTGGAGAATCAGCACCTTTAACCTCCTGATTGTACAGGTTGCAATTTGTCCTGAGGATGAACGGGAAGATGCGGAACCAACGAGAGACGAGCCCTAGGTGTTGGGACAGGCATCGGTCACTCCATTTTCCCATCAGGAAGAAGAATGAACCACAGGCTCAGCCTGCCCCCCAGAACCAAAATAGGGCCTGAAGCAATCCTGCGCTTTTGCGGCCAGCTCCCAAAAAAGCGAGGAGACAAATGGAGCTCAGGGGCACTGCAATTCACAAACGTGCAGAGTTATAAATGAGAACTCTCGTCCACAAATATATTGAGGGAAGTCAACGAAGAGGATTTGAAAGCAAGGCAGATTTGCAGGAAACAGATTTCAGGAGGTAGATTCGACTCGCCTTTAAAGCACATGAAAAGCGGCAAAACGTTGACAATGATGCCCTTGGCCAAAAAGGGCGTATGCGTTTTTTCCTGAATATATTCAGGAAAAAACGCATACGCCCTTTTAGGCCAAGCAAGCAAGCCGGAAGGGCAAATCAGCGCTACAAAGAAGTCTCGCTTGCCCTCGGTCAAAAGGGCCATGCTGAACAAAGTGTAAAAACCAGAAAAGCAGGACAGGCCATGGAGACATGGGAGCCTTGCTACGCTGATGGGCGGGATGTAAATTGCCAACAGGCACTCTGGAGAAGAGTACGGTGTGTCCTGAAACAAGTAATAAACACAGCGTAGAGAGCATAGGGCACTTCCACTCATGGGCGTATAAATTGGGAAAACTAAAAATCAACAAGACACAGGCACCCTAAAGTTTACGGCTGCTCTGTTTCCAAGAATCTCCGCTTCGGTACACCTTCAATATCCCAGGAAAGAGAAAAATGGATAAAGAAATGGTGGTACTTGGCACAATGGAATATCACTCAGCCATGAAATCAATGTCATAAGGCTACTTAGCAGCATGATGAGTGGATTTAGGTACGATGATTCTAAGTGAAATAAGTCACACAGAAAAAGGCACTTATCCTAAGATATCGTTTATAGAGGGAATGCCAAAATCGCTACACTTGAACTGAATTACAAAACAGAACAGAGGCACACCTTTAGAAGACACACTATGGCTACTTAACCGGAAAGGTGACGTGGGGTGATGCATAAAACAAGGGTTTGAAATTAGCTCAGACACCGCTCCATAAGCCAAATATGTACTAGACAAGGCCTACTCCCTGCTCAGTGAACTGGACTCAACACCCCCTAGTCACCGCACAAGAATATATCTGACTAGTATGAATCTCAAAAACCTATGTATCGATATCTCTCTGCAAGTGAATCAAGAGGGTGTAAAGCGGCATAAACACAGCAGGGAAAAGCAGCCAAACCCCATTCTAAACATACATTACTTTAAAAAACCCACAAAGCAAAGACAGTGAAAGAGAGAGAAATTCTTACAAAATCCGTTCAGGGTATCTGATGCAACCTGGATTGACCATATCTAGACCCACAGCTGGATGAGACATAAGGCTGGACACTCTTGGGGCTGAGAGGATTGGTGAGGTTGGGTGAGCAAATGCAGATACTTTAAAGTAATACCGCGGGGTACCCACCCCATGGGTCTCAAATCTCCAGGTACAAGGGAATCTTCCTACATCAAAACATGCATGGGAAACCCAGAAGATGGTATGCCGTGAGATCGGGAAAGGTTTCTAAAACGCACCTCATTTCTCCTCTCCTTGTGCTCGGGTTCGCCATTCCAGCCTCTTGACTAACCATCTCCCTACTTGGAGAATCAGCACCTTTAACCTCCAGTTTCGTCCAGGTTGCAATTTGTCCTGAGGATGAACGGGAAGACGGGGAACCAACGAGAGACTAGCCCTAGGTGTTGGGACAGGCACAGGTCACTCCATTTTCCCATCAGGAAGAAGAATGAACCACAGGCTCAGCCTGCCCCCCAGAACCAAAATAGGGCCTGAAGCAATCCTGCGCTTTTGCGGCCAGCTCCCAAAAAAGCGAGGAGACAAATGGAGCTCAGGGGCACTGCAATTCACAAACGTGCAGAGTTATAAATGAGAACTCTCGTCCACAAATATATTGAGGGAAGGCAACGAAGAGGATTTGAAAGCAAGGCAGATTTGCAGGAAACAGATTTCAGGAGGTAGATTCGACTCGCCTTTAAAGCACATGAAAAGCGGCAAAACGTTGACAATGATGCCCTTGGCCAAAAAGGGCGTAT
Source organism: Eubalaena glacialis (assembly GCF_028564815.1). NCBI lineage: Eukaryota > Metazoa > Chordata > Mammalia > Artiodactyla > Balaenidae > Eubalaena > Eubalaena glacialis. The sequence goes on along the minus strand of NW_026871659.1, from coordinate 1,846,275 downwards.
GCGTTTTTTCCTGAATATATTCAGGAAAAAACGCATACGCCCTTTTTGGCCAACCAAGCAAGCCGGAAGGGCAAATCAGCGCTACAAAGAAGTCTCGCTTGCCCTCGGTCAAAAGGGCCATGCTGAAAAAAGTGTAAAAACCAGAAAAGCAGGACAGGCCATGGAGACATGGGAGCCTTGCTACGCTGATGGGCGGGATGTAAATTGCCAACAGGCACTCTGGAGAAGAGTACGGTGTGTCCTGAAACAAGTAATAAACACAGCGTAGAGAGCATAGGGCACTTCCACTCATGGGCGTATAAATTGGGAAAACTAAAAATCAACAAGACACAGGCACCCTAAAGTTTACGGCTGCTCTGTTTCCAAGAACCTCCGCTTCGGTACACCTTCAATATCCCAGGAAAGAGAAAAATGGATAAAGAAATGGTGGTACTTGGCACAATGGAATATCACTCAGCCATGAAATCAATGTCATAAGGCTAGTTAGCAGCATGATGAGTGGATTTAGGTACGATGATTCTAAGTGAAATAAGTCACACAGAAAAAGACACTTATCCTAAGATATCGCTTTTAGGGGGAATGTCAAAATCACTACACTTGAACTGAATTACAAAACAGAACATAGTCACACCTTTAGAAGACACACTATGGCTGCTTAACAGGAAAGGTGAGGTGGGGTGATGCATAAAACAAGGGTTTGAAATTAGCTCAGAGACGGCTCCATAAGCCAAATATGTACTAGACAAGGCCTACTCCCTGCTCAGTGAACTGGACTCAACACACCCTAGTCAGCACACAAGAATATATCTGAGTAGTAAGAATCTGAAAACCTATGTATCGATATCTCTCTGCAAGTGAATCAAAAGGGTGTAAAGCGGCATCAACACAGCAGGGAAAAGCAGCCAAGCCCGATTCTAAACATACATTACTTTAAAAAACCCACAAAAGAAAGACAGTGAAAGAGACAGAAATTCTTACAAAATCCGTTCAGGGTCTCTGATGCAACCTGGATTGACCATATCTAGACCCACAGCTGGATGAGACATAAGGCTGGACACTCTTGGGGCTGAGCGGATTGGTGAGGTTGGGTGAGAAATGCAGATACTTTAAAGTAACACTGCTGGGAACACACCCCATGGGTCTCAAATCTCCAGGTACAAGGGCATCTTCCTACATCAAAACATGCATGGGAAACCCAGAAGATGGTATGCCATGAGATCGGGAAAGGTTTCTAAAACGCACCTCATTTCTCCTCTCCTTGTGCTCGGGTTCGCCATTCCAGCCACTTGACTAACCATCTCCCTACTTGGAGAATCAGCACCTTTATCCTCCTGATTGTACAGGTTGCAATTTGTCCTGAGGATGAACGGGAAGACGGGGAACCAACGAGAGACGAGCCCTAGGTGTTGGGACAGGCATAGGTCACTCCATTTTCCCATCAGGAAGAAGAATGAACCACAGGCTCAGCCTGCCCCCCAGAACCAAAATAGGGCCTGAAGCAATCCTGCGCTTTTGCGGCCAGCTCCCAAAAAAGCGAGGAGACAAATGGAGCTCAGGGGCACTGCAATTCACAAACGTGCAGAGTTATAAATGAGAACTCTCGTCCACAAATATATTGAGGGAAGGCAACGAAGAGGATTTGAAAGCAAGGCAGATTTGCAGGAAACAGATTTCAGGAGGTAGATTCGACTCGCCTTTAAAGCACATGAAAAGCAGCAAAACGTTGACAATGATGCCCTTGGCCAAAAAGGGCGTATGCGTTTTTTCCTGAATATATTCAGGAAAAAACGCATACGCCCTTTTAGGCCAAGCAAGCAAGCCGGAAGGGCAAATCAGCGCTACAAAGAAGTCTCGCTTGCCCTCGGTCAAAAGGGCCATGCTGAACAAAGTGTAAAAACCAGAAAAGCAGGACAGGCCATGGAGACATGGGAGCCTTGCTACGCTGATGGGCGGGATGTAAATTGCCAACAGGCACTCTGGAGAAGAGTACGGTGTGTCCTGAAACAAGTAATAAACACAGCGTAGAGAGCATAGGGCACTTCCACTCATGGGCGTATAAATTGGGAAAACTAAAAATCAGCAAGACACAGGCACCCTAAAGTTTACGGATGCTCTGTTTCCAAGAATCTCCGCTTCGGTACACCTGCAATATCCCAGGAAAGAGAAAAATGGATAAAGAAATGGTGGTACTTGGCACAATGGAATATCACTCAGCCATGAAATCAATGTCATAAGGCTACTTAGCAGCATGATGAGTGGATTTAGGTACGATGATTCTAAGTGAAATAAGTCACACAGAAAAAGGCACTTATCCTAAGATATCGCTTATAGAGGGAATGCCAAAATCGCTACACTTGAACTGAATTACAAAACAGAACAGAGGCACACCTTTAGAAGACACACTATGGCTACTTAACCGGAAAGGTGAGGTGGGGTGATGCATAAAACAAGGGTTTGAAATTAGCTCAGACACCGCTCCATAAGCCAAATATGTACTAGAGAAGGCCTACTCCCTGCTCAGTGAACTGGACTCAACACCCCCTAGTCACCGCACAAGAATATATCTGACTAGTATGAATCTCAAAAACCTATGTATCGATATCTCTCTGCAAGTGAATCAAGAGGGTGTAAAGCGGCATAAACGCAGCAGGGAAAAGCAGCCAAACCCCATTCTAAACATACATTACTTTAAAAAACCCACAAAGCAAAGACAGTGAAAGAGAGAGAAATTCTTACAAAATCCGTTCAGGGTCTCTGATGCAACCTGGATTGACCATATCTAGACCCACAGCTGGATGAGACATTAGGCTGGATACTCTTGGGGCTGAGAGGATTGGTGAGGTTGGGTGAGCAAATGCAGATACTTTAAAGTAATACCGCGGGGTACCCACCCCATGGTTCTCAAATCTCCAGGTACAAGGGAATCTTCCTACATCAAAACATGCATGGGAAACCCAGAAGATGGTATGCCGTGAGATCGGGAAAGGTTTCTAAAACGCACCTCATTTCTCCTCTCCTTGTGCTCGGGTTCGCCATTCCAGCCGCTTGACTAACCATCTCTCTACTTGGAGAATCAGCACCTTTAACCTCCTGTTTCGTCCAGGTTGCAATTTGTCCTGAGGATGACCGGGAAGACGGGGAACCAACGAGAGACTAGCCCTAGGTGTTGGGACAGGCACAGGTCACTCCATTTTCCCATCAGGAAGAAGAATGAACCACAGGCTCAGCCTGCACCCCAGAACCAAAATAGGGCCTGAAGCAATCCTGCTCTTTTGCGGCCAGCTCCCAAAAAAGCGAGGAGACAAATGGAGCTCAGGGGCACTGCAATTCACAAACGTGCAGAGTTATAAATGAGAACTCTCGTCCACAAATATATTGAGGGAAGGCAACGAAGAGGATTTGAAAGCAAGGCAGATTTGCAGGAAACAGATTTCAGGAGGTAGAATCGACTCGCCTTTAAAGCACATGAAAAGCAGCAAAACGTTGATAATGATGCCCTTGGCCAAAAAGGGCGTATGCGTTTTTTCCTGAATATATTCAGGAAAAAACGCATACGCCCTTTTAGGCCAAGCAAGCAAGCCGGAAGGGCAAATCAGCGCTACAAAGAAGTCTCGCTTGCCCTCGGTCAAAAGGGCCATGCTGAACAAAGTGTAAAAACCAGAAAAGCAGGACAGGCCATGGAGACATGGGAGCCTTGCTACGCTGATGGGCGGGATGTAAATTGCCAACAGGCACTCTGGAGAAGAGTACGGTGTGTCCTGAAACAAGTAATAAACACAGCGTAGAGAGCATAGGGCACTTCCACTCATGGGCGTATAAATTGGGAAAACTAAAAATCAACAAGACACAGGCACCCTAAAGTTTACGGCTGCTCTGTTTCCAAGAATCTCCGCTTCGGTACACCTTCAATATCCCAGGAAAGAGAAAAATGGATAAAGAAATGGTGGTACTTGGCACAATGGAATATCACTCAGCCATGAAATCAATGTCATAAGGCTACTTAGCAGCATGATGAGTGGATTTAGGTACGATGATTCTAAGTGAAATAAGTCACACAGAAAAAGGCACTTATCCTAAGATATCGCTTATAGAGGGAATACCAAAATCGCTACACTTGAACTGAATTACAAAACAGAACAGAGGCACACCTTTAGAAGACACACTATGGCTGCTTAACCGGAAAGGTGAGGTGGGGTGATGCATAAAACAAGGGTTTGAAATTAGCTCAGACACCGCTCCATAAGCCAAATATGTACTAGACAAGGCCTACTCCCTGCTCAGTGAACTGGACTCAACACCCCCTAGTCACCGCACAAGAATATATCTGACTAGTATAAATCTCAAAAACCTATGTATCGATATCTCTCTGCAAGTGAATCAAGAGGGTGTAAAGCGGCATAAACACAGAAGGGAAAAGCTGCCAAACCCCATTCTAAACATACATTACTTTAAAAAACCCACAAAGCAAAGACAGTGAAAGAGAGAGAAATTCTTACAAAATCCGTTCAGGGTCTCTGATGCAACCTGGATTGACCATATCTAGACCCACAGCTGGATGAGACATAAGGCTGGACACTCTTGGGGCTGAGAGGATTGGTGAGGTTGGGTGAGCAAATGCAGATACTTTAAAGTAATACCGCAGGGTACCCACCCCATGGGTCTCAAATCTCCAGGTACAAGGGAATCTTCCTACATCAAAACATGCATGGGAAACCCAGAAGATGGTATGCCGTGAGATCAGGAAAGGTTTCTAAAACGCACCTCATTTCTCCTCTCCTTGTGCTCGGGTTCGCCATTCCAGCCCCTTGACTAACCATCTCCCTACTTGGAGAATCAGCACCTTTAACCTCCTGTTTCATCCAGGTTGCAATTTGTCCTGAGGATGAACGGGAAGACGGGGAACCAACGAGAGACTAGCCCTAGGTGTTGGGACAGGCACAGGTCACTCCATTTTCCCATCAGGAAGAAGAATGAACCACAGGCTCAGCCTGCCCCCCAGAACCAAAATAGGGCCTGAAGCAATCCTGCGCTTTTGCGGCCAGCTCCCAAAAAAGCCAGGAGACAAATGGAGCTCAGGGGCACTGCAATTCACAAACGTGCAGAGTTATAAATGAGAACTCTCGTCCACAAATATATTGAGGGAAGGCAACGAAGAGGATTTGAAAGCAAGGCAGATTTGCAGGAAACAGATTTCAGGAGGTAGATTCGACTCGCCTTTAAAGCACATGAAAAGCGGCAAAACGTTGACAATGATGCCCTTGGCCAAAAAGGGTGTATGCGTTTTTTCCTGAATATATTCAGGAAAAAACGCATACGCCCTTTTTGGCCAACCAAGCAAGCCGGAAGGGCAAATCAGCGCTACAAAGAAGTCTCGCTTGCCCTCGGTCAAAAGGGCCATGCTGAACAAAGTGTAAAAACCAGAAAAGCAGGACAGGCCATGGAGACATGGGAGCCTTGCTACGCTGATGGGCGGGATGTAAATTGCCAACAGGCACTCTGGAGAAGAGTACGGTGTGTCCTGAAACAAGTAATAAACACAGCGTAGAGAGCATAGGGCACTTCCACTCATGGGCGTATAAATTGGGAAAATTAAAAATCAACAAGACACAGGCACCCTAAAGTTTACGGCTGCTCTGTTTCCAAGAATCTCCGCTTTGGTACACCTTCAATATCCCAGGAAAGAGAAAAATGGATAAAGAAATGGTGGTACTTGGCACAATGGAATATCACTCAGCCATGAAATCAATGTCATAAGGCTAGTTAGCAGCATGATGAGTGGATTTAGGTACGATGATTCTAAGTGAAATAAGTCACACAGAAAAAGACACTTATCCTAAGATATCGCTTTTAGGGGGAATGTGAAAATCGCTACACTTGAACTGAATTACAAAACAGAACATAGTCACAACTTTAGAAGACACACTATGGCTGCTTAACGGGAAAGGTGAGGTGGGGTGATGCATAAAACAAGGGTTTGAAATTAGCTCAGAGACCGCTCCATAAGCCAAATATATAATAGACAAGGCCTACTCCCTGCTCAGTGAACTGGACTCAACACACCCTAGTCACCACACAAGAATATATCTGAGTAGTAAGAATCTGAAAACCTATGTATCGATATCTCTCTGCAAGTGAATCAAAAGGGTGTAAAGCGGCATCAACACAGCAGGGAAAAGCAGCCAAGCCCGATTCTAAACATACATTACTTTAAAAAACCCACAAAAGAAAGACAGTGAAAGAGACAGAAATTCTTAAAAATCCGTTCAGGGTCTATGATGCAACCTGGATTGACCATATCTAGACCCACAGCTGGATGAGACATAAGGCTGGACACTCTTGGGGCTGAGCGGATTGGTGAGGTTGGGTGAGAAATGCAGATACTTTAAAGTAACACTGCTGGGAACACACCCCATGGGTCTCAAATCTCCAGGTACAAGGGCATCTTCCTACATCAAAACATGCATGGGAAACCCAGAAGATGGTATGCCATGAGATCGGGAAAGGTTTCTAAAACGCACCTCATTTCTCCTCTCCTTGTGCTCGGGTTCGCCATTCCAGCCACTTGACTAACCATCTCCCTACTTGGAGAATCAGCACCTTTAACCTCCTGATTGTACAGGTTGCAATTTGTCCTGAGGATGAACGGGAACATGCGGAACCAACGAGAGACGAGCCCTAGGTATTGGCACAGGCATAGGTCACTCCATTTTCCCATCAGGAAGAAGAATGAACCACAGGCTCAGCCTGCCCCCCAGAACCAATATAGGGCCTGAAGCAATCCTGCGCTTTTGCGGCCAGCTCCCAAAAAAGCGAGGAGACAAATGGAGCTCAGGGGCACTGCAATTCACAAACGTGCAGAGTTATAAATGAGAACTCTCGTCCACAAATATATTGAGGGAAGGCAACGAAGAGGATTTGAAAGCAAGGCAGATTTGCAGGAAACAGATTTCAGGAGGTAGATTCGACTCGCCTTTAAAGCACATGAAAAGCGGCAAAACGTTGACAATGATGCCCTTGGCCAAAAAGGGCGTATGCGTTTTTTCCTGAATATATTCAGGAAAAAACGCATACGCCCTTTTTGGCCAACCAAGCAAGCCGGAAGGGCAAATCAGCGCTACAAAGAAGTCTCGCTTGCCCTCGGTCAAAAGGGCCATGCTGAACAAAGTGTAAAAACCAGAAAAGCAGGACAGGCCATGGAGACATGGGAGCCTTGCTACGCTGATGGGCGGGATGTAAATTGCCAACAGGCACTCTGGAGAAGAGTACGGTGTGTCCTGAAACAAGTAATAAACACAGCGTAGAGAGCATAGGGCACTTCCACTCATGGGCGTATAAATTGGGAAAACTAAAAATCAACAAGACACAGGCACCCTAAAGTTTACGGCTGCTCTGTTTCCAAGAATCTCCGCTTCGGTACACCTTCAATATCCCAGGAAAGAGAAAAATGGATAAAGAAATGGTGGTACTTGGCACAATGGAATATCACTCAGCCATGAAATCAATGTCATAAGGCTAGTTAGCAGCATGATGAGTGGATTTAGGTACGATGATTCTAAGTGAAATAAGTCACACAGAAAAAGGCACTTATCCTAAGATATCGCTTATAGACGGAATGTCAAAATCACTACACTTTAACTGAATTACAAAACAGAACAGAGGCACACCTTTAGAAGACATACTATGGCTACTTAACCGGAAAGGTGAGGTGGAATGATGCATAAAACAAGGGTTTGAAACTAGCTCAGACACCGCTCCATAAGCCAAATATGTAATAGACAAGGCCTACTCCCTGCTCAGTGAACTGGACTCAACACCCCCTAGTCACCGCACAAGAATATATCTGACTAGTATGTATCTGAAAACCTATGTATCGATATCTCTCTGCAAGTGAATCAAGAGGGTGTAAAGCGGCATAAACACAGAAGGGAAAAGCTGCCAAACCCCATTCTAAACATACATTACTTTAAAAAACCCACAAAGCAAAGACAGTGAAAGAGAGAGAAATTCTTACAAAATCCGTTCAGGGTCTCTGATGCAACCTGGATTGACCATATCTAGACCCACAGCTGGATGAGACATAAGGCTGGACACTCTTGGGGCTGAGAGGATTGGTGAGGTTGGGTGAGCAAATGCAGATACTTTAAAGTAATACCGCAGGGTACCCACCCCATGGGTCTCAAATCTCCAGGTACAAGGGAATCTTCCTACATCAAAACATGCATGGGAAACCCAGAAGATGGTATGCCGTGAGATCAGGAAAGGTTTCTAAAACGCACCTCATTTCTCCTCTCCTTGTGCTCGGGTTCGCCATTCCAGCCCCTTGACTAACCATCTCCCTACTTGGAGAATCAGCACCTTTAACCTCCTGTTTCGTCCAGGTTGCAATTTGTCCTGAGGATGAACGGGAAGACGGGGAACCAACGAGAGACTAGCCCTAGGTGTTGGGACAGGCACAGGTCACTCCATTTTCCCATCAGGAAGAAGAATGAACCACAGGCTCAGCCTGCCCCCCAGAACCAAAATAGGGCCTGAAGCAATCCTGCGCTTTTGCGGCCAGCTCCTAAAAAAGCGAGGAGACAAATGGAGCTCACGGGCACTGCAATTCACAAACGTGCAGAGTTATAAATGAGAACTCTCGTCCACAAATATATTGAGGGGAGGCAACGAAGAGGATTTGAAAGCAAGGCAGATATGCAGGAAACAGATTTCAGGAGGTAGATTCGACTCGCCTTTAAAGCACATGAAAAGCGGCAAAACGTTGACAATGATGCCCTTGGCCAAAAAGGGCGTATGCGTTTTTTCCTGAATATATTCAGGAAAAAACGCATACGCCCTTTTTGGCCAACCAAGCAAGCCGGAAGGGCAAATCAGCGCTACAAAGAAGTCTCGCTTGCCCTCGGTCAAAAGGGCCATGCTGAACAAAGTGTAAAAACCAGAAAAGCAGGACAGGCCATGGAGACATGGGAGCCTTGCTACGCTGATGGGCGGGATGTAAATTGCCAACAGGCACTCTGGAGAAGAGTACGGTGTGTCCTGAAACAAGTAATAAACACAGCGTAGAGAGCATAGGGCACTTCCACTCATGGGCGTATAAATTGGGAAAACTAAAAATCAACAAGACACAGGCACCCTAAAGATTACGGCTGCTCTGTTTCCAAGAACCTCCGCTTCGGTACACCTTCAATATCCAAGGAAAGAGAAAAATGGATAAAGAAATGGTGGTACTTGGCACAATGGAATATCACTCAGCCATGAAATCAATGTCATAAGGCTAGTTAGCAGCATGATGAGTGGATTTAGGTACGATGATTCTAAGTGAAATAAGTCACACAGAAAAAGACACTTAACCTAAGATATTGCTTATAGAGGGAATGTCAAAATCGCTACACTTGAACTGAATTACAAAAGAGAACAGAGTCACACCTTTAGAAGACACACTATGGCTGCTTAACGGGAAAGGTGAGGTGGGGTGATGCATAAAACAAGGGTTTGAAATTAGCTCAGAGACCGCTCCATAAGCCAAATATGTAATAGACAAGGCCTACTCCCTGCTCAGTGAACTGGACTCAACACACCCTAGTCACCACACAAGAATATATCTGACTAGTAAGAATCTGAAAACCTATGTATCGATATCTCTCTGCAAGTGAATCAAGAGGGTGTAAAGCGGCATCAACACAGCAGGGAAAAGCAGCCAAGCCCGATTCTAAAGATAAATTACTTTAAAAAACCCACAAAACAAAGACAGTGAAAGAGAGAGAAATTCTTACAAAATCCGTTCAGGGTCTATGATGCAACCTGGATTGACCATATCTAGACACACAGCTGGATGAGACATAAGGCTGGACACTCTTGGGGCTGAGAGGATTGGTGAGGTTGGGTGAGCAAACGCAGATACTTTAAAGTAACACTGCTGGGAACACACCCCATGGGTCTCAAATCTCCAGGTACAAGGGCATCTTCCTACATCAAAACATGCATGGGAAACCCAGAAGATGGTATGCCATGAGATCGGCAAAGGTTTCTAAAATGCACCTCATTTCTCCTCTCCTTGTGCTCGGGTTCGCCATTCCAGCCGCTTGACTAACCATCTCCCTACTTGGAGAATCAGCACCTTTAACCTCCTGATTGTACAGGTTGCAATTTGTCCTGAGGATAAACGGGAAGACGCGGAACCAACGAGCGACGAGGCCTAGGTGTTGGGACAGCCATAGGTCACTCCATTTTCCCATCAGGAAGAAGAATGAACCACAGGCTCAGCCTGCCCCCCAGAACCAATATAGGGCCTGAAGCAATCCTGCGCTTTTGCGGCCAGCTCCCAAAAAAGCGAGGAGACAAATGGAGCTCAGGGGCACTGCAATTCACAAACGTGCAGAGTTATAAATGAGAACTCTCGTCCACAAAATATTGAGGGAAGGCAACGAAGAGGATTTGAAAGCAAGGCAGATTTGCAGGAAACAGATTTCAGGAGGTAGATTCGACTCGCCTTTAAAGCACATGAAAAGCGGCAAAACGTTGACAATGATGCCCTTGGCCAAAAAGGGCGTATGCGTTTTTTCCCGAATATATTCAGGAAAAAACGCATACGCCCTTTTTGGCCAACCAAGCAAGCCGGAAGGGCAAATCAGCGCTACAAAGAAGTCTCACTTGCCCTCGGTCAAAACGGCCATGCTGAACAAACAGTAAAAACCAGAAAAGCTGGACAGGCCATGGAGACATGGGAGCCTTGCTACGCTGATGGGTGGGATATAAATTGCCAACAGGCACTCTGGAGAAGAGTACGGTGTGTCCTGAAACAAGTAATACACACAGCGTTGAGAGCATAGGGCACTTCCACTCATGGGCGTATAAATTGGGAAAACTAAAAATCAACAAGACACAGGCACCCTAAAGTTTACGGCTGCTCTGTTGCCAAGAACCTCCGCTTCGGTACACCTTCAATATCCCAGGAAAGAGAAAAATGGATAAAGAAATGGTGGTACTTGACACAATGGAATATCACTCAGCCATGAAATCAATGTCATAAGGCTAGTTAGCAGCATGATGAGTGGATTTAGCGACTATGATTCTAAGTGAAATAAGTCACACAGTAAAAGGCCCTTCTCCTAAGATATCGCTTATAGAGGGAATGTCAAAATCGTTACAGTTGAACTGAATTACAAAACAGAACAGAGGCACACCTTTAGAAGACACACTATGGCTGCTTAACGGGAAAGGTGAGGTGGGGTGATGCATAAAACAAGGGTTTGAAATTAGCTCAGACACCGCTCCATAAGCCACATATGTAATAGACAAGGCCTACTCCCTGCTCAGTGTACTGGACTCAACACCCCCTAGTCACCGCACAAGAATATATCTGACTAGTATGAATCTGAAAACCTATGTATTGATATCTCTCTGCAAGTGAATCAAGAGGGTGTAAAGCGGCATAAACACAGCAGGGAAAAGCAGGCAAACCCCATTCTAAACATACATTACTTTAAAAAACCCACAAAGCAAAGACAGTGAAAGAGAGAGAAATTCTTACAAAATCCGTTCAGGGTCTCTGATGCAACCTGGATTGACCATATCAAGACCCACAGCTGGATGAGACAGAAGGCTGGACACTCTTGGGGCTGAGAGGATTGGTGAGGTTGGGTGAGCAAATGCAGATACTTTAAAGTAATACCGCGGGGTACCCACCCCATGGGTCTCAAATCTCCAGGTACAAGGGAATCTTCCTACATCAAAACATGCATGGGAAACCCAGAAGATGGTATGCCGTGAGATCGGGAAAGCTTTCTAAAACGCACCTCATTTCTCCTCTCCTTGTGCTCGGGTTCGCCATTCCAGCCGCTTGACTAACCATCTCTCTACTTGGAGAATCAGCACCTTTAACCTCCTGTTTCGTCCAGGTTGCAATTTGTCCTGAGGATGAACGGGAAGACGGGGAACCAACGAGAGACTAGCCCTAGGTGTTGGGACAGGCACAGGTCACTCCATTTCCCATCAGGAAGAAGAATGAACCACAGGCTCAGCCTGCCCCCCAGAACCAAAATAGGGCCTGAAGCAATCCTGCGCTTTTGCGGCCAGCTCCCAAGAAAGCGAGGAGACAAATGGAGCTCAGGGGCACTGCAATTCACAAACGTGCAGAGTTATAAATGAGAACTCTCGTCCACAAATATATTGAGGGAAGGCAACGAAGAGGATTTGAAAGCAAGGCAGATTTGCAGGAAACAGATTTCAGGAGGTAGATTCGACTCGCCTTTAAAGCACATGAAAAGCGGCAAAACGTTGACAATGATGCCCTTGGCCAAAAAGGGCGTATGCGTTTTTTCCTGAATATATTCAGGAAAAAACGCATACGCCCTTTTTGGCCAACCAAGCAAGCCGGAAGGGCAAATCAGCGCTACAAAGAAGTCTCGCTTGCCCTCGGTCAAAAGGGCCATGCTGAACAAAGTGTAAAAACCAGAAAAGCAGGACAGGCCATGGAGACATGGGAGCCTTGCTACGCTGATGGGCGGGATGTAAATTGCCAACAGGCACTCTGGAGAAGAGTACGGTGTGTCCTGAAACAAGTAATAAACACAGCGTAGAGAGCATAGGGCACTTCCACTCATGGGCGTATAAATCGGGAAAACTAAAAATCAACAAGACACAGGCACCCTAAAGTTTACGGCTGCTTTGTTTCCAAGAATCTCCGCTTCGGTACACCTTCAATATCCCAGGAAAGAGAAAAATGGATAAAGAAATGGTGGTACTTGGCACAATGGAATATCACTCAGCCATGAAATCAATGTCATAAGGCTAGTTAGCAGCATGATGAGTGGATTTAGGTACGATGATTCTAAGTGAAATAAGTCACACAGAAAAAGACACTTATCCTAAGATATCGCTTATAGAGGGAATGTCAAAATCGCTACACTTGAACTGAATTACAAAACAGAACAGAGTCACACCTTTAGAAGACACACTATGGCTGCTTAACAGGAAAGGTGAGGTGGGGTGATGCATAAAACAAGGGTTTGAAATTAGCTCAGAGACCGCTCCATAACCCTAATATGTAATAGACAAGGCCTACTCCCTGCTCAGTGAACTGGACTCAACACACCCTAGTCACCACACAAGAATATATCTGACTAGTAAGAATCTGAAAACCTATGTATGGATATCTCTCTGCAAGTGAATCAAGAGGGTGTAAAGCGGCATCAACACAGCAGGGAAAAGCAGCCAAACCCGATTCTAAACATAAATTACTTAAAAAACCCACAAAACAAAGACAGTGAAAGAGAGAGAAATTCTTACAAAATCCGTTCAGGGTCTCTGATGCAACCTGGATTGACCATATCAAGACCCACAGCTGGATGAGACAGAAGGCTGGACACTCTTGGGGCTGAGAGGATTGGTGAGGTTGGGTGAGCAAATGCAGATACTTTAAAGTAATACCGCGGGGTACCCACCCCATGGGTCTCAAATCTCCAGGTACAAGGGAATCTTCCTACATCAAAACATGCATGGGAAACCCAGAAGATGGTATGCCGTGAGATCGGGAAAGCTTTCTAAAACGCACCTCATTTCTCCTCTCCTTGTGCTCGGGTTCGCCATTCCAGCCGCTTGACTAACCATCTCTCTACTTGGAGAATCAGCACCTTTAACCTCCTGTTTCGTCCAGGTTGCAATTTGTCCTGAGGATGAACGGGAAGACGGGGAACCAACGAGAGACTAGCCCTAGGTGTTGGGACAGGCACAGGTCACTCCATTTCCCATCAGGAAGAAGAATGAACCACAGGCTCAGCCTGCCCCCCAGAACCAAAATAGGGCCTGAAGCAATCCTGCGCTTTTGCGGCCAGCTCCCAAGAAAGCGAGGAGACAAATGGAGCTCAGGGGCACTGCAATTCACAAACGTGCAGAGTTATAAATGAGAACTCTCGTCCACAAATATATTGAGGGAAGGCAACGAAGAGGATTTGAAAGCAAGGCAGATTTGCAGGAAACAGATTTCAGGAGGTAGATTCGACTCGCCTTTAAAGCACATGAAAAGCGGCAAAACGTTGACAATGATGCCCTTGGCCAAAAAGGGCGTATGCGTTTTTTCCTGAATATATTCAGGAAAAAACGCATACGCCCTTTTTGGCCAACCAAGCAAGCCGGAAGGGCAAATCAGCGCTACAAAGAAGTCTCGCTTGCCCTCGGTCAAAAGGGCCATGCTGAACAAAGTGTAAAAACCAGAAAAGCAGGACAGGCCATGGAGACATGGGAGCCTTGCTACGCTGATGGGCGGGATGTAAATTGCCAACAGGCACTCTGGAGAAGAGTACGGTGTGTCCTGAAACAAGTAATAAACACAGCGTAGAGAGCATAGGGCACTTCCACTCATGGGCGTATAAATCGGGAAAACTAAAAATCAACAAGACACAGGCACCCTAAAGTTTACGGCTGCTTTGTTTCCAAGAATCTCCGCTTCGGTACACCTTCAATATCCCAGGAAAGAGAAAAATGGATAAAGAAATGGTGGTACTTGGCACAATGGAATATCACTCAGCCATGAAATCAATGTCATAAGGCTAGTTAGCAGCATGATGAGTGGATTTAGGTACGATGATTCTAAGTGAAATAAGTCACACAGAAAAAGACACTTATCCTAAGATATCGCTTATAGAGGGAATGTCAAAATCGCTACACTTGAACTGAATTACAAAACAGAACAGAGTCACACCTTTAGAAGACACACTATGGCTGCTTAACAGGAAAGGTGAGGTGGGGTGATGCATAAAACAAGGGTTTGAAATTAGCTCAGAGACCGCTCCATAACCCTAATATGTAATAGACAAGGCCTACTCCCTGCTCAGTGAACTGGACTCAACACACCCTAGTCACCACACAAGAATATATCTGACTAGTAAGAATCTGAAAACCTATGTATGGATATCTCTCTGCAAGTGAATCAAGAGGGTGTAAAGCGGCATCAACACAGCAGGGAAAAGCAGCCAAACCCGATTCTAAACATAAATTACTTAAAAAACCCACAAAACAAAGACAGTGAAAGAGAGAGAAATTCTTACAAAATCCGTTCAGGGTCCATGATGCAACCTGGATTGACCATATCTAGACCCACAGCTGGATGAGACATAAGGCTGGACACTCTTGGGGCTGAGAGGATTGGTGAGGTTGGGTGAGCAAACGCAGATACTTTAAAGTAACACTGCGGGGAACACACCCCATGGGTCTCAAATCTCCAGGTACAAGGGCATCTTCCTACATCAAAACATGCATGGGAAACCCAGAAGATGGTATGCCATGAGATCGGGAAAGGTTTCTAAAACGCACCTCATTTCTCCTCTCCTTGTGCTCGGGTTTACCATTCCAGCTGCTTGACTAACCATCTCCCTATTTGGAGAATGAGCACCTTTAACCTCCTGATTGTACAGGTTGCAATCTGTCCTGAGGATGAACGGGAAGACGTGGAACCAATGTGAGACGAGCCCTAGGTGTTGGGACAGGCATAGGTCACTCCATTTTCCCATCAGGAAGAAGAATGAACCACAGGCTCAGCCTGCCCCCCAGAACCAAAATAGGGCCTGAAGCAATCCTGCGCTTTTGCGGACAGCTCCCAAAAAAGCGAGGAGACAAATGGAGCTCAGGGGCACTGCAATTCACAAACGTGCAGAGTTATAAATGAGAACTCTCGTCCACAAATATATTGAGGGAAGGCAACGAAGAGGATTTGAAAGCAAGGCAGATTTGCAGGAAACAGATTTCAGGAGGTAGATTCGACTCGCCTTTAAAGCACATGAAAAGCAGCAAAACGTTGACAATGATGCCCTTGGCCAAAAAGGGCGTATGCGTTTTTTCCTGAATATATTCAGGAAAAAACGCATACGCCCTTTTTGGCCAACCAAGCAAGCCAGAAGGGCAAATCAGCGCTACAAAGAAGTCTCGCTTGCCCTCGGTCAAAAGGGCCATGCTGAACAAACTGTAAAAACCAGAAAAGCAGGACAGGCCATGGAGACAGGGGAGCCTTGCTACGCTGATGGGCGGGATGTAAATTGCCAACAGGCACTCTGGAGAAGAGTACGGTGTGTCCTGAAACAAGTAATAAACACAGCGTTGAGAGCATACGGCACTTCCACTCATGGGCATATAAATTGGGAAAACTAAAAATCAACAAGACACAGGCACCCTAAAGTTTACGGCTGCTCTGTTTCCAAGAACCTCCGCTTCGGTACACCTTCAATATCCCAGGAAAGAGAAAAATGGATAAAGAAATGGTGGTACTTGGCACAATGGAATATCACTCAGCCATGAAATCAATGTCATAAGGCTAGTTAGCAGCATGATGAGTGGATTTAGGTACGATGATTCTAAGTGAAATAAGTCACACAGAAAAAGACACTTATCCTAAGATATCGCTTATAGAGGGAATGTCAAAATCGCTACACTTGAACTGAATTACAAAAGAGAACAGAGTCACACCTTTAGAAGACACACTATGGCTGCTTAACGGGAAAGGTGAGGTGGGGTGATGCATAAAACAAGGGTTTGAAATTAGCTCAGAGACCGCTCCATAAGCCAAATATGTAATAGACAAGGCCTACTCCCTGCTCAGTGAACTGGACTCAACACACCCTAGTCACCACACAAGAATATATTTGACTAGTAAGAATCTGAAAACCTATGTATCGATATCTCTCTGCAAGTGAATCAAGAGGGTGTAAAGCGGCATCAACACAGCAGGGAAAATCAGCCAAGCCCGATTCTAAACATAAATTACTTTAAAAAACCCACAAAACAAAGACAGTTAAAGAGAGAGAAATTCTTACAAAATCCATTCAGGGTCTATGATGCAACCTGGATTGACCATATCTAGACCCACAGCTGGATGAGACATAAGGCTGGACACTCTTGAGGCTGAGAGGATTGGTGAGGTTGGGTGAACAAATGCAGATACTTTAAAGTAATACTGCGGGGTACCCACCCAATGGGTCTCAAATCTCCAGGTACAAGGGCATCTTCCTACGTCAAAACATGCATGGGAAACACAGAGGATGGTATGCCGTGAGATCGGGAAAGGTTTCTAAAACGCACCTCATTTCTCCTCTCCTTGTGCTCGGGTTCGCCATTCCAGCCGCTTGACTAACCATCTCCCTACTTGGAGAATCAGCACCTTTAACCTCCTGTTTCGTCCAGGTTGCAATTTGTCCTGAGGATGAACGGGAAGACGGGGAACCAACGAGAGACTAGCCCTAGGTGTTGGGACAGGCACAGGTCACTCCATTTTCCCATCAGGAAGAAGAATGAACCACAGGCTCAGCCTGCCCCCCAGAACCAAAATAGGGCCTGAAGCAATCCTGCGCTTTTGCGGCCAGCTCCCAAGAAAGCGAGGAGACAAATGGAGCTCAGGGGCACTGCAATTCACAAACGTGCAGAGTTATAAATGAGAACTCTCGTGCACAAATATATTGAGGGAAGGCAACGAAGAGGATTTGAAAGCAAGGCAGATTTGCAGGAAACAGATTTCAGGAGGTAGATTCGACTCGCCTTTAAAGCACATGAAAAGCGGCAAAACGTTGACAATGATGCCCTTGGCCAAAAAGGGCGTATGCGTTTTTTCCTGAATATATTCAGGAAAAAACGCATACGCCCTTTTTGGCCAACCAAGCAAGCCGGAAGGGCAAATCAGCGCTACAAAGAAGTCTCGCTTGCCCTCGGTCAAAAGGGCCATGCTGAACAAAGTGTAAAAAGCAGAAAAGCTGGACAGGCCATGGAGTCATGGGAGCCTTGCTACGCTGATGGGCGGGATGTAAATTGCCAACAGGCACTCTGGAGAAGAGTACGGTGTGTACTGAAACAAATAATAAACACAGCGTAGAGAGCATAGGGCACTTCCACTCATGGGCGTATAAATTGGGAAAATTAAAAATCAACAAGACACAGGCACCCTAAAGTTTACGGCTGCTCTGTTGCCAAGAACCTCCACTTCGGTACACCTTCAATATCCCAGGAAAGAGAAAAATGGATAAAGAAATGGTGGTACTTGGCACAATGGAATATCACTCAGCCATGAAATCAATGTCATAAGACTAGGTAGCAGCATGATTAGTGGATTTAGGTACGATGATTCTAAGTGAAATAAGTCACACAGAAAAAGGCACTTATCCTAAGATATCGCTTATAGAGGGAATGTCAAAATCGCTACACTTGAACTGAATTACAAAACAGAACAGAGGCACACCTTTAGAAGACACACTATGGCTGCTTAACCGGAAAAGTGAGGTGGGGTGATGCATAAAACAAGGGTTTGAAATTAGCTCAGACACCGCTCCATAAGCCAAATATGTAATAGACAAGGCCTACTCCCTGCTCAGTGAACTGGACTCAACACCCCCTAGTCACCGGACAAGAATATATCTGACTACTATGAATCTGAAAACCTATGTATTGATATCTCTCTGCAAGTGAATCAAGAGGGTGTAAAGCGGCATAAACACAGCAGGGAAAAGCAGCCAAACCCCATTCTAAACATACATTTCTTTAAAAAACCCACAAAGCAAAGACAGTGAAAGAGAGAGAAATTCTTACAATATCCGTTCAGGGTCTCTGATGCAACCTGGATTGACCATATCTAGACCCACAGCTGGATGAGACATAAGGCTGGACACTCTTGCGGCTGAGAGGATTAGTGAGGTTGGGTGAGCAAATGCAGATGCTTTAAAGTAATACAGCGGGGTACCCACCCCATGGGTCTCAAATCTCCAGGTACAAGGGCATCTTCCTACATCAAAACATGCATGGGAAACCCAGAAGATGGTATGCCGTGAGATCGGAAAAAGTTTCTAAAACGCACCTAATTTCTCCTCTCCTTGTGCTCGGGTCCGCCATTCCAGCCGCTTGATGCACCATCTCCCTACTTGGAGAATCAGCACCTTTAACCTCCTGTTTCGTCCAGGTTGCAGTTTGTCCTGAGGATGAACGGGAAGACGGGGAACCAACGAGAGACTAGCCCTAGGTGTTGGGACAGGCACAGGTCACTCCATTTTCACATCAGGAAGAAGAATGAACCACAGGCTCAGCCTGCCCCCCAAAACCAAAATAGGGCCTGAAGCAATCCTGCGCTTTTGCGGCCAGCTCCCAAAAAAGCGAGGAGAAAAATGGAGCTCAGGGGCACTGCAATTCACAAACGTGCAGAGTTATAAATGAGATCTCTCGTCCACAAATATTTTGAGGGAAGGCAACGAAGAGGATTTGAAAGCAAGGCAGATTTGCAGGAAACAGATTTCAGGAGGTAGATTCGACTCGCCTTTAAAGCACATGAAAAGTGACAAAACGTTGACAATGATGCCCTTGGCCAAAAAGGGCGTATGCGTTTTTTCCTGAATATATTCAGGAAAAAACGCATACGCCCTTTTTGGCCAACCAAGCAAGCCGGAAGGGCAAATCAGTGCTACAAAGAAGTCTCGCTTGCCCTCGGTCAAAAGGGCCATGCTGAACAAAGTGTAAAAACCAGAAAAGCAACACAGGCCATGGAGACATGGGAGCCTTGCTACGCTGATGGGCGGGATGTAAATTGCCAACAGGCAATCTGGAGAAGAGTACGGTGTGTCCTGAAACAAGTAATAAACACAGCGTAGAGAGCATAGGGCACTTCCACTCATGGGCGTATAAATTGGGAAAACTAAAAATCAACAAGACACAGGCACCCTAAAGTTTACGGCTGCTCTGTTGCCAAGAACCTCCGCTTCGGTACACCTTCAATATCCCAGGAAAGAGAAAAATGGATAAACAAATGGTGGTACTTGGCACAATGCAATATCACTCAGCCATGAAATCAATGTCATAAGGCTAGTTAGCAGCATGATGAGTGGATTTAGGTACGATGATTCTAAGTGAAATAAGTCACACAGAAAAAGGCCCTTATCCTAAGATATCGCTTATAGAGGGAATGTCAAAATCGCTACACTTGAACTGAATTACCAAACAGAACAGAGTCACACCTTTAGAAGACACACTATGTCTGCTTAACTGGAAAGGTGAGGTGGGGTGATGCATAAAACAAGGGTTTGAAATTAGCTCAGACACCGCTCATAAGCCAAATATGTACTAGACAAGGCCTACTCCCTGCTCAGTGAACTGGACTCAACACCCCCTAGTCACCGCACAAGAATATATCTGACTAGTATGAATCTGAAAACCTATGTATCGATATCTCTCTGCAAGTGAATCAAGAGGGTGTAAAGCGGCATAAACACAGCAGGGAAAAGCAGCCAAACCCCATTCTAAACATACATTACTTTAAAAAACCCACAAAGCAAAGACAGTGAAAGAGATAGAAATTCTTACAAAATCCGTTCAGGGTCTCTGATGCAACCTGGATTGACCATATCTAGACCCACAGCTGGATGAGACATAAGGCTGGACACTCTTGGGGCTGAGAGGATTGGTGAGGTTGGGTGAGCAAATGCAGATACTTTAAAGTAATACCGCGGGGTACCCACCCGATGGGTCTCAAATCTCCAGGTACAAGGGAATCTTCCTACATCAAAACATGCATGGGAAACCCAGAAGATGGTATGCCGTGAGATCGGGAAAGTTTCTAAAACGCACCTCATTTCTCCCCTCCTTGTGCTCGGGTTCGCCATTCCAGCCACTTGACTAACCATCTCCCTAATTGGAGAATCAGCACCTTTAACCTACTGTTTCGTCCAGGTTGCAATTTGTCCTGAGGATGAACGGGAAGACGGGGGACCAACGAGAGACTAGCCCTAGGTGTTGGGACAGGCACAGGTCACTCCATTTTCCCATCAGGAAGAAGAATGAACCACAGGCTCAGCCTGCCCCCCAGAACGAAAATAGGGCCTGAAGCAATCCTGCGCTTTTGCGGCCAGCTCCCAAGAAAGCGAGGAGACAAATGGAGCTCAGGGGCACTGCAATTCACAAACGTGCAGAGTTATAAATGAGAACTCTCGTCCACAAATATATTGAGGGAAGGCAACGAAGAGGATTTGAAAGCAAGGCAGATTTGCAGGAAACAGATTTCAGGAGGTAGATTCGACTCGCCTTTAAAGCACATGAAAAGCGGCAAAACGTTGACAATGATGCCCTTGGCCAAAAAGGGCGTATGCGTTTTTTCCTGAATATATTCAGGAAAAAACGCATACGCCCTTTTTGGCCAACCAAGCAAGCCGGAAGGGCAAATCAGCGCTACAAAGAAGTCTCGCTTGCCCTCGGTCAAAAGGGCCATGCTGAACAAAATGTAAAAACCAGAAAAGCAGGACAGGCCATGGAGACATGGGAGCCTTGCTACGCTGATGGGCGGGATGTAAATTGCCAACAGGCACTCTGGAGAAGAGTACGGTGTGTCCTGAAACAAGTAATAAACACAGCGTAGAGAGCATAGGGCACTTCCACTCATGGGCGTATAAATTGGGAAAACTAAAAGTCAACAAGACACAGGCACCCCAAAATTTACGGCTGCTCTGTTGCCAAGAACCTCCGCTTCGGTACACCTTCAATATCCCAGGAAAGAGAAAAATGGATAAAGAAATGGTGGTACTTGGCACAATGGAATATCACTCAGCCATGAAATCAATGACATAAGGCTAGTTAGCAGCATGATGAGTGGATTTAGGTACGATGATTCTAAGTGAAATAAGTCACACAGAAAAAGGCCCTTATCCTAAGATATCGCTTCTAGAGGGAATGTCAAAATCGCTACACTTGAACTGAATTACAAAACAGAACAGAGTCACACCTTTAGAAGACACACTATGGCTGCTTAACGGGAAAGGTGAGGTGGGGTGATGCATAAAACAAGGGTTTGAAATTAGCTCAGACACCGCTCCATAAGCCAAATATGTAATAGACAAGGCCTACTCCCTGCTCAGTGTACTGGACTCAACACCCCCTTGTCACCGCACAAGAATATATCTGACTAGTATGAATCTGAAAACCTATGTATTGATATCTCTCTGCAAGTGAATCAAGAGGGTGTAAAGCGGCATAAACACAGCAGGGAAAAGCGGCCAAACCCCATTCTAAACATACATTACTTTAAAAAAGCCACAAAGCAAAGACAGTGAAAGAGAGAGAAATTCTTACAAAATCCGTTCAGGGTCTCTGATGCAACCTGGATTGACCATATCAAGACCCACAGCTGGATGAGACATAAGGCTGGACACTCTTGGGGCTGAGAGGATTGGTGAGGTTGGGTGAGCAAACGCAGATAATTAAAAGTAACACTGCGGGGAACACACCCCATGGGTCTCAAATCTCCAGGTACAAGGGCATCTTCCTACATCAAAACATGCATGGGAAACCCAGAAGATGGTATGCCGTGAGATCGGGAAAGGTTTCTAAAACGCACCTCATTTCTCCTCTCCTTGTGCTCGGGTTCGCCATTCCAGCCGCTTGACTAACCATCTCCCTACTTGGAGAATCAGCACCTTTAACCTCCTGTTTCGTCCAGGTTGCAATTTGTCCTGAGGATGAACGGGAAGACGGGGAACCAACGAGAGACTAGCCCTAGGTGTTGGGACAGGCACAGGTCACTCCATTTTCCCATCAGGAAGAAGAATGAACCACAGGCTCAGCCTGCCCCACAGAACCAAAATAGGGCCTGAAGCAATCCTGCGCTTTTGCGGCCAGCTCCCAAAAAAGCGAGGAGACTAATGGAGCTCAGGGGCACTGCAATTCACAAACGTGCAGAGTTATAAATGAGAACTCTCGTCCACAAATATATTGAGGGAAGGCAACGAAGAGGATTTGAAAGCAAGGCAGATTTGCAGGAAACAGATTTCAGGAGGTAGATTCGACTCGCCTTGAAAGCACATGAAAAGTGGCAAAACGTTGACAATGATGCCCTTGGTCAAAAAGGGCGTATGCGTTTTTTCCTGAATATATTCAGGAAAAAACGCATACGCCCTTTTTGGCCAACCAAGCAAGCCGGAAGGGCAAATCAGCGCTACAAAGAAGTCTCGCTTGCCCTCGGTCAAAAGGCCATGCTGAACAAAGTGTAAAAAGCAGAAAAGCTGGACAGGCCATGGAGACATGGGAGCCTTGCTACGCTGATGGGCAGGATGTAAATTGCCAACAGGCACTCTGGAGAAGAGTACGGTGTGTCCTGAAACAAATAATAAACACAGCGTAGAGAGCATAGGGCACTTCCACTCATGGGCGTATAAATTGGGAAAACTAAAAATCAACAAGACACAGGCACCCTAAAGTTTACGGCTGCTCTGTTGCCAAGAACCTCCGCTTCGGTACACCTTCAATATCCCAGGAAAGAGAAAAATGGATAAAGAAATGGTGGTACTTGGCACAATGGAATATCACTCAGCCATGAAATCAATGTCATAAGACTAGGTAGCAGCATGATTAGTGGATTTAGGTACGATGATTCTAAGTGAAATAAGTCACACAAAAAAGGCACTTATCCTAAGATATCGCTTATAGAGGGAATGTCAAAATCGCTACACTTGAACTGAATTACAAAACAGAACAGAGGCACACCTTTAGAAGACACACTATGGCTGCTTAACCGGAAAGGTGAGGTGGGGTGATGCATAAAACAAGGGTTTGAAATTAGCTCAGACACCGCTCCATAAGCCAAATATGTAATAGACAAGGCCTACTCCCTGCTCAGTGAACTGGACTCAACACCCCCTAGTCACCGGACAAGAATATATCTGACTAGTATGAATCTGAAAACCTATGTATTGATATCTCTCTGCAAGTGAATCAAGAGGGTGTAAAGCGGCATCAACACAGCAGGGAAAAGCAGCCAAACCCCATTCTAAACATACATTACTTTAAAAAACCCACAAAGCAAAGACAGTGAAAGAGAGAGAAATTCTTACAAAATCCGTTCAGGGTCTCTGATGCAACCTGGATTGACCATATCTAGACCCACAGCTGGATGAGACATAAGGCTGGACACTCTTGCGGCTGAGAGGATTAGTGAGGTTGGGTGAGCAAATGCAGATACTTTAAAGTAATACTGCGGGGTACCCACCCCATGGGTCTCAAATCTCCAGGTACAAGGGCATCTTCCTACATCAAAACATGCATGGGAAACCCAGAAGATGGTATGCCGTGAGATCGCAAAAAGTTTCTAAAACGCACCTCATTTCTCCTCTCCTTGTGCTCGGGTCCGCCATTCCAGCCGCTTGATTCACCATCTCCCTACTTGGAGAATCAGCACCTTAAACCTCCTGTTTCGTCCAGGTTGCAGTTTGTCCTGAGGATGAACGGGAAGACGGGGAACCAACGAGAGACTAGCCCTAGGTGTTGGGACAGGCACAGGTCACTCCATTTTCACATCAGGAAGAAGAATGAACCACAGGCTCAGCCTGCCCCCCAAAACCAAAATAGGGCCTGAAGCAATCCTGCGCTTTTGCGGCCAGCTCCCAAAAAAGCGAGGAGACAAATGGAGCTCAGGGGCACTGCAATTCACAAACGTGCAGAGTTATAAATGAGAACTCTCGTCCACAAATATATTGAGGGAAGGCAACGAAGAGGATTTGAAAGCAAGGCAGATTTGCAGGAAACAGATTTCAGGAGGTAGATTCAACTCGCCTTTAAAGCACATGAAAAGTGGCAAAACGTTGACAATGATGCCCTTGGCCAAAAAGGGCGTATGCGTTTTTTCCTGAATATATTCAGGAAAAAACGCATACGCCCTTTTTGGCCAACCAAGCAAGCCGGAAGGGCAAATCAGCGCTACAAAGAAGTCTCGCTTGCCCTCGGTCAAAAGGGCCATGCTGAACAAAGTGTAAAAACCAGAAAAGCAGGACAGGCCATGGAGACAAGGGAGCCTTGCTACGCTGATGGGCGGGATGTAAATTGCCAACAGCACTCTGGAGAAGAGTACGGTGTGTCCTGAAACAAGTAATAAACACAGCTTAGAGAGCATAGGGCACTCCCACTCATGGGCGTATAAATTGTGAAAACTAAAAATCAACAAGACACAGGCACCCTAAAGTTTACGGCTGCTCTGTTTCCAAGAACCTCCGCTTCGGTACACCTTCAATATCCCAGGAAAGAGAAAAGTGGATAAAGAAATGGTGGTACTTGGCACAATGGAATATCACTCAGCCATGAAATCAATGTCATAAGGCTAGTTAGCAGCATGATGAGTGGATTTAGGTACGATGATTCTAAGTGAAATAAGTCACACAGAAAAAGACACTTATCCTAAGATATCGCTTATAGAGGGAATGTCAAAATCGCTACACTTGAACTGAATTACAAAACAGAACAGAGTCACACCTTTAGAAGACACACTATGGCTGCTTAACCGGAAAGGTGAGGTGGGGTGATGCATAAAACAAGGGTTTGAAATTAGCTCAGAGACCGCTCCATAAGCCAAATATGTAATAGACAAGGCCTACTCCCTGCTCAGTGAACTGGACTCAACACACCCTAGTCACCACACAAGAATATATCTGAGTAGTAAGAATCTGAAAACCTATGTATCGATATCTCTCTGCAAGTGAATCAAGAGGGTGTAAAGCGGCATCAACACAGCAGGGAAAAGCAGCCAAGCCCGATTCTAAACATAAATTTCTTTAAAAAACCCACAAAACAAAGACAGTGAAAGAGAGAGAAATTCTTACAAAATCCGTTTAGGGTCTATGATGCAACCTGGATTGACCATATCTAGACCCACAGCTGGATGAGACATAAGGCTGGACACTCTTGAGGCTGAGAGGATTGGTGAGGTTGGGTGAACAAATGCAGATACTTTAAAGTAATACTGCGGGGTACCCACCCAATGGGTCTCAAATCTCCAGGTACAAGGGAATCTTCCTACATCAAAACATGCATGGGAAACCCAGAAGATGGTATGCCGTGAGATCGGGAAAAGTTTCTAAAACGCACCTCATTTCTCCTCTCCTTGTGCTCGGGTTCGCCATTCCAGCCGCTTGACTAACCATCTCCCTACTTGGAGAATCAGCACCTTTAACCTCCTGTTTCGTACAGGTTGCAGGTTGTCCTGAAGATGAACGGGAAGACGGGGAACCAACGAGAGACTAGCCCTAGGTGTTGGGACAGGCATAGGTCACTCCATTTTCCCATCAGGAAGAAGAATGAACCACAGGCTCAGCCTGCCCCCCAGAACCAAAATAGGGCCTGAAGCAATACTGCGCTTTTGCGGCCAGCTCCCAAAAAAGCGAGGAGACAAATGGAGCTCAGGGGCACTGCAATTCACAAACGTGCAGAGTTATAAATGAGATCTCTCGTCCACAAATATATTGAGGGAAGGCAACGAAGAGGATTTGAAAGCAAGGCAGATTTGCAGGAAACAGATTTCAGGAGGTAGATTCGACTCGCATTTAAAGCACATGAAAAGTGACAAAACGTTGACAATGATGCCCTTGGCCAAAAAGGGCGTATGCGTTTTTTCCTGAATATATTCAGGAAAAAACGCATACGCCCTTTTTGGCCAACCAAGCAAGCCGGAATGGCAAATCAGCGCTACAAAGAAGTCTCGCTTGCCCTCGGTCAAAAGGGCCATGCTGAACAAACTGTAAAAGCCAGAAAAGCAAGACAGGCCATGGAGACATGGGAGCCTTGCTACGCTGATGGGCGGGATGTAAATTGCCAACAGGCACTCTGGAGAAGAGTACGGTGTGTCCTGAAACAAGTAATAAACACAGCGTAGAGAGCATAGGGCACTTCCACTCATGGGCGTATAAATTGGGAAAACTAAAAATCAACAAGACACAGGCACCCTAAAGTTTACGGCTGCTCTGTTGCCAAGAACCTCCGCTTCGGTACACCTTCAATATCCCAGGAAAGAGAAAAATGGATAAAGAAATGGTGGTACTTGGCACAATGCAATATCACTCAGCCATGAAATCAATGTCATAAGGCTAGTTAGCAGCATGATGAGTGGATTTAGGTACGATGATTCTAAGTGAAATAACTCACACAGAAAAAGGCACTTATCCTAAGATATCGCTTATAGAGGCAATGTCAAAATCGCTACACTTGAACTGAATTACAAACAGAACAGAGTCACACCTTTAGAAGACACACTATGGCTGCTTAACGGGAAAGGTGAGGTGGGGTGATGCATAAAACAAGGGTTTGAAATTAGCTCAGACACCGCTCCATAAGCCAAATATGTAATAGACAAGGCCTACTCCCTGCTCAGTGAACTGGACTCAACACCCCCTAGTCACCGCACAAGAATATATCTGACTAGTATGAATCTGAAAACCTATGTATCGATATCTCTCTGCAAGTGAATCAAGAGGGTGTAAAGCGGCATCAACACAGCAGGGAAAAGCAGCCAAACCCCATTCTAAACATAAATTACTTTAAAAAACCCACAAAACAAAGACAGTGAAAGAGAGAGAAATTCTTACAAAATCCGTTCAGGGTCTCTGATGCAACCTGGATTGACCATATCTAGACCCACAGCTGGATGAGACATAAGGCTGGACACTCTTGGGGCTGAGAGGATTGGTGAGGTTGGGTGAGCAAACACAGATACTTTAAAGTAAAACTGCGGGGAACACACCCCATGGGTCTCAAATCTCCTGGTACAAGGGCATCTTCCTACATCAAAACATGCATGGGAAACCCAGAAGATGGTATGCCATGAGATCGGGAAAGGTTTCTAAAACGCACCTCATTTCTCCTCTCCTTGTGCTCGGGTTCGCCATTCCAGCTGCTTGACCAACCATCTCCCTACTTGGAGAATCAACACCTTTAACCTCCTGATTGTACAGGTTGCAATTTGTCCTGAGGATGAACGGGAAGACGCGGAAGCAACGAGAGACGAGCCCTAGGTGCTGGGACAGGCGTAGGTCACTCCATTTTCCCATCAGGAAGAAGAATGAACCACAGGCTCAGCCTGCCCCCCAGAACCAAAATAGGGCCTGAAGCAATCCTGCGCTTTTGCGGCCAGCTCCCAAAAAAGCGAGGAGACAAATGGAGCTCAGGGGCACTGCAATTCACAAACGTGCAGAGTTATAAATGAGAACTCTCGTCCACAAATATATTGAGGGAAGGCAACGAAGAGGATTTGAAAGCAAGGCAGATTTGCAGGAAACAGATTTCAGGAGGTAGATTCGACTCGCCTTTAAAGCACATGAAAAGCGGCAAAACGTTGACAATGATGCCCTTGGCCAAAAAGGGCCTATGCGTTTTTTCCTGAATATATTCAGGAAAAAACGCATACGCCCTTTTTGGCCAACCAAGCAAGCCGGAAGGGCAAATCAGCGCTACAAAGAAGTCTCGCTTGCCCTTGGTCAAAAGGGCCATGCTGAAGAAAGTGTAAAAACCAGAAAAGCAGGACAGGCCATGGAGACATGGGAGCCTTGCTACGCTGATGGGCGGGATGTAAATTGCCAACAGCCACTCTGGAGAAGTGTACGGTGTGTCCTGAAACAAGTAATAAACACAGCATAGAGAGCATAGGGCACTTCCACTCATGGGCGTATAAATTGGGAAAACTAAAAATCAACAAGACACAGGCACCCCAAACTTTACGGCTGTTCTGTTGCCAAGAACCTCCGCTTCGGTACACCTTCAATATCCCAGGAAAGAGAAAAATGGATAAAGAAATGGTGGTACTTGGCACAATGGAATATCACTCAGCCATGAAATCAATGTCATAAGGCTAGTTAGCAGCATGATGAGTGGATTTAGGTACGATGATTCTAAGTGAAATAAGTCACACAGAAAAAGGCACTTATCCTAAGATATCGCTTATAGAGGGAATGTCAAAATCGCTACACTTGAACTGAATTACAAAACAGAACAGAGGCACACCTTTAGAAGACACACTATGGCTGCTTAACCGGAAAGGTGAGGTGGGGTGATGCATAAAACAAGGGTTTGAAATTAGCTCAGAGACCGCTCCATAAGCCAAATATGTAATAGACAAGGCCTACTCCCTGCTCAGTTAACTGGACTCAACACCCCCTAGTCACCGCACAAGAATATATCTGACTAGTATGAAATTGAAAACCTGTGTATTGATATCTCTCTGCAAGTGAATCAAGAGGGTGTAAAGCGGCATAAACGCAGCAGGGAAAAGCAGCCAAACCGCATTCTAAACATACATTACTTTAAAAAACCCACAAAGCAAAGACAGTGAAAGAGAGAGAAATTCTTACAAAATCCGTTCAGGGTCTCTGATGCAACCTGGATTGACCATATCTAGACCCACAGCTGGATGAGACATAAGGCTGGACACTCTTGGGGCTGAGACGATTGGTGAGGTTGGGTGAGCAAACGCAGATACTTTAAAGTAATACCGCGGGGTACCCACCCCATGGGTCTCAAATCTCCAGGTACAAGGGCATCTTCCTACATCCAAACATGCATGTGAAACCCAGAAGATGGTATGCCGTGAGATCGGGAAAGGTTTCTAAAACGCACCTCATTTCTCCTCTCCTTGTGCTCGGGTTCGCCATTCCAGCCGCTTGATTCACCATCTCCCTACTTGGAGAATCAGCATCTTCAAACTCCTGTATCGTACAGGTTGCAATTTTCCTGAGGATGAACGGGAAGACGGGCAACCAACGAGAGACTAGCCCTAGGTGTTGGGACAGGCACAGGTCACTTCATTTTTCCATCAGGAAGAAGAATGAACCACAGGCTCAGCCTGCCCCCCAGAACCAAAATAGGGCCTGAAGCAATGCTGCGCTTTTGCGGCCAGCTCCCAAAAAAGCGAGTAGACAAATGGAGCTCAGGGGCACTGCAATTCACAAACGTGCAGAGTTATAAATGAGAACTCTCGTCCACAAATATATTGAGGGAAGGCAACGAAGAGGATTTGAAAGTAAGGCAGATTTTTAGGAAACAGATTTCATGATGTAGATTCGACTCGCCTGTAAAGCACATGAAAAGCGGCAAAACGTTGACAATGATGCCCTTGGCCAAAAAGGGCGTATGCGTTTTTTCCTGAATATATTCAGGAAATATATTCAGGAAATATATTCAGGAAATATATTCAGGAAAAAACGAATACGCCCTTTTTGGCCAACCAAGCAAGCCGGAAGGGCAAATCAGCGCTACAAAGAAGTCTCGCTTGCCCTCGGTCAAAAGGGCCATGCTGAACAAACAGTAAAAACCAGAAAAGCAGGACAGGCCATGGAGACATGCGAGCCTTGCTACGCTGATGGGCGGGATGTAAATTGCCAACAGGCAGTCTGGAGAAGTGTACGGTGTGTCCTGAAACAAGTAATAAACACAGCTTAGAGAGCATAGGGCACTTCCACTCATGGGCGTATAAATTGGGAAAACTAAAAATCAACAAGACACAGGCACCCCAAACTTTACGGCTGTTCTGTTGCCAAGAACCTCCGCTTCGGTACACCTTCAATATCCCAGGAAAGAGAAAAATGGATAAAGAAATGGTGGTACTTGGCACAATGGAATATCACTCAGCCATGAAATCAATGTCATAAGGCTAGTTAGCAGCATGATGAGTGGATTTAGGTACGATGATTCTAAGTGAAATAAGTCACACAGAAAAAGGCACTTATCCTAAGATATCGCTTATAGAGGGAATGTCAAAATCGCTACACTTGAACTGAATTACAAAACAGAACAGAGGCACACCTTTAGAAGACACACTATGGCTGCTTAACCGGAAAGGTGAGGTGGGGTGATGCATAAAACAAGGGTTTGAAATTAGCTCAGAGACCGCTCCATAAGCCAAATATGTAATAGACAAGGCCTACTCCCTGCTCAGTTAACTGGACTCAACACCCCCTAGTCACCGCACAAGAATATATCTGACTAGTATGAAATTGAAAACCTGTGTATTGATATCTCTCTGCAAGTGAATCAAGAGGGTGTAAAGCGGCATAAACGCAGCAGGGAAAAGCAGCCAAACCGCATTCTAAACATACATTACTTTAAAAAACCCACAAAGCAAAGACAGTGAAAGAGAGAGAAATTCTTACAAAATCCGTTCAGGGTCTCTGATGCAACCTGGATTGACCATATCTAGACCCACAGCTGGATGAGACATAAGGCTGGACACTCTTGGGGCTGAGAGGATTGGTGAGGTTGGGTGAGCAAACGCAGATACTTTAAAGTAATACCGCGGGGTACCCACCCCATGGGTCTCAAATCTCCAGGTACAAGGGCATCTTCCTACATCCAAACATGCATGTGAAACCCAGAAGATGGTATGCCGTGAGATCGGGAAAGGTTTCTAAAACGCACCTCATTTCTCCTCTCCTTGTGCTCGGGTTCGCCATTCCAGCCGCTTGATTCACCATCTCCCTACTTGGAGAATCAGCATCTTCAAACTCCTGTATCGTACAGGTTGCAATTTTCCTGAGGATGAACGGGAAGACGGGCAACCAACGAGAGACTAGCCCTAGGTGTTGGGACAGGCACAGGTCACTCCATTTTTCCATCAGGAAGAAGAATGAACCACAGGCTCAGCCTGCCCCCCAGAACCAAAATAGGGCCTGAAGCAATGCTGCGCTTTTGCGGCCAGCTCCCAAAAAAGCGAGTAGACAAATGGAGCTCAGGGGCACTGCAATTCACAAACGTGCAGAGTTATAAATGAGAACTCTCGTCCACAAATATATTGAGGGAAGGCAACGAAGAGGATTTGAAAGTAAGGCAGATTTTTAGGAAACAGATTTCATGATGTAGATTCGACTCGCCTGTAAAGCACATGAAAAGCGGCAAAACGTTGACAATGATGCCCTTGGCCAAAAAGGGCGTATGCGTTTTTTCCTGAATATATTCAGGAAATATATTCAGGAAATATATTCAGGAAATATATTCAGGAAAAAACGAATACGCCCTTTTTGGCCAACCAAGCAAGCCGGAAGGGCAAATCAGCGCTACAAAGAAGTCTCGCTTGCCCTCGGTCAAAAGGGCCATGCTGAACAAACAGTAAAAACCAGAAAAGCAGGACAGGCCATGGAGACATGGGAGCCTTGCTACGCTGATGGGCGGGATATAAATTGCCAACAGGCACTCTGGAGAAGAGTACGGTGTGTCCTGAAACAAGTAATAAACACAGCTTAGAGAGCATAGGGCACTTCCACTCATGGGCGTATAAATTGGGAAAACTAAAAATCAACAAGACACAGGCACCCCAAAATTTACAGCTGCTCTGTTTCCAAGAACCTCCACTTCGGTACACCTTCAATATCCCAGGAAAGAGAAAAATGGATAAACAAATGGTGGTACTTGGCACAATGGAATGTCACTCAGCCATGAAATCAATGTCATAAGGCTAGTTAGCAGGATGATGAGTGGATTTAGCGACGATGATTCTAAGTGAAATAAGTCACACAGAAAAAGACACTTATCCTAAGATATCGCTTATAGAGGGAATGTCAAAATCGCTACACTTGAACTGAATTACAAAACAGAACAGAGTCACACCTTTAGAAGACACACTATGGCTGCTTAACGGGAAAGGTGAGGTGGGGTGATGCATAAAACAAGGGTTTGAAATTAGCTCAGAGACCGCTCCATAAGCCAAATATGTAATAGACAAGGCCTACTCCCTGCTCAGTGAACTGGACTCAACACACCCTAGTCACCACACAAGAATATATCTGAGTAGTAAGAATCTGAAAACCTATGTATCGATATCTCTCTGCAAGTGAATCAAGAGGGTGTAAAGCGGCATCAACACAGCAGGGAAAAGCACCCAAGCCCGATTCTAAACATAAATTACTTTAAAAAACCCACAAAACAAAGACAGTGAAAGAGAGAGAAATTCTTACAAAATCCGTTCAGGGTCTCTGATGCAACCTGGATTGACCATATCTAGACCCACAGCTGGATGAGACATAAGGCTGCACACTCTTGGGGCTGAGAGGATTGGTGAGGTTGGGTGAGAAAACGCAGATACTTTAAAGTAATACCGCGGGGTACCCACCCCATGGGTCTCAAATCTCCAGGTACAAGGGCATCTTCCTACATCCAAACATGCATGTGAAACCCAGAAGATGGTATGCCGTGAGATCGGGAAAGGTTTCTAAAACGCACCTCATTTCTCCTCTCCTTGTGCTCGGGTTCCCCATTCCAGCCGCTTGATTCACCATCTCCCTACTTGGAGAATCAGCATCTTTAAACTCCTGTATCGTACAGGTTGCAATTTTCCTGAGGATGAACGGGAAGACGGACAACCAACGAGAGACTAGCCCTAGGTGTTGGGACAGGCGCAGGTCACTCCATTTTTCCATCAGGAAGAAGAATGAACCACAGGCTTAGCCTGCCCCCCAGAACCAAAATAGGGCCTGAAGCAATCCTGCGCTTTTGCCGCCAGCTCCCAAAAAAGCGAGTAGACAAATGGAGCTCAGGGGCACTGCAATTCACAAACGTGCAGAGTTATAAATGAGAACTCTCGTCCACAAATATATTGAGGGAAGGCAACGAAGAGGATTTGAAAGTAAGGCAGATTTTCAGGAAACAGATTTCAGGATGTAGATTCGACTCGCCTGTAAAGCACAGGAAAAGCGGCAAAACGTTGACAATGATGCCCTTGGCCAAAAAGGGCGTATGCGTTTTTTCCTGAATATATTCAGGAAAAAACGCATACGCCGTTTTTGGCCAACCAAGCAAGCCGGAAGGGCAAATCAGCGCTACAAAGAAGTCTCGCTTGCCCTCGGTCAAAAGGGCCATGCTGAACAAACAGTAAAAACCAGAAAAGCAGGACAGGCCATGGAGACATGCGAGCCTTGCTACGCTGATGGGCGGGATGTAAATTGCCAACAGGCACTCTGGAGAAGAGTACGGTGTGTCCTGAAACAAGTAATAAACACAGCTTAGAGAGCATAGGGCACTCCCACTCATGGGCGTATAAATTGTGAAAACTAAAAATCAACAAGACACAGGCACCCTAAAGTTTACGGCTGCTCTGTTTCCAAGAACCTCCGCTTCGGTACACCTTCAATATCCCAGGAAAGAGAAAAGTGGATAAAGAAATGGTGGTACTTGGCACAATGGAATATCACTCAGCCATGAAATCAATGTCATAAGGCTAGTTAGCAGCATGATGAGTGGATTTAGGTACGATGATTCTAAGTGAAATAAGTCACACAGAAAAAGACACTTATCCTAAGATATCGCTTATAGAGGGAATGTCAAAATCGCTACACTTGAACTGAATTACAAAACAGAACAGAGTCACACCTTTAGAAGACACACTATGGCTGCTTAACCGGAAAGGTGAGGTGGGGTGATGCATAAAACAAGGGTTTGAAATTAGCTCAGAGACCGCTCCATAAGCCAAATATGTAATAGACAAGGCCTACTCCCTGCTCAGTGAACTGGACTCAACACACCCTAGTCACCACACAAGAATATATCTGAGTAGTAAGAATCTGAAAACCTATGTATCGATATCTCTCTGCAAGTGAATCAAGAGGGTGTAAAGCGGCATCAACACAGCAGGGAAAAGCAGCCAAGCCCGATTCTAAACATAAATTTCTTTAAAAAACCCACAAAACAAAGACAGTGAAAGAGAGAGAAATTCTTACAAAATCCGTTTAGGGTCTATGATGCAACCTGGATTGACCATATCTAGACCCACAGCTGGATGAGACATAAGGCTGGACACTCTTGAGGCTGAGAGGATTGGTGAGGTTGGGTGAACAAATGCAGATACTTTAAAGTAATACTGCGGGGTACCCACCCAATGGGTCTCAAATCTCCAGGTACAAGGGCATCTTCCTACATCAAAACATGCATGGGAAACCCAGAAGATGGTATGCCGTGAGATCGGGAAAAGTTTCTAAAACGCACCTCATTTCTCCTCTCCTTGTGCTCGGGTTCGCCATTCCAGCCGCTTGACTAACCATCTCCCTACTTGGAGAATCAGCACCTTTAACCTCCTGTTTCGTACAGGTTGCAGGTTGTCCTG
Source organism: Eubalaena glacialis (assembly GCF_028564815.1). Lineage (NCBI taxonomy): Eukaryota > Metazoa > Chordata > Mammalia > Artiodactyla > Balaenidae > Eubalaena > Eubalaena glacialis. The sequence continues at coordinate 1,811,435 of NW_026871659.1, read as the reverse complement.
AAGATGAACGGGAAGACGGGGAACCAACGAGAGACTAGCCCTAGGTGTTGGGACAGGCATAGGTCACTCCATTTTCCCATCAGGAAGAAGAATGAACCACAGGCTCAGCCTGCCCCCCAGAACCAAAATAGGGCCTGAAGCAATCCTGCGCTTTTGCGGCCAGCTCCCAAAAAAGCGAGGAGACAAATGGAGCTCAGGGGCACTGCTATTCACAAACGTGCAGAGTTATAAATGAGATCTCTCGTCCACAAATATATTGAGGGAAGGCAACGAAGAGGATTTGAAAGCAAGGCCGATTTGCAGGAAACAGATTTCAGGAGGTAGATTCGACTCGCATTTAAAGCACATGAAAAGTGACAAAACGTTGACAATGATGCCCTTGGCCAAAAAGGGCGTATGCGTTTTTTCCTGAATATATTCAGGAAAAAACGCATACGCCCTTTTTGGCCAACCAAGCAAGCCGGAAGGGCAAATCAGCGCTACAAAGAAGTCTCGCTTGCCCTCGGTCAAAAGGGCCATGCTGAACAAACTGTAAAAGCCAGAAAAGCAAGACAGGCCATGGAGACATGGGAGCCTTGCTACGCTGATGGGCGGGATGTAAATTGCCAACAGGCACTCTGGAGAAGAGTACGGTGTGTCCTGAAACAAGTAATAAACACAGCGTAGAGAGCATAGGGCACTTCCACTCATGGGCGTATAAATTGGGAAAACTAAAAATCAACAAGACACAGGCACCCTAAAGTTTACGGCTGCTCTGTTGCCAAGAACCTCCGCTTCGGTACACCTTCAATATCCCAGGAAAGAGAAAAATGGATAAAGAAATGGTGGTACTTGGCACAATGCAATATCACTCAGCCATGAAATCAATGTCATAAGGCTAGTTAGCAGCATGATGAGTGGATTTAGGTACGATGATTCTAAGTGAAATAACTCACACAGAAAAAGGCACTTATCCTAAGATATCGCTTATAGAGGCAATGTCAAAATCGCTACACTTGAACTGAATTACAAACAGAACAGAGTCACACCTTTAGAAGACACACTATGGCTGCTTAACGGGAAAGGTGAGGTGGGGTGATGCATAAAACAAGGGTTTGAAATTAGCTCAGACACCGCTCCATAAGCCAAATATGTAATAGACAAGGCCTACTCCCTGCTCAGTGAACTGGACTCAACACCCCCTAGTCACCGCACAAGAATATATCTGACTAGTATGAATCTGAAAACCTATGTATCGATATCTCTCTGCAAGTGAATCAAGAGGGTGTAAAGCGGCATCAACACAGCAGGGAAAAGCAGCCAAACCCCATTCTAAACATAAATTACTTTAAAAAACCCACAAAACAAAGACAGTGAAAGAGAGAGAAATTCTTACAAAATCCGTTCAGGGTCTCTGATGCAACCTGGATTGACCATATCTAGACCCACAGCTGGATGAGACATAAGGCTGGACACTCTTGGGGCTGAGAGGATTGGTGAGGTTGGGTGAGCAAACGCAGATACTTTAAAGTAAAACTGCGGGGAACACACCCCATGGGTCTCAAATCTCCTGGTACAAGGGCATCTTCCTACATCAAAACATGCATGGGAAACCCAGAAGATGGTATGCCATGAGATCGGGAAAGGTTTCTAAAACGCACCTCATTTCTCCTCTCCTTGTGCTCGGGTTCGCCATTCCAGCTGCTTGACCAACCATCTCCCTACTTGGAGAATCAGCACCTTTAACCTCCTGATTGTACAGGTTGCAATTTGTCCTGAGGATGAACGGGAAGACGCGGAAGCAACGAGAGACGAGCCCTAGGTGCTGGGACAGGCGTAGGTCACTCCATTTTCCCATCAGGAAGAAGAATGAACCACAGGCTCAGCCTGCCCCCCAGAACCAAAATAGGGCCTGAAGCAATCCTGCGCTTTTGCGGCCAGCTCCCAAAAAAGCGAGGAGACAAATGGAGCTCAGGGGCACTGCAATTCACAAACGTGCAGAGTTATAAATGAGAACTCTCGTCCACAAATATATTGAGGGAAGGCAACGAAGAGGATTTGAAAGCAAGGCAGATTTGCAGGAAACAGATTTCAGGAGGTAGATTCGACTCGCCTTTAAAGCACATGAAAAGCGGCAAAACGTTGACAATGATGCCCTTGGCCAAAAAGGGCGTATGCGTTTTTTCCTGAATATATTCAGGAAAAAACGCATACGCCCTTTTTGGCCAACCAAGCAAGCCGGAAGGGCAAATCAGCGCTACAAAGAAGTCTCGCTTGCCCTTGGTCAAAAGGGCCATGCTGAAGAAAGTGTAAAAACCAGAAAAGCAGGACAGGCCATGGAGACATGGGAGCCTTGCTACGCTGATGGGCGGGATGTAAATTGCCAACAGGCACTCTGGAGAAGTGTACGGTGTGTCCTGAAACAAGTAATAAACACAGCGTAGAGAGCATAGGGCACTTCCACTCATGGGCGTATAAATTGGGAAAACTAAAAATCAACAAGACACAGGCACCCCAAACTTTACGGCTGTTCTGTTGCCAAGAACCTCCGCTTCGGTACACCTTCAATATCCCAGGAAAGAGAAAAATGGATAAAGAAATGGTGGTACTTGGCACAATGGAATATCACTCAGCCATGAAATCAATGTCATAAGGCTAGTTAGCAGCATGATGAGTGGATTTAGGTACGATGATTCTAAGTGAAATAAGTCACACAGAAAAAGGCACTTATCCTAAGATATCGCTTATAGAGGGAATGTCAAAATCGCTACACTTGAACTGAATTACAAAACAGAACAGAGGCACACCTTTAGAAGACACACTATGGCTGCTTAACGGGAAAGGTGAGGTGGGGTGATGCATAAAACAAGGGTTTGAAATTAGCTCAGAGACCGCTCCATAAGCCAAATATGTAATAGACAAGGCCTACTCCCTGCTCAGTTAACTGGACTCAACACCCCCTAGTCACCGCACAAGAATATATCTGACTAGTATGAAATTGAAAACCTGTGTATTGATATCTCTCTGCAAGTGAATCAAGAGGGTGTAAAGCGGCATAAACGCAGCAGGGAAAAGCAGCCAAACCGCATTCTAAACATACATTACTTTAAAAAACCCACAAAGCAAAGACAGTGAAAGAGAGAGAAATTCTTACAAAATCCGTTCAGGGTCTCTGATGCAACCTGGATTGACCATATCTAGACCCACAGCTGGATGAGACATAAGGCTGGACACTCTTGGGGCTGAGAGGATTGGTGAGGTTGGGTGAGCAAACGCAGATACTTTAAAGTAATACCGCGGGGTACCCACCCCATGGGTCTCAAATCTCCAGGTACAAGGGCATCTTCCTACATCCAAACATGCATGTGAAACCCAGAAGATGGTATGCCGTGAGATCGGGAAAGGTTTCTAAAACGCACCTCATTTCTCCTCTCCTTGTGCTCGGGTTCCCCATTCCAGCCGCTTGATTCACCATCTCCCTACTTGGAGAATCAGCATCTTCAAACTCCTGTATCGTACAGGTTGCAATTTTCCTGAGGATGAACGGGAAGACGGGCAACCAACGAGAGACTAGCCCTAGGTGTTGGGACAGGCACAGGTCACTCCATTTTTCCATCAGGAAGAAGAATGAACCACAGGCTCAGCCTGCCCCCCAGAACCAAAATAGGGCCTGAAGCAATGCTGCGCTTTTGCGGCCAGCTCCCAAAAAAGCGAGTAGACAAATGGAGCTCAGGGGCACTGCAATTCACAAACGTGCAGAGTTATAAATGAGAACTCTCGTCCACAAATATATTGAGGGAAGGCAACGAAGAGGATTTGAAAGTAAGGCAGATTTTTAGGAAACAGATTTCAGGATGTAGATTCGACTCGCCTGTAAAGCACATGAAAAGCGGCAAAACGTTGACAATGATGCCCTTGGCCAAAAAGGGCGTATGCGTTTTTTCCTGAATATATTCAGGAAATATATTCAGGAAATATATTCAGGAAATATATTCAGGAAAAAACGAATACGCCCTTTTTGGCCAACCAAGCAAGCCGGAAGGGCAAATCAGCGCTACAAAGAAGTCTCGCTTGCCCTCGGTCAAAAGGGCCATGCTGAACAAACAGTAAAAACCAGAAAAGCAGGACAGGCCATGGAGACATGCGAGCCTTGCTACGCTGATGGGCGGGATGTAAATTGCCAACAGGCAGTCTGGAGAAGTGTACGGTGTGTCCTGAAACAAGTAATAAACACAGCTTAGAGAGCATAGGGCACTTCCACTCATGGGCGTATAAATTGGGAAAACTAAAAATCAACAAGACACAGGCACCCCAAAATTTACAGCTGCTCTGTTTCCAAGAACCTCCACTTCGGTACACCTTCAATATCCCAGGAAAGAGAAAAATGGATAAACAAATGGTGGTACTTGGCACAATGGAATGTCACTCAGCCATGAAATCAATGTCATAAGGCTAGTTAGCAGGATGATGAGTGGATTTAGCGACGATGATTCTAAGTGAAATAAGTCACACAGAAAAAGACACTTATCCTAAGATATCGCTTATAGAGGGAATGTCAAAATCGCTACACTTGAACTGAATTACAAAACAGAACAGAGTCACACCTTTAGAAGACACACTATGGCTGCTTAACGGGAAAGGTGAGGTGGGGTGATGCATAAAACAAGGGTTTGAAATTAGCTCAGAGACCGCTCCATAAGCCAAATATGTAATAGACAAGGCCTACTCCCTGCTCAGTGAACTGGACTCAACACACCCTAGTCACCACACAAGAATATATCTGAGTAGTAAGAATCTGAAAACCTATGTATCGATATCTCTCTGCAAGTGAATCAAGAGGGTGTAAAGCGGCATCAACACAGCAGGGAAAAGCACCCAAGCCCGATTCTAAACATACATTACTTTAAAAAACCCACAAAACAAAGACAGTGAAAGAGAGAGAAATTCTTACAAAATCCGTTCAGGGTCTCTGATGCAACCTGGATTGACCATATCTAGACCCACAGCTGGATGAGACATAAGGCTGGACACTCTTGGGGCTGAGAGGATTGGTGAGGTTGGGTGAGCAAACGCAGATACTTTAAAGTAATACCGCGGGGTACCCACCCCATGGGTCTCAAATCTCCAGGTACAAGGGCATCTTCCTACATCCAAACATGCATGTGAAACCCAGAAGATGGTATGCCGTGAGATCGGGAAAGGTTTCTAAAACGCACCTCATTTCTCCTCTCCTTGTGCTCGGGTTCCCCATTCCAGCCGCTTGATTCACCATCTCCCTATTTGGAGAATCAGCATCTTCAAACTCCTGTATCGTACAGGTTGCAATTTTCCTGAGGATGAACGGGAAGACGGGCAACCAACGAGAGACTAGCCCTAGGTGTTGGGACAGGCACAGGTCACTCCATTTTTCCATCAGGAAGAAGAATGAACCACAGGCTCAGCCTGCCCCCCAGAACCAAAATAGGGCCTGAAGCAATGCTGCGCTTTTGCGGCCAGCTCCCAAAAAAGCGAGTAGACAAATGGAGCTCAGGGGCACTGCAATTCACAAACGTGCAGAGTTATAAATGAGAACTCTCGTCCACAAATATATTGAGGGAAGGCAACGAAGAGGATTTGAAAGTAAGGCAGATTTTTAGGAAACAGATTTCAGGATGTAGATTCGACTCGCCTGTAAAGCACATGAAAAGCGGCAAAACGTTGACAATGATGCCCTTGGCCAAAAAGGGCGTATGCGTTTTTTCCTGAATATATTCAGGAAATATATTCAGGAAATATATTCAGGAAATATATTCAGGAAAAAACGAATACGCCCTTTTTGGCCAACCAAGCAAGCCGGAAGGGCAAATCAGCGCTACAAAGAAGTCTCGCTTGCCCTCGGTTAAAAGGGCCATGCTGAACAAACAGTAAAAACCAGAAAAGCAGGACAGGCCATGGAGACATGCGAGCCTTGCTACGCTGATGGGCGGGATGTAAATTGCCAACAGGCAGTCTGGAGAAGTGTACGGTGTGTCCTGAAACAAGTAATAAACACAGCTTAGAGAGCATAGGGCACTTCCACTCATGGGCGTATAAATTGGGAAAACTAAAAATCAACAAGACACAGGCACCCCAAAATTTACAGCTGCTCTGTTTCCAAGAACCTCCACTTCGGTACACCTTCAATATCCCAGGAAAGAGAAAAATGGATAAACAAATGGTGGTACTTGGCACAATGGAATGTCACTCAGCCATGAAATCAATGTCATAAGGCTAGTTAGCAGGATGATGAGTGGATTTAGCGACGATGATTCTAAGTGAAATAAGTCACACAGAAAAAGACACTTATCCTAAGATATCGCTTATAGAGGGAATGTCAAAATCGCTACACTTCAACTTAATTACAAAACAGAACAGAGTCACACCTTTAGAAGACACACTATGGCTGCTTAACGGGAAAGGTGAGGTGGGGTGATGCATAAAACAAGGGTTTGAAATTAGCTCAGAGACCGCTCCATAAGCCAAATATGTAATAGACAAGGCCTACTCCCTGCTCAGTGAACTGGACTCAACACACCCTAGTCACCACACAAGAATATATCTGAGTAGTAAGAATCTGAAAACCTATGTATCGATATCTCTCTGCAAGTGAATCAAGAGGGTGTAAAGCGGCATCAACACAGCAGGGAAAAGCACCCAAGCCCGATTCTAAACATAAATTACTTTAAAAAACCCACAAAACAAAGACAGTGAAAGAGAGAGAAATTCTTACAAAATCCGTTCAGGGTCTCTGATGCACCCTGGATTGACCATATCTAGACCCACAGCTGGATGAGACATAAGGCTGCACACTCTTGGGGCTGAGAGGATTGGTGAGGTTGGGTGAGCAAACGCAGATACTTTAAAGTAATACCGCGGGGTACCCACCCCATGGGTCTCAAATCTCCAGGTACAAGGGCATCTTCCTACATCCAAACATGCATGTGAAACCCAGAAGATGGTATGCCGTGAGATCGGGAAAGGTTTCTAAAACGCACCTCATTTCTCCTCTCCTTGTGCTCGGGTTCCCCATTCCAGCCGCTTGATTCACCATCTCCCTACTTGGAGAATCAGCATCTTTAAACTCCTGTATCGTACAGGTTGCAATTTTCCTGAGGATGAACGGGAAGACGGGCAACCAACGAGAGACTAGCCCTAGGTGTTGGGACAGGCGCAGGTCACTCCATTTTTCCATCAGGAAGAAGAATGAACCACAGGCTTAGCCTGCCCCCCAGAACCAAAATAGGGCCTGAAGCAATCCTGCGCTTTTGCCGCCAGCTCCCAAAAAAGCGAGTAGACAAATGGAGCTCAGGGGCACTGCAATTCACAAACGTGCAGAGTTATAAATGAGAACTCTCGTCCACAAATATATTGAGGGAAGGCAACGAAGAGGATTTGAAAGTAAGGCAGATTTTCAGGAAACAGATTTCAGGATGTAGATTCGACTCGCCTGTAAAGCACAGGAAAAGCGGCAAAACGTTGACAATGATGCCCTTGGCCAAAAAGGGCGTATGCGTTTTTTCCTGAATATATTCAGGAAAAAACGCATACGCCGTTTTTGGCCAACCAAGCAAGCCGGAAGGGCAAATCAGCGCTACAAAGAAGTCTCGCTTGCCCTCGGTCAAAAGGGCCATGCTGAACAAACAGTAAAAACCAGAAAAGCAGGACAGGCCATGGAGACATGCGAGCCTTGCTACGCTGATGGGCGGGATGTAAATTGCCAACAGGCACTCTGGAGAAGTGTACGGTGTGTCCTGAAACAAGTAATAAACACAGCTTAGAGAGCATAGGGCACTTCCACTCATGGGCGTATAAATTGAGAAAACTAAAAATCAACAAGACACAGGCACCCCAAAATTTACAGCTGCTCTGTTTCCAAGAACCTCCACTTCGGTACACCTTCAATATCCCAGGAAAGAGAAAAATGGATAAACAAATGGTGGTACTTGGCACAATGGAATGTCACTCAGCCATGAAATCAATGTCATAAGGCTAGTTAGCAGGATGATGAGTGGATTTAGCGACGATGATTCTAAGTGAAATAAGTCACACAGAAAAAGACACTTATCCTAAGATATCGCTTATAGAGGGAATGTCAAAATCGCTACACTTCAACTTAATTACAAAACAGAACAGAGTCACACCTTTAGAAGACACACTATGGCTGCTTAACGGGAAAGGTGAGGTGGGGTGATGCATAAAACAAGGGTTTGAAATTAGCTCAGAGACCGCTCCATAAGCCAAATATGTAATAGACAAGGCCTACTCCCTGCTCAGTGAACTGGACTCAACACACCCTAGTCACCACACAAGAATATATCTGAGTAGTAAGAATCTGAAAACCTATGTATCGATATCTCTCTGCAAGTGAATCAAGAGGGTGTAAAGCGGCATCAACACAGCAGGGAAAAGCACCCAAGCCCGATTCTAAACATAAATTACTTTAAAAAACCCACAAAACAAAGACAGTGAAAGAGAGAGAAATTCTTACAAAATCCGTTCAGGGTCTCTGATGCACCCTGGATTGACCATATCTAGACCCACAGCTGGATGAGACATAAGGCTGCACACTCTTGGGGCTGAGAGGATTGGTGAGGTTGGGTGAGCAAACGCAGATACTTTAAAGTAATACCGCGGGGTACCCACCCCATGGGTCTCAAATCTCCAGGTACAAGGGCATCTTCCTACATCCAAACATGCATGTGAAACCCAGAAGATGGTATGCCGTGAGATCGGGAAAGGTTTCTAAAACGCACCTCATTTCTCCTCTCCTTGTGCTCGGGTTCCCCATTCCAGCCGCTTGATTCACCATCTCCCTACTTGGAGAATCAGCATCTTTAAACTCCTGTATCGTACAGGTTGCAATTTTCCTGAGGATGAACGGGAAGACGGGCAACCAACGAGAGACTAGCCCTAGGTGTTGGGACAGGCGCAGGTCACTCCATTTTTCCATCAGGAAGAAGAATGAACCACAGGCTTAGCCTGCCCCCCAGAACCAAAATAGGGCCTGAAGCAATCCTGCGCTTTTGCCGCCAGCTCCCAAAAAAGCGAGTAGACAAATGGAGCTCAGGGGCACTGCAATTCACAAACGTGCAGAGTTATAAATGAGAACTCTCGTCCACAAATATATTGAGGGAAGGCAACGAAGAGGATTTGAAAGTAAGGCAGATTTTCAGGAAACAGATTTCAGGATGTAGATTCGACTCGCCTGTAAAGCACAGGAAAAGCGGCAAAACGTTGACAATGATGCCCTTGGCCAAAAAGGGCGTATGCGTTTTTTCCTGAATATATTCAGGAAAAAACGCATACGCCGTTTTTGGCCAACCAAGCAAGCCGGAAGGGCAAATCAGCGCTACAAAGAAGTCTCGCTTGCCCTCGGTCAAAAGGGCCATGCTGAACAAACAGTAAAAACCAGAAAAGCAGGACAGGCCATGGAGACATGCGAGCCTTGCTACGCTGATGGGCGGGATGTAAATTGCCAACAGGCACTCTGGAGAAGTGTACGGTGTGTCCTGAAACAAGTAATAAACACAGCTTAGAGAGCATAGGGCACTTCCACTCATGGGCGTATAAATTGAGAAAACTAAAAATCAACAAGACACAGGCACCCCAAAATTTACAGCTGCTCTGTTTCCAAGAACCTCCACTTCGGTACACCTTCAATATCCCAGGAAAGAGAAAAATGGATAAACAAATGGTGGTACTTGGCACAATGGAATGTCACTCAGCCATGAAATCAATGTCATAAGGCTAGTTAGCAGCATGATGAGTGGATTTAGCAACGATGATTCTAAGTGAAATAAGTCACACAGAAAAAGACACTTATCCTAAGATATCGCTTATAGAGGGAATGTCAAAATCGCTACACTTGAACTGAATTACAAAACAGAACAGAGTCACACCTTTAGAAGACACACTATGGCTGCTTAACGGGAAAGGTGAGGTGGGGTGATGCATAAAACAAGGGTTTGAAATTAGCTCAGAGACCGCTCCATAAGCCAAATATGTAATAGACAAGGCCTACTCCCTGCTCAGTGAACTGGACTCAACACACCCTAGTCACCACACAAGAATATATCTGAGTAGTAAGAATCTGAAAACCTATGTATCGATATCTCTCTGCAAGTGAATCAAGAGGGTGTAAAGCGGCATCAACACAGCAGGGAAAAGCACCCAAGCCCGATTCTAAACATAAATTACTTTAAAAAACCCACAAAACAAAGACAGTGAAAGAGAGAGAAATTCTTACAAAATCCGTTCAGGGTCTCTGATGCAACGTGGATTGACCATATCTAGACCCACAGCTGGATGAGACATAAGGCTGGACACTCTTGGGGCTGAGAGGATTGGTGAGGTTGGGTGAGCAAACGCAGATACTTTAAAGTAAAACTGCGGTGAACACACCCCATGGGTCTCAAATCTCCAGGTACAAGGGCATCTTCCTACATCAAAACATGCATGGGAAACCCAGAAGATGGTATGCCATGAGATCGGGAAAGGTTTCTAAAACGCACCTCATTTCTCCTCTCCTTGGGCTCGGGTTCGCCATTCCAGCTGCTTGACCAACCATCTCCCTACTTGGAGAATCACCACCTTTAACCTCCTGATTGTACAGTTTGCAATTTCTCCTGAGGATGAACGGGAAGACGCGGAACCAACGAGAGACAAGCCCTAGGTGTTGGGACAGGCGTAGGTCACTCCATTTTCCCATCAGGAAGAAGAATGAACCACAGGCTCAGCCTGCCCCCCAGAACCAAAATAGGGCCTGAAGCAATCCTGCGCTTTTGCGGCCAGCTCCCAAAAAAGCGAGGAGACAAATGGAGCTCAGGGGCACTACAATTCACAAACGTGCAGAGTTATAAATGAGAACTCTCGTCCACAAATATATTGAGGGAAGGCAACGAAGAGGATTTGAAAGCAAGGCAGATTTGCAGGAAACAGATTTCAGGAGGTAGATTCGACTCGCCTTTAAAGCACATGAAAAGCGGCAAAACGTTGACAATGATGCCCTTGGCCAAAAAGGGCGTATGCGTTTTTTCCTGAATATATTCAGGAAAAAACGCATACGCCCTTTTTGGCCAACCAAGCAAGCCAGAAGGGCAAATCAGCGCTACAAAGAAGTCTCGCTTGCCCTCGGTCAAAAGAGCCATGCTGAACAAAGTGTAAAAACCAGAAAAGCAGGACAGGCCATGGAGACATGGGAGCCTTGCTACGCTGATGGGCGGGATGTAAATTGCCAACAGGCACTCTGGAGAAGAGTACGGTGTGTCCTGAAATAAGTAATAAACACAGTGTAGAGATCATAGGGCACTTCCACTCATGGGCGTATAAATTGGGAAAACTAAAAATCAACAAGACACAGGCACCCCAAACTTTACGGCTGCTCTGTTGCCAAGAACCTCCGCTTCGGTACACCTTCAATATCCCAGGAAAGAGAAAAATGGATAAAGAAATGGTGGTACTTGGCACAATGGAATATCACTCAGCCATGAAATCAATGTCATAAGGCTAGTTAGCAGCATGATGAGTGGATTTAGGTACGATGATTCTAAGTGAAATAAGTCACACAGAAAAAGGCACTTTTCCTAAGATATCGCTTATAGAGGGAATGTCAAAATCGCTAAACTTGAACTGAATTACAAAACAGAACAGAGGCACACCTTTAGAAGACACACTATGGCTGCTTAACCGGAAAGGTGAGGTGGGGTGATGCATAAAACAAGGGTTTGAAATTAGCTCAGACACCGCTCCATAAGCCAAATATGTAATAGACAAGGCCTACTCCCTGCTCAGTGAACTGGACTCAACACCCCCTAGTCACCGCACAAGATTATATCTGATTAGTATGAATCTGAAAACCTATGTATCGATATCTCTCTGCAAGTGAATCAAGAGGGTGTTAAGCGGCATAAACACAGCAGGGAAAAGCAGCCAAACCCCATTCTAAACATACATTACTTTAAAAAACCCACAAAGCAAAGACAGTGAAAGAGAGAGAAATTCTTACAAAATCCGTTCAGGGTCTCTGATGCAACCTGGATTGACCATATCTAGACACACAGCTGGATGAGACATAAGGCTGGACACTCTTGGGGCTGAGAGGATTGGTGAGGTCGGGTGAGCAAATGAAGATACTTTAAAGTAACACCGCGGGGTACCCACCCCATGGGTCTCAAATCTCCAGGTACAAGGGCATCTTCCTACATCAAAACATGCATGGGAAACCCAGAAGATGGTATGCCATGAGATCGGGAAAGGTTTCTAAAACGCACCTCATTTCTCCTCTCCTTGTGCTCGGGTTCGCCATTCCAGCCACTTGACTAACCATCTTCCTAATTGGAGAATCAGCACCTTTAACCTCCTATTTCGTCCAGGTTGCAATTTGTCCTGAGGATGAAGGGGAAGACGGGGAAACAATGAGAGACTAGCCCTAGGTTTTGGGACAGGCACAGATCACTCCATTTTCCCATCAGGAAGAAGAATGAACCACAGGCTCAGCCTGCCCCCCAGAACCAAAATAGGGCCTGAAGCAATCCTGCGCTTTTGCGGCCAGCTCCCAAAAAAGCGAGGAGACAAATGGAGCTCAGGGGCACTGCAATTCACAAACGTGCAGAGTTATCAATGAGAACTCTCGTCCACAAATATATTGAGGGAAGGCAACGAAGAGGATTTGAAAGCAAGGCAGATTTTCAGGAAACAGATTTCAGGATGTAGATTCGACTCGCCTGTAAAGCACATGAAAAGCGGCAAAACGTTGACAATGAGGCCCTTGGCCAAAAAGGGCGTATGCGTTTTTTCCTGAATATATTCAGAAAAAAACGCATACGCCCTTTTTGGCCAACCAAGCAAGCCGGAAGGGCAAATCAGCGCTACAAAGAAGTCTCGCTTTCCCTCGGTCAAAAGGGCCATGCTGAACAAAGTGTAAAAACCAGAAAAGCAGGACAGGCCATGGAGACATGGGAGCCTTGCTACGCTGATGGGCGGGATGTAAATTGCCAACAGGCACTCTGGAGAAGTGTACGGTATGTCCTGAAACAAGTAATAAACACAGCGTAGAGAGCATAGGGCACTTCCACTCATGGGCGTATAAATTGGGAAAACTAAAAATCAACAAGACACAGGCACCCCAAACTTTACGGCTGCTCTGTTTCCAAGAACCTCCACTTCGGTACACCTTCAATATCCCAGGAAAGAGAAAAATGGATAAACAAATGGTGGTACTTGGCACAATGGAATATCACTCAGCCATGAAATCAATGTCATAAGGCTAGTTAGCAGCATGATGAGTGGATTTAGGTACGATGATTCTAAGTGAAATAAGTCACACAAAAAAAGGCACCTATCCTAAGATATCGCTTATAGAGGGAATGTCAAAATCGCTACACTTGAACTGAATTACAAAACAGAACAGAGGCACACCTTTAGAAGACACACTATGGCTGCTTAACCGGAAAGGTGAGGTGGGGTGATGCATAAAACAAGGGTTTGAAATTAGCTCAGAGACCGCTCCATAAGCCAAATATGTAATAGACAAGGCCTACTCCCTGCTCAGTGAACTGGACTCAACACACCCTAGTCACCACACAAGAATATATCTGAGTAGTAAGAATCTGAAAACCTATGTATCGATATCTCTCTGCAAGTGAATCAAGAGGGTGTAAAGCGGCATCAACACAGCAGGGAAAAGCAGCCAAGCCCGATTCTAAACATACATTACTTTAAAAAACCCACAAAGCGAAGACAGTGAAAGAGAGAGAAATTCTTACAAAATCCGTTCAGGGTCTATGATGCAACCTGGATTGACCATATCTAGACCCACAGCTGGATGAGACATTAGGCTGGACACTCTTGCGGCTGAGAGGATTGGTGAGGTTGGGTGAGCAAATGCAGATACTTTAAAGTAATACTGCGGGGTACCCACCCCATGGGTCTCAAATCTCCAGGTACAAGGGCATCTTCCTACATCAAAACACGCATGGGAAACCCAGAAGATGGTATGCCGTGAGATCGGGAAAAGTTTCTAAAACGCACCTCATTTCTCCTCTCCTTGTGCTCGGGTTCGCCATTCCAGCCGCTTGACTAACCATCTCCCTACTTGGAGAATCAGCACCTTTAACCTCCTGTTTCGTACAGGTTGCAGTTTGTCCTGAAGATGAACGGGAAGACGGGGAACCAACGAGAGACTAGCCCTAGGTGTTGGGACAGGCACAGGTCACTCCATTTTCCCATCAGGAAGAAGAATGAACCACAGGCTCAGCTGCCCCCCAGAACCAAAATAGGGCCTGAAGCAATCCTGCGCTTTTGCGGCCAGCTCCCAAAAAAGCGAGGAGACAAATGGAGCTCAGGGGCACTGCAATTCACAAACGTGCAGAGTTATAAATGAGAACTCTCGTCCACAAATATATTGAGGGAAGGCAACGAAGAGGATTTGAAAGCAAGGCAGATTTGCAGGAAACAGATTTCAGGAGGTAGATTCGACTCGCCTTTAAAGCACATGAAAAGTGACAAAACGTTGACAATGATGCCCTTGGCCAAAAAGGGCGTATGCGTTTTTTCCTGAATATATTCAGGAAAAAACGCATACGCCCTTTTTGGCCAACCAAGCAAGCCGGAAGGGCAAATCAGCGCTACAAAGAAGTCTCGCTTGCCCTCGGTCAAAAGGGCCATGCTGAACAAAGTGTAAAAACCAGAAAAGCAGGACAGGCCATGGAGACATGGGAGCCTTGCTACGCTGATGGGCGGGATGTAAATTGCCAACAGGCACTCTGGAGAAGAGTACGGTGTGTCCTGAAACAAGTAATAAACACAGCGTAGAGAGCATAGGGTACTTTCACTCATGGGCGTATAAATTGGGAAAACTAAAAATCAACAAGACACAGGCACCCTAAAGTTTACGGCTGCTCTGTTTCCAAGAACCTCCGCTTCGGTACACCTTCAATATCCCAGGAAAGAGAAAAATGGATAAAGAAATGGTGGTACTTGGCACAATGCAATATCACTCAGCCATGAAATCAATGTCATAAGGCTAGTTAGCAGCATGATGAGTGGATTTAGGTACGATGATTCTAAGTGAAATAAATCACACAGAAAAAGGCACTTATCCTAAGATATCGCTTATAGAGGGAATGTCAAAATCGCTACACTTGAACTGAATTACAAACAGAACAGAGTCACACCTTTAGAAGACACACTATGGCTGCTTAACGGGAAAGGTGAGGTGGGGTGATGCATAAAACAAGGGTTTGAAATTAGCTCAGACACCGCTCCATAAGCCAAATATGTAATAGACAAGGCCTACTCCCTGCTCAGTGAACTGGACTCAACACCCCCTAGTCACCGCACAAGAATATATATGACTAGTATGAATCTGAAAACCTATGTATCGATATCTCTCTGCAAGTGAATCAAGAGGGTGTAAAGCGGCATCAACACAGCAGGGAAAAGCAGCCAAACCCCATTCTAAACATAAATTACTTTAAAAAACCCACAAAACAAAGACAGTGAAAGAGAGAGAAATTCTTACAATATCCGTTCAGGGTCTCTGATGCAACCTGGATTGACCATATCTAGACCCACAGCTGGATGAGACATAAGGCTGGACACTCTTGGGGCTGAGAGGATTGGTGAGGTTGGGTGAGCAAACGCAGATACTTTAAATTAAAACTGCGGGGAACACACCCCATGGGTCTCAAATCTCCAGGTACAAGGGCATCTTCCTACATCAAAACATGCATGGGAAACCCAGAAGATGGTATGCCGTGAGATCGGGAAAGGTTTCTAAAACGCACCTCATTTCTCCTCTCCTTGTGCTCGGGTTCGCCATTCCAGCTGCTTGACCAACCATCTCCCTACTTGGAGAATCAGCACCTTTAACCTCCTGATTGTACAGGTTGCAATTTGTCCTGAGGATGAACGGGAAGACGCGGAACAAACGAGAGACGAGCCCTAGGTGTTGGGACAGGCGTAGGTCACTCCATTTTCCCATCAGGAAGAAGAATGAACCACAGGCTCAGCCTGCCCCCCAGAACCAAAATAGGGCCTGAAGCAATCCTGCGCTTTTGCGGCCAGCTCCCAAAAAAGCGAGGAGACAAATGGAGCTCAGGGGCACTGCAATTCACAAACGTGCAGAGTTATAAATGAGAACTCTCGTCCACAAATATATTGAGGGAAGGCAACGGAGAGGATTTGAAAGCAAGGCAGATTTGCAGGAAACAGATTTCAGGAGGTAGATTCGACTCGCCTTTAAAGCACATGAAAAGCGGCAAAACGTTGACAATGATGCCCTTGGCCAAAAAGGGCGTATGCGTTTTTTCCTGAATATATTCAGGAAAAAACGCATACGCCCTTTTTGGCCAACCAAGCAAGCCGGAAGGGCAAATCAGCGCTACAAAGAAGTCTCGCTTGCCCTCGGTCAAAAGGGCCATGCTGAACAAAGTGTAAAAACCAGAAAAGCAGGACAGTCCATGGAGACATGGGAACCTTGCTACGCTGATGGGCGGGATGTAAATTGCCAACAGGCGCACTGGAGAAGAGTTCGGTGTGTCCTGAAACAAGTAATAAACACAGCGTAGAGAGCATAGGGCACTTCCACTCATGGGCATATAAATTGGGAAAACTAAAAATCAACAAGACACAGGCATCCCAAACTTTACGGCTGCTCTGTTGCCAAGAACCTCCGCTTCGGTACACCTTCAATATCCCAGGAAAGAGAAAAATGGATAAAGAAATGGTGGTACTTGGCACAATGCAATATCACTCAGCCATGAAATCAATGTCATAAGGCTAGTTAGCAGCATGATGAGTGGATTTAGGTACGATGATTCTAAGTGAAATAAGTCACACAGAAAAAGGCACTTATCCTAAGATATCGCTTATAGAGGGAATGTCAAAATCCCTAAACTTGAACTGAATTACAAAACAGAACAGAGGCACACCTTTAGAAGACACACTATGGCTGCTTAACGGGAAAGGTGAGGTGGGGTGATGCATAAAACAAGGGTTTGAAATTAGCTCAGACACCGCTCCATAAGCCAAATATGTAATAGACAAGGCCTACTCCCTGCTCAGTTAACTGGACTCAACACCCCCTAGTCCCCGCACAAGATTATATCTGATTAGTATGAATCTGAAAACCTATGTATCGATATCTCTCTGCAAGTGAATCAAGAGGGTGTAAAGCGGCATAAACACAGCAGGGAAAAGCAGCCAAACCCCATTCTAAACATACATTACTTTAAAAAACTCACAAAGCAAAGACAGTGAAAGAGAGAGAAATTCTTACAAAATCCGTTCAGGGTCTCTGATGCAACCTGGATTGACCATATCTAGACCCACAGCTGGATGAGACATAAGGCTGGACACTCTTGGGGCTGAGAGGATTGGTGAGGTCGGGTGAGCAAATGCAGATACTTTAAAGTAACACCGCGGGGTACCCACCCCATGGGTCTCAAATCTCCAGGTACAAGGGAATCTTCCTACATCAAAACATGCATGGGAAACCCTGAAGATGGTATGCCGTGAGATCGGGAAAGTTTCTAAAACGCACCTCATTTCTCCCCTCCTTGTGCTCGGGTTCGCCATTCCAGCCACTTGACTAACCATCTCCCTAATTGGAGAATCAGCACCTTTAACCTCCTCTTTCGTCCAGGTTGCAATTTGTCCTGAGGATGAAGGGGAAGACGGGGAAACAACGAGAGACTAGCCCTAGGTGTTGGGACAGGCACAGGTCACTCCATTTTCCCATCAGGAAGAAGAATGAACCACAGGCTCAGCCTGCCCCCCAGAACCAAAATAGGGCCTGAAGCAATCCTGCGCTTTTGCGGCCAGCTCCCAAAAAAGCGAGGAGTCAAATGGAGCTCAGGGGCACTGCAATTCACAAACGTGCAGAGTTATAAATGAGAACTCTCATCCACAAATATATTGAGGGAAGGCAACGAAGAGGATTTGAAAGCAAGGCAGATTTGCAGGAAACAGATTTCAGGAGGTAGATTCGACTCGCCTTTAAAGCACATGAAAAGCGGCAAAAGGTTGACAATTAGGCCCTTGGCCAAAAAGGGCGTATGCGTTTTTTCTGAATATATTCAGGAAAAAACGCATACGCCCTTTTTGGCCAACCAAGCAAGCCGGAAGGGCAAATCACCGCTACAAAGAAGTCTCGCTTTCCCTCGGTCAAAAGGGCCATGCTGAAGAAAGTGTAAAAACCAGAAAAGCAGGACAGGCCATGGAGACATGGGAGCCTTGCTACGCTGATGGGCGGGATGTAAATTGCCAACAGGCACACTGGAGAAGTGTACGGTGTGTCCTGAAACAAGTAATAAACACAGCGTAGAGAGCATAGGGCACTTCCACTCATGGGCGTATAAATTGGGAAAACTAAAAATCAACAAGACACCGGCACCCCAAACTTTACGGCTGTTCTGTTGCCAAGAACCTCCGCTTCGGTACACCTTCAATATCCCAGGAATGAGAAAAATGGATAAACAAATGGTGGTACTTGGCACAATGGAATATCACTCAGCCATGAAATCAATGTCATAAGGCTAGTTAGCAGCATGATGAGTGGATTTAGATACGATGATTCTAAGTGAAATAAGTCACACAGAAAAAGGCACTTATCCTAAGATATCGCTTATAGAGGGAATGTCAAAATCGCTACACTTGAACTGAATTACAAAACAGAACAGAGGCACACCTTTAGAAGACACACTATGGCTGCTTAACCGGAAAGGTGAGGTGGGGTGATGCATAAAACAAGGGTTTGAAATTAGCTCAGAGACCGCTCCATAAGCCAAATATGTAATAGACAAGGCCTACTCCCTGCTCAGTGAACTGGACTCAACACCCCCTAGTCACCGCACAAGAATATATCTGACTAGTATGAATCTGAAAACCTGTGTATTGATATCTCTCTGTAAGTGAATCAAGAGGGTGTAAAGCGGCATAAACGCAGCAGGGAAAAGCAGCCAAACCCCATTCTAAACATACATTACTTTAAAAAACCCACAAAGCAAAGACAGTGAAAGAGAGAGAAATTCTTACAAAATCCGTTCAGGGTCTCTGATGCAACCTGGATTGACCATATCTAGACCCACAGCTGGATGAGACATAAGGCTGGACACTCTTGGGGCTGAGAGGATTGGTGAGGTTGGGTGAGCAAACGCAGATACTTTAAAGTAATACCGCGGGGTACCCACCCCATGGGTCTCAAATCTCCAGGTACAAGGGCATCTTCCTACATCCAAACATGCATGTGAAACCCAGAAGATGGTATGCCGTGAGATCGGGAAAGGTTTCTAAAACGCACCTCATTTCTCCTCTCCTTGTGCTCGGGTTCCCCATTCCAGCCGCTTGATTCACCATCTCCCTACGTGGAGAATCAGCATCTTTAAACTCCTGTATCGTACAGGTTGCAATTTTCCTGAGGATGAACGGGAAGACGGGCAACCAACGAGAGACTAGCCCTAGGTGTTGGGACAGGCACAGGTCACTCCATTTTTCCATCAGGAAGAAGAATGAACCACAGGCTCAGCCTGCCCCCCAGAACCAAAATAGGGCCTGAAGCAATCCTGCGCTTTTGCGGCCAGCTCCCAAAAAAGCGAGTAGACAAATGGAGCTCAGGGGCACTGCAATTCACAAACGTGCAGAGTTATAAATGAGAACTCTCGTCCACAAATATATTGAGGGAAGGCAACGAAGAGGATTTGAAAGTAAGGCAGATTTTCAGGAAATAGATTTCAGGATGTAGATTCGACTCGCCTGTAAAGCACATGAAAAGCGGCAAAACGTTGACAATGATGCCCTTGGCCAAAAAGGGCGTATGCGTTTTTTCCTGAATATATTCAGGAAAAAACGCATACGCCCTTTTTGGCCAACCAAGCAAGCCGGAAGGGCAAATCAGCGCTACAAAGAAGTCTCGCTTGCCCTCGGTCAAAAGGGCCATGCTGAAAAAAGTGTAAAAACCAGAAAAGCAGGACAGGCCATGGAGACATGGGAGCCTTGCTACGCTGATGGGCGGGATGTAAATTGCCAACAGGCACTCTGGAGAAGTGTACGGTGTGTCCTGAAACAAGTAATAAACACAGCGTAGAGAGCATAGGGCACTTCCACTCATGGGCGTATAAATTGGGAAAACTAAAAATCAACAAGACACAGGCACCCCAAAATTTACAGCTGCTCTGTTTCCAAGAACCTCCACTTCGGTACACCTTCAATATCCCAGGAAAGAGAAAAATGGATAAACAAATGGTGGTAATTGGCACAATGGAATGTCACTCAGCCATGAAATCAATGTCATAAGGCTAGTTAGCAGCATGATGAGTGGATTTAGCGACGATGATTCTAAGTGAAATAAGTCACACAGAAAAAGACACTTATCCTAAGATATCGCTTATAGAGGGAATGTCAAAATCGCTACACTTCAACTTAATTACAAAACAGAACAGAGTCACACCTTTAGAAGACACACTATGGCTGCTTAACGGGAAAGGTGAGGTGGGGTGATGCATAAAACAAGGGTGTGAAATTAGCTCAGAGACCGCTCCATAAGCCAAATATGTAATAGACAAGGCCTACTCCCTGCTCACTGAACTGGACTCAACACACCCTAGTCACCACACAAGAATATATCTGAGTAGTAAGAATCTGAAAACCTATGTATCGATATCTCTCTGCAAGTGAATCAAGAGGGTGTAAAGCGGCATCAACACAGCAGGGAAAAGCACCCAAGCCCGATTCTAAACATAAATTACTTTAAAAAACCCACAAAACAAAGACAGTGAAAGAGAGAGAAATTCTTACAAAATCCGTTCAGGGTCTCTGATGCAACCTGGATTGACCATATCTAGACCCACAGCTGGATGAGACATAAGGCTGGACACTCTAGGGGCTGAGAGGATTGGTGAGGTTGGGTGAGCAAACGCAGATACTTTAAAGTAAAACTGCGGGGAACACACCCCATGGGTCTCAATTCTCCAGGTACAACGGCATCTTCCTACATCAAAACATGCATGGGAAACCCAGAAGATGGTATGCCATGAGATCGGGAAAGGTTTCTAAAACGCACCTCATTTCTCCTCTCCTTGGGCTCAGGTTCGCCATTCCAGCTGCTTGACCAACCATCTCCCTACGTGGAGAATCAGCACCTTTAACCTCCTGATTGTACAGGTTGCAATTTGTCCTGAGGATGAACGGGAAGACGCGGAACCAACGAGAGACGAGCCCTAGGTGTTGGGACAGGCGTAGGTCACTCCATTTTCCCATCAGGAAGAAGAATGAACCACAGGCTCAGCCTGCCCCCCAGAACCAAAATAGGGCCTGAAGCAATCCTGCGCTTTTGCGGCCAGCTCCCAAAAAAGCGAGGAGACAAATGGAGCTCAGGGGCACTGCAATTCACAAACGTGCAGAGTTATAAATGAGAACTCTCGTCCACAAATATATTGAGGGAAGGCAACGAAGAGGATTTGAAAGCAAGGCAGATTTGCAGGAAACAGATTTCAGGAGGTAGATTCGACTCGCCTTTAAAGCACATGAAAAGCGGCAAAACGTTGACAATGATGCCCTTGGCCAAAAAGGGCGTATGCGTTTTTTCCTGAATATATTCAGGAAAAAACGCATACGCCCTTTTTGGCCAACCAAGCAAGCCGGAAGGGCAAATCAGCGCTACAAAGAAGTCTCGCTTGCCCTCGGTCAAAAAGGCCATGCTGAACAAAGTGTAAAAACCAGAAAAGCAGGACAGGCCATGGAGACATGGGAGCCTTAGTACGCTGATGGGCGGGATGTAAATTGCCAACAGGCACTCTGGAGAAGAGTACGGTGTGTCCTGAAACAAGTAATAAACACAGTGTAGAGAGCATAGGGCACTTCCACTCATGGGCGTATAAATTGGGAAAACTAAAAATCAACAAGACACAGGCACCCCAAACTTTACGGCTGCTCTGTTGCCAGGAACCTCCGCTTCGGTACACCTTCAATATCCCAGGAAAGAGAAAAATGGATAAAGAAATGGTGGTACTTGGCACAATGCAATATCACTCAGCCATGAAATCAATGTCATAAGGCTAGTTAGCAGCATGATGAGTGGATTTAGGTACGATGATTCTAAGTGAAATAAGTCACACAGAAAAAGGCACTTATCCTAAGATATCGCTTATAGAGGGAATGTCAAAATCGCTAAACTTGAACTGAATTACAAAACAGAACAGAGGCACACCTTTAGAAGACACACTATGGCTGCTTAACCGGAAAGGTGAGGTGGGGTGATGCATAAAACAAGGGTTTGAAATTAGCTCAGACACCGCTCCATAAGCCAAATATGTACTAGACAAGGCCTACTCCCTGCTCAGTTAACTGGACTCAACACCCCCTAGTCACCGCACAAGATTATATCTGAGTAGTATGAATCTGAAAACCTATGTATCGATATCTCTCTGCAAGTGAATCAAGAGGGTGTAAAGCGGCATAAACACAGCAGGGAAAAGCAGCCAAACCCCATTCTAAACATACATTACTTTAAAAAACCCACAAAGCAAAGACAGTGAAAGAGAGAGAAATTCTTACAAAATCCGTTCAGGTTCTCTGATGCAACCTGGATTGACCATATCTAGACCCACAGCTGGATGAGACATAAGGCTGGACACTCTTGGGGCTGAGAGGATTGGTGAGGTCGGGTGAGCAAATGCAGATACTTTAAAGTAACACCGCGGGGTACCCACCCCATGGGTCTCAAATCTCCAGGTACAAGGGAATCTTCCTACATCAAAACATGCATGGGAAACCCAGAAGATGGTATGCCATGAGATCGGGAAAGGTTTCTAAAACGCACCTCATTTCTCCTCTCCTTGTGCTCGGGTTCGCCATTCCAGCCACTTGACTAACCATCTCCCTAATTGGAGAATCAGCACCTTTAACTTCCTATTTCGTCCAGGTTGCAATTTGTCCTGAGGATGAAGGGGAAGACGGGGAAACAACGAGAGACTAGCCCTAGGTGTTGGGACAGGCACAGGTCACTCCATTTTCCCATCAGGAAGAAGAATGAACCACAGGCTCAGCCTGCCCCCCAGAACCAAAATAGGGCCTGAAGCAATCCTGCGCTTTTGCGGCCAGCTCCCAAAAAAGCGAGGAGACAAATGGAGCTCAGGGGCACTGCAATTCACAAACGTGCAGAGTTATAAATGAGAACTCTCGTCCACAAATATATTGAGGGAAGGCAACGAAGAGGATTTGAAAGCAAGGCAGATTTGCAGGAAACAGATTTCAGGAGGTAGATTCAACTCGCCTTTAAAGCACATGAAAAGTGGCAAAACGTTGACAATGATGCCCTTGGCCAAAAAGGGCGTATGCGTTTTTTCCTGAATATATTCAGGAAAAAACGCATACGCCCTTTTTGGCCAACCAAGCAAGCCGGAAGGGCAAATCAGCGCTACAAAGAAGTCTCGCTTGCCCTCGGTCAAAAGGGCCATGCTGAAGAAAGTGTAAAAACCAGAAAAGCAGGACAGGCCATGGAGACAAGGGAGCCTTTCTACGCTGATGGGCGGGATGTAAATTGCCAACAGGCACTCTGGAGAAGAGTACGGTGTGTCCTGAAACAAGTAATAAACACAGCTTAAAGAGCATAGGGCACTCCCACTCATGGGCGTATAAATTGGGAAAACTAAAAATCAACAAGACACAGGCACCCCAAACTTTACGGCTGCTCTGTTTCCAAGAACCTCCACTTCGGTACACCTTCAATATCCCAGGAAAGAGAAAAATGGATAAACAAATGGTGGTACTTGGCACAATGGAATATCACTCAGCCATGAAATCAATGTCATAAGGCTAGTTAGCAGCATGATGAGTGGATTTAGGTACGATGATTCTAAGTGAAATAAGTCACACAGAAAAAGGCACCTATCCTAAGATATCGCTTATAGAGGGAATGTCAAAATCGCTACACTTGAACTGAATTACAAAACAGAACAGAGGCACACCTTTAGAAGACACACTATGGCTGCTTAACCGGAAAGGTGAGGTGGGGTGATGCATAAAACAAGGGTTTGAAATTAGCTCAGAGACCGCTCCATAAGCCAAATATGTAATAGACAAGGCCTACTCCCTGCTCAGTGAACTGGACTCAACACACCCTAGTCACCACACAAGAATATATCTGAGTAGTAAGAATCTGAAAACCTATGTATCGATATCTCTCTGCAAGTGAATCAAGAGGGTGTAAAGCGGCATCAACACAGCAGGGAAAAGCAGCCAAGCCCGATTCTAAACATACATTACTTTAAAAAACCCACAAAGCGAAGACAGTGAAAGAGAGAGAAATTCTTACAAAATCCGTTCAGGGTCTATGATGCAACCTGGATTGACCATATCTAGACCCACAGCTGGATGAGACATTAGGCTGGACACTCTTGCGGCTGAGAGGATTGGTGAGGTTGGGTGAGCAAATGCAGATACTTTAAAGTAATACTGCGGGGTACCCACCCCATGGGTCTCAAATCTCCAGGTACAAGGGCATCTTCCTACATCAAAACACGCATGGGAAACCCAGAAGATGGTATGCCGTGAGATCGGGAAAAGTTTCTAAAACGCACCTCATTTCTCCTCTCCTTGTGCTCGGGTTCGCCATTCCAGCCGCTTGACTAACCATCTCCCTACTTGGAGAATCAGCACCTTTAACCTCCTGTTTCGTACAGGTTGCAGTTTGTCCTGAAGATGAACGGGAAGACGGGGAACCAACGAGAGACTAGCCCTAGGTGTTGGGACAGGCACAGGTCACTCCATTTTCCCATCAGGAAGAAGAATGAACCACAGGCTCAGCTGCCCCCCAGAACCAAAATAGGGCCTGAAGCAATCCTGCGCTTTTGCGGCCAGCTCCCAAAAAAGCGAGGAGACAAATGGAGCTCAGGGGCACTGCAATTCACAAACGTGCAGAGTTATAAATGAGAACTCTCGTCCACAAATATATTGAGGGAAGGCAACGAAGAGGATTTGAAAGCAAGGCAGATTTGCAGGAAACAGATTTCAGGAGGTAGATTCGACTCGCCTTTAAAGCACATGAAAAGTGACAAAACGTTGACAATGATGCCCTTGGCCAAAAAGGGCGTATGCGTTTTTTCCTGAATATATTCAGGAAAAAACGCATACGCCCTTTTTGGCCAACCAAGCAAGCCGGAAGGGCAAATCAGCGCTACAAAGAAGTCTCGCTTGCCCTCGGTCAAAAGGGCCATGCTGAACAAAGTGTAAAAACCAGAAAAGCAGGACAGGCCATGGAGACATGGGAGCCTTGCTACGCTGATGGGCGGGATGTAAATTGCCAACAGGCACTCTGGAGAAGAGTACGGTGTGTCCTGAAACAAGTAATAAACACAGCGTAGAGAGCATAGGGCACTTTCACTCATGGGCGTATAAATTGGGAAAACTAAAAATCAACAAGACACAGGCACCCTAAAGTTTACGGCTGCTCTGTTGCCAAGAACCTCCGCTTCGGTACACCTTCAATATCCCAGGAAAGAGAAAAATGGATAAAGAAATGGTGGTACTTGGCACAATGCAATATCACTCAGCCATGAAATCAATGTCATAAGGCTAGTTAGCAGCATGATGAGTGGATTTAGGTACGATGATTCTAAGTGAAATAAATCACACAGAAAAAGGCACTTATCCTAAGATATCGCTTATAGAGGGAATGTCAAAATCGCTACACTTGAACTGAATTACAAACAGAACAGAGTCACAGCTTTAGAAGACACACTATGGCTGCTTAACGGGAAAGGTGAGGTGGGGTGATGCATAAAACAAGGGTTTGAAATTAGCTCAGACACCGCTCCATAAGCCAAATATGTAATAGACAAGGCCTACTCCCTGCTCAGTGAACTGGACTCAACACCCCCTAGTCACCGCACAAGAATATATATGACTAGTATGAATCTGAAAACCTATGTATCGATATCTCTCTGCAAGTGAATCAAGAGGGTGTAAAGCGGCATCAACACAGCAGGGAAAAGCAGCCAAACCCCATTCTAAACATAAATTACTTTAAAAAACCCACAAAACAAAGACAGTGAAAGAGAGAGAAATTCTTACAATATCCGTTCAGGGTCTCTGATGCAACCTGGATTGACCATATCTAGACCCACAGCTGGATGAGACATAAGGCTGGACACTCTAGGGGCTGAGAGGATTGGTGAGGTTGGGTGAGCAAACGCAGATACTTTAAATTAAAACTGCGGGGAACACACCCCATGGGTCTCAAATCTCCAGGTACAAGGGCATCTTCCTACATCAAAACATGCATGGGAAACCCAGAAGATGGTATGCCGTGAGATCGGGAAAGTTTCTAAAACGCACCTCATTTCTCCTCTCCTTGTGCTCGGGTTCGCCATTCCAGCTGCTTGACCAACCATCTCCCTACTTGGAGAATCAGCACCTTTAACCTCCTGATTGTACAGGTTGCAATTTGTCCTGAGGATGAACGGGAAGACGCGGAACAAACGAGAGACGAGCCCTAGGTGTTGGGACAGGCGTAGGTCACTCCATTTTCCCATCAGGAAGAAGAATGAACCACAGGCTCAGCCTGCCCCCCAGAACCAAAATAGGGCCTGAAGCAATCCTGCGCTTTTGCGGCCAGCTCCCAAAAAAGCGAGGAGACAAATGGAGCTCAGGGGCACTGCAATTCACAAACGTGCAGAGTTATAAATGAGAACTCTCGTCCACAAATATATTGAGGGAAGGCAACGAAGAGGATTTGAAAGCAAGGCAGATTTGCAGGAAACAGATTTCAGTAGGTAGATTCGACTCGCCTTTAAAGCACATGAAAAGCGGCAAAACGTTGACAATGATGCCCTTGGCCAAAAAGGGCGTATGCGTTTTTTCCTGAATATATTCAGGAAAAAACGCATACGCCCTTTTTGGCCAACCAAGCAAGCCGGAAGGGCAAATCAGCGCTACAAAGAAGTCTCGCTTGCCCTCGGTCAAAAGGGCCATGCTGAAAAAACAGTAAAAACCAGAAAAGCAGGACAGTCCATGGAGACATGGGAGCCTTGCTACGCTGATGGGCGGGATGTAAATTGCCAACAGGCGCTCTGGAGAAGAGTTCGGTGTGTCCTGAAACAAGTAATAAACACAGCGTAGAGAGCATAGGGCACTTCCACTCATGGGCGTATAAATTGGGAAAACTAAAAATCAACAAGACACAGGCATCCCAAACTTTACGGCTGCTCTGTTGCCAAGAACCTCCGCTTCGGTACACCTTCAATATCCCAGGAAAGAGAAAAATGGATAAAGAAATGGTGGTACTTGGCACAATGGAATATCACTCAGCCATGAAATCAATGTCATAAGGCTAGTTAGCAGCATGATGAGTGGATTTAGGTACGATGATTCTAAGTGAAATAAGTCACACAGAAAAAGGCACTTATCCTAAGATATCGCTTATAGAGGGAATGTCAAAATCGCTAAACTTGAACTGAATTACAAAACAGAACAGAGGCACACCTTTAGAAGACACACTATGGCTGCTTAACGGGAAAGGTGAGGTGGGGTGATGCATAAAACAAGGGTTTGAAATTAGCTCAGACACCGCTCCATAAGCCAAATATGTAATAGACAAGGCCTACTCCCTGCTCAGTTAACTGGACTCAACACCCCCTAGTCCCCGCACAAGATTATATCTGATTAGTATGAATCTGAAAACCTATGTATCGATATCTCTCTGCAAGTGAATCAAGAGGGTGTAAAGCGGCATAAACACAGCAGGGAAAAGCAGCCAAACCCCATTCTAAACATACATTACTTTAAAAAACTCACAAAGCAAAGACAGTGAAAGAGAGAGAAATTCTTACAAAATCCGTTCAGGGTCTCTGATGCAACCTGGATTGACCATATCTAGACCCACAGCTGGATGAGACATAAGGCTGGACACTCTTGGGGCTGAGAGGATTGGTGAGGTTGGGTGAGCAAATGCAGATACTTTAAAGTAATACCGCGGGGTACCCACCCCATGGGTCTCAAATCTCCAGGTACAAGGGAATCTTCCTACATCAAAACATGCATGGGAAACCCAGAAGATGGTATGCCGTGAGATCGGGAAAGTTTCTAAAACGCACCTCATTTCTCCCCTCCTTGTGCTCGGGTTCGCCATTCCAGCCACTTGACTAACCATCTCCCTAATTGGAGAATCAGCACCTTTAACCTCCTCTTTCGTCCAGGTTGCAATTTGTCCTGAGGATGAAGGGGAAGACGGGGAAACAACGAGAGACTAGCCCTAGGTGTTGGGACAGGCACAGGTCACTCCATTTTCCCATCAGGAAGAAGAATGAACCACAGGCTCAGCCTGCCCCCCAGAACCAAAATAGGGCCTGAAGCAATCCTGCGCTTTTGCGGCCAGCTCCCAAAAAAGCGAGGAGACAAATGGAGCTCAGGGGCACTGCAATTCACAAACGTGCAGAGTTATAAATGAGAACTCTCATCCACAAATATATTGAGGGAAGGCAACGAAGAGGATTTGAAAGCAAGGCAGATTTGCAGGAAACAGATTTCAGGAGGTAGATTCGACTCGCCTTTAAAGCACATGAAAAGCGGCAAAAGGTTGACAATTAGGCCCTTGGCCAAAAAGGGCGTATGCGTTTTTTCTGAATATATTCAGGAAAAAACGCATACGCCCTTTTTGGCCAACCAAGCAAGCCGGAAGGGCAAATCACCGCTACAAAGAAGTCTCGCTTTCCCTCGGTCAAAAGGGCCATGCTGAAGAAAGTGTAAAAACCAGAAAAGCAGGACAGGCCATGGAGACATGGGAGCCTTGCTACGCTGATGGGCGGGATGTAAATTGCCAACAGGCACACTGGAGAAGTGTACGGTGTGTCCTGAAACAAGTAATAAACACAGCGTAGAGAGCATAGGGCACTTCCACTCATGGGCGTATAAATTGGGAAAACTAAAAATCAACAAGACACCGGCACCCCAAACTTTACGGCTGTTCTGTTGCCAAGAACCTCCGCTTCGGTACACCTTCAATATCCCAGGAATGAGAAAAATGGATAAACAAATGGTGGTACTTGGCACAATGGAATATCACTCAGCCATGAAATCAATGTCATAAGGCTAGTTAGCAGCATGATGAGTGGATTTAGATACGATGATTCTAAGTGAAATAAGTCACACAGAAAAAGGCACTGATCCTAAGATATCGCTTATAGAGGGAATGTCAAAATCGCTACACTTGAACTGAATTATAAAACAGAACAGAGGCACACCTTTAGAAGACACACTATGGCTGCTTAACCGGAAAGGTGAGGTGGGGTGATGCATAAAACAAGGGTTTGAAATTAGCTCAGAGACCGCTCCATAAGCCAAATATGTAATAGACAAGGCCTACTCCCTGCTCAGTGAACTGGACTCAACACCCCCTAGTCACCGCACAAGAATATATCTGACTAGTATGAATCTGAAAACCTGTGTATTGATATCTCTCTGTAAGTGAATCAAGAGGGTGTAAAGCGGCATAAACGCAGCAGGGAAAAGCAGCGAAACCCCATTCTAAACATACATTACTTTAAAAAACCCACAAAGCAAAGACAGTGAAAGAGAGAGAAATTCTTACAAAATCCGTTCAGGGTCTCTGATGCAACCTGGATTGACCATATCTAGACCCACAGCTGGATGAGACATAAGGCTGGACACTCTTGGGGCTGAGAGGATTGGTGAGGTTGGGTGAGCAAACGCAGATACTTTAAAGTAATACCGCGGGGTACCCACCCCATGGGTCTCAAATCTCCAGGTACAAGGGCATCTTCCTACATCCAAACATGCATGTGAAACCCAGAAGATGGTATGCCGTGAGATCGGGAAAGGTTTCTAAAACGCACCTCATTTCTCCTCTCCTTGTGCTCGGGTTCCCCATTCCAGCCGCTTGATTCACCATCTCCCTACGTGGAGAATCAGCATCTTTAAACTCCTGTATCGTACAGGTTGCAATTTTCCTGAGGATGAACGGGAAGACGGGCAACCAACGAGAGACTAGCCCTAGGTGTTGGGACAGGCACAGGTCACTCCATTTTTCCATCAGGAAGAAGAATGAACCACAGGCTCAGCCTGCCCCCCAGAACCAAAATAGGGCCTGAAGCAATCCTGCGCTTTTGCGGCCAGCTCCCAAAAAAGCGAGTAGACAAATGGAGCTCAGGGGCACTGCAATTCACAAACGTGCAGAGTTATAAATGAGAACTCTCGTCCACAAATATATTGAGGGAAGGCAACGAAGAGGATTTGAAAGTAAGGCAGATTTTCAGGAAATAGATTTCAGGATGTAGATTCGACTCGCCTGTAAAGCACATGAAAAGCGGCAAAACGTTGACAATGATGCCCTTGGCCAAAAAGGGCGTATGCGTTTTTTCCTGAATATATTCAGGAAAAAACGCATACGCCCTTTTTGGCCAACCAAGCAAGCCGGAAGGGCAAATCAGCGCTACAAAGAAGTCTCGCTTGCCCTCGGTCAAAAGGGCCATGCTGAAAAAAGTGTAAAAACCAGAAAAGCAGGACAGGCCATGGAGACATGGGAGCCTTGCTACGCTGATGGGCGGGATGTAAATTGCCAACAGGCACTCTGGAGAAGTGTACGGTGTGTCCTGAAACAAGTAATAAACACAGCGTAGAGAGCATAGGGCACTTCCACTCATGGGCGTATAAATTGGGAAAACTAAAAATCAACAAGACACAGGCACCCCAAAATTTACAGCTGCTCTGTTTCCAAGAACCTCCACTTCGGTACACCTTCAATATCCCAGGAAAGAGAAAAATGGATAAACAAATGGTGGTAATTGGCACAATGGAATGTCACTCAGCCATGAAATCAATGTCATAAGGCTAGTTAGCAGCATGATGAGTGGATTTAGCGACGATGATTCTAAGTGAAATAAGTCACACAGAAAAAGACACTTATCCTAAGATATCGCTTATAGAGGGAATGTCAAAATCGCTACACTTCAACTTAATTACAAAACAGAACAGAGTCACACCTTTAGAAGACACACTATGGCTGCTTAACGGGAAAGGTGAGGTGGGGTGATGCATAAAACAAGGGTGTGAAATTAGCTCAGAGACCGCTCCATAAGCCAAATATGTAATAGACAAGGCCTACTCCCTGCTCACTGAACTGGACTCAACACACCCTAGTCACCACACAAGAATATATCTGAGTAGTAAGAATCTGAAAACCTATGTATCGATATCTCTCTGCAAGTGAATCAAGAGGGTGTAAAGCGGCATCAACACAGCAGGGAAAAGCACCCAAGCCCGATTCTAAACATAAATTACTTTAAAAAACCCACAAAACAAAGACAGTGAAAGAGAGAGAAATTCTTACAAAATCCGTTCAGGGTCTCTGATGCAACCTGGATTGACCATATCTAGACCCACAGCTGGATGAGACATAAGGCTGGACACTCTAGGGGCTGAGAGGATTGGTGAGGTTGGGTGAGCAAACGCAGATACTTTAAAGTAAAACTGCGGGGAACACACCCCATGGGTCTCAATTCTCCAGGTACAACGGCATCTTCCTACATCAAAACATGCATGGGAAACCCAGAAGATGGTATGCCATGAGATCGGGAAAGGTTTCTAAAACGCACCTCATTTCTCCTCTCCTTGGGCTCAGGTTCGCCATTCCAGCTGCTTGACCAACCATCTCCCTACGTGGAGAATCAGCACCTTTAACCTCCTGATTGTACAGGTTGCAATTTGTCCTGAGGATGAACGGGAAGACGCGGAACCAACGAGAGACGAGCCCTAGGTGTTGGGACAGGCGTAGGTCACTCCATTTTCCCATCAGGAAGAAGAATGAACCACAGGCTCAGCCTGCCCCCCAGAACCAAAATAGGGCCTGAAGCAATCCTGCGCTTTTGCGGCCAGCTCCCAAAAAAGCGAGGAGACAAATGGAGCTCAGGGGCACTGCAATTCACAAACGTGCAGAGTTATAAATGAGAACTCTCGTCCACAAATATATTGAGGGAAGGCAACGAAGAGGATTTGAAAGCAAGGCAGATTTGCAGGAAACAGATTTCAGGAGGTAGATTCGACTCGCCTTTAAAGCACATGAAAAGCGGCAAAACGTTGACAATGATGCCCTTGGCCAAAAAGGGCGTATGCGTTTTTTCCTGAATATATTCAGGAAAAAACGCATACGCCCTTTTTGGCCAACCAAGCAAGCCGGAAGGGCAAATCAGCGCTACAAAGAAGTCTCGCTTGCCCTCGGTCAAAAAGGCCATGCTGAACAAAGTGTAAAAACCAGAAAAGCAGGACAGGCCATGGAGACATGGGAGCCTTAGTACGCTGATGGGCAGGATGTAAATTGCCAACAGGCACTCTGGAGAAGAGTACGGTGTGTCCTGAAACAAGTAATAAACACAGTGTAGAGAGCATAGGGCACTTCCACTCATGGGCGTATAAATTGGGAAAACTAAAAATCAACAAGACACAGGCACCCCAAACTTTACGGCTGCTCTGTTGCCAGGAACCTCCGCTTCGGTACACCTTCAATATCCCAGGAAAGAGAAAAATGGATAAAGAAATGGTGGTACTTTGCACAATGCAATATCACTCAGCCATGAAATCAATGTCATAAGGCTAGTTAGCAGCATGATGAGTGGATTTAGGTACGATGATTCTAAGTGAAATAAGTCACACAGAAAAAGGCACTTATCCTAAGATATCGCTTATAGAGGGAATGTCAAAATCGCTAAACTTGAACTGAATTACAAAACAGAACAGAGGCACACCTTTAGAAGACACACTATGGCTGCTTAACCGGAAAGGTGAGGTGGGGTGATGCATAAAACAAGGGTTTGAAATTAGCTCAAACACCGCTCCATAAGCCAAATATGTACTAGACAAGGCCTACTCCCTGCTCAGTTAACTGGACTCAACACCCCCTAGTCACCGCACAAGATTATATCTGAGTAGTATGAATCTGAAAACCTATGTATCGATATCTCTCTGCAAGTGAATCAAGAGGGTGTAAAGCGGCATAAACACAGCAGGGAAAAGCAGCCAAACCCCATTCTAAACATACATTACTTTAAAAAACCCACAAAGCAAAGACAGTGAAAGAGAGAGAAATTCTTACAAAATCCGTTCAGGTTCTCTGATGCAACCTGGATTGACCATATCTAGACCCACAGCTGGATGAGACATGAGGCTGGACACTCTTGGGGCTGAGAGGATTGGTGAGGTCGGGTGAGCAAATGCAGATACTTTAAAGTAACACCGCGGGGTACCCACCCCATGGGTCTCAAATCTCCAGGTACAAGGGAATCTTCCTACATCAAAACATGCATGGGAAACCCAGAAGATGGTATGCCATGAGATCGGGAAAGGTTTCTAAAACGCACCTCATTTCTCCTCTCCTTGTGCTCGGGTTCGCCATTCCAGCCACTTGACTAACCATCTCCCTAATTGGAGAATCAGCACCTTTAACCTCCTGTTTCGTCCAGGTTGCAATTTGTCCTGAGGATGAAGGGGAAGACGGGGAAACAACGAGAGACTAGCCCTAGGTGTTGGGACAGGCACAGGTCACTCCATTTTCCCATCAGGAAGAAGAATGAACCACAGGCTCAGCCTGCCCCCCAGAACCAAAATAGGGCCTGAAGCAATCCTGCGCTTTTGCGGCCAGCTCCCAAAAAAGCGAGGAGACAAATGGAGCTCAGGGGCACTGCAATTCACAAACGTGCAGAGTTATAAATGAGAACTCTCGTCCACAAATATATTGAGGGAAGGCAACGAAGAGGATTTGAAAGCAAGGCAGATTTGCAGGAAACAGATTTCAGGAGGTAGATTCAACTCGCCTTTAAAGCACATGAAAAGTGGCAAAACGTTGACAATGATGCCCTTGGCCAAAAAGGGCGTATGCGTTTTTTCCTGAATATATTCAGGAAAAAACGCATACGCCCTTTTTGGCCAACCAAGCAAGCCGGAAGGGCAAATCAGCGCTACAAAGAAGTCTCGCTTGCCCTCGGTCAAAAGGGCCATGCTGAAGAAAGTGTAAAAACCAGAAAAGCAGGACAGGCCATGGAGACAAGGGAGCCTTTCTACGCTGATGGGCGGGATGTAAATTGCCAACAGGCACTCTGGAGAAGAGTACGGTGTGTCCTGAAACAAGTAATAAACACAGCTTAAAGAGCATAGGGCACTCCCACTCATGGGCGTATAAATTGGGAAAACTAAAAATCAACAAGACACAGGCACCCCAAACTTTACGGCTGCTCTGTTTCCAAGAACCTCCACTTCGGTACACCTTCAATATCCCAGGAAAGAGAAAAATGGATAAACAAATGGTGGTACTTGGCACAATGGAATATCCCTCAGCCATGAAATCAATGTCATAAGGCTAGTTAGCAGCATGATGAGTGGATTTAGGTACGATGATTCTAAGTGAAATAAGTCACACAGAAAAAGACACTTATCCTAAGATATCGCTTATAGAGGGAATGTCAAAATCGCTACACTTGAACTGAATTACAAAACAGAACAGAGTCACACCTTTAGAAGACACACTATGGCTGCTTAACGGGAAAGGTGAGGTGGGGTGATGCATAAAACAAGGGTTTGAAATTAGCTCAGAGACCGCTCCATAAGCCAAATATGTAATAGACAAGGCCTACTCCCTGCTCAGTGAACTGGACTCAACACACCCTAGTCACCACACAAGAATATATCTGAGTAGTAAGAATCTGAAAACATATGTATCGATATCTCTCTGCAAGTGAATCAAGAGGGTGTAAAGCGGCATCAACACAGCAGGGAAAAGCAGCCAAGCCCGATTCTAAACATAAATTACTTTAAAAAACCCACAAAACAAAGACAGTGAAAGAGAGAGAAATTCTTACAAAATCCGTTCAGGGTCTCTGATGCAACCTGGATTGACCATATCTAGACCCACAGCTGGATGAGACATAAGGCTGGACACTCTTGGGGCTGAGAGTGTTGGTGAGGTTGGGTGAGCAAACGCAGATACTTTAAAGTAATACTGTGGGGAACACACCCCATGGGTCTCAAATCTCCAGGTACAAGGGCATCTTCCTATATCAAAACATGCATGGGAAACCCAGAAGATGGTATGCCATGAGATCGAGAATGGTTTCTAAAACGCACCTCATTTCTCCCCTCCTTGTGCTCGGGTTCGCCATTCCAGCCACTTGACTAACCATCTCCCTAATTGGAGAATCAGCACCTTTAACTTCCTATTTCGTCCAGGTTGCAATTTGTCCTGAGGATGAAGGGGAAGACGGGGAAACAACGAGAGACTAGCCCTAGGTGTTGGGACAGGCACAGGTCACTCCATTTTCCCATCAGGAAGAAGAATGAACCACAGGCTCAGCCTGCCCCCCAGAACCAAAATAGGGCCTGAAGCAATCCTGCGCTTTTGCGGCCAGCTCCCAAAAAAGCGAGGAGACAAATGGAGCTCAGGGGCACTGCAATTCACAAACGTGCAGAGTTATAAATGAGAACTCTCGTCCACAAATATATTGAGGGAAGGCAACGAAGAGGATTTGAAAGCAAGGCAGATTTTCAGGAAACAGATTTCACGATGTAGATTCGACTCGCCTGTAAAGCACATGAAAAGCGGCAAAACGTTGGCAATGAGGCCCTTGGCCAAAAAGGGCGTATGCGTTTTTTACTGAATATATTCAGGAAAAAACGCATACGCCCTTTTTGGCCAACCAAGCAAGCCGGAAGGGCAAATCAGCGCTACAAAGAAGTCTCGCTTTCCCTCGGTCAAAAGGGCCATGCTGAACAAAGTGTAAAAACCAGAAAAGCAGGACAGGCCATGGAGACATGGGAGCCTTGCTACGCTGATGGGCGGGATGTAAATTGCCAACAGGCACTCTGGAGAAGTGTACGGTGTGTCCTGAAACAAGTAATAAACACAGCGTAGAGAGCATAGGGCACTTCCACTCATGGGCGTATAAATTGGGAAAACTAAAAATCAACAAGACACAGGCACCCCAAACTTTACGGCTGCTCTGTTTCCAAGAACCTCCATTTCGGTACACCTTCAATATTCCAGGAAAGAGAAAAATGGATAAACAAATGGTGGTACTTGGCACAATGGAATATCACTCAGCCATGAAATCAATGTCATAAGGCTAGTTAGCAGCATGATGATTGGATTTAGGTACGATGATTCTAAGTGAAATAAGTCACACAGAAAAATGCACTTATCCTAAGATATCGCTTATAGAGGGAATGTCAAAATCGCTACACTTGAACTGAATTACAAAACTGAACAGAGGCACACCTTTAGAAGACACACTATGGCTGCTTAACCGGAAAGGTGAGGTGGGGTGATGCATAAAACAAGGGTTTGAAATTAGCTCAGAGACCGCTCCATAAGCCAAATATGTAATAGACAAGGCCTACTCCCTGCTCAGTGAACTGGACTGAACACACCCTAGTCAACACACAAGAATATATCTGACTAGTAAGAATCTGAAAACCTATGTATCGATATATCTCTGCAAGTGAATCAAGAGGGTTTAAAGCGGCATCAACACAGCAGGGAAAAGCAGCCAAGCCCGATTCTAAACATAAATTACTTTAAAAAACCCACAAAACAAAGACAGTGAAAGAGAGACAAATTCTTACAAAATCCGTTCAGGGTCTCTGATGCAACCTGGATTGACCATATCTAGACCCACAGCTGGATGAGACATAAGGCTGGACACTCTTGCGGCTGAGAGGATTGGTGAGGTTGGGTGAGCAAACGCAGATACTTTAAAGTAATACTGCGTGGTACCCACCCCATGGGTCTCAAATCTCCAGGTACAAGGGAATCTTCCTACATCAAAACATGCATGGGAAACCCAGAAGATGGTATGCCGTGAGATCGGGAAAAGTTTCTAAAACGCACCTCATTTCTCCTCTCCTTGTGCTCGGGTTCGCCATTCCAGCCGCTTGACTAACCATCTCCCTACTTGGAGAATCAGCACCTTTAACCTCCTGTTTCGTACAGGTTGCAGTTTGTCCTGAAGATGAACGGGAAGACGGGGAACCAACTAGAGACTAGCCCTAGGTGTTGGGACAGGCACAGGTCACTCCATTTTCCCATCAGGAAGAAGAATGAACCACAGGCTCAGCCTGCCCCCCAGAACCAAAATAGGGCCTGAAGCAATCCTGCGCTTTTGCGGCCAGCTCCCAAAAAAGCGAGGAGACAAATGGAGCTCAGGGGCACTGCAATTCACAAACGTGCAGAGTTATAAATGAGAACTCTCGTCCACAAATATATTGAGGGAAGGCAACGAAGAGGATTTGAAAGCAAGGCAGATTTGCAGGAAACAGATTTCAGGAGGTAGATTCGACTCGCCTTTAAAGCACATGAAAAGTGACAAAACGTTGACAATGATGCCCTTGGCCAAAAAGGGCGTATGCGTTTTTTCCTGAATATATTCAGGAAAAAACGCATACGCCCTTTTTGGCCAACCAAGCAAGCCGGAAGGGCAAATCAGCGCTACAAAGAAGTCTCGCTTGCCCTCGGTCAAAAGGGCCATGCTGAACAAAGTGTAAAAACCAGAAAAGCAGGACAGGCCATGGAGACATGGGAGCCTTGCTACGCTGATGGGCGGGATGTAAATTGCCAACAGGCACTCTGGAGAAGAGTACGGTGTGTCCTGAAACAAGTAATAAACACAGCGTAGAGAGCATAGGGCAATTCCACTCATGGGCGTATAAATTGGGAAAACTAAAAATCAACAAGACACAGGCACCCTAAAGTTTACGGCTGCTCTGTTGCCAAGAACCTCCGCTTCGGTACACCTTCAATATCCCAGGAAAGAGAAAAATGGATAAAGAAATGGTGGTACTTGGCACAATGGAATATCACTCAGCCATGAAATCAATGTCATAAGGCTAGTTAGCAGCATGATGAGTGGATTTAGGTACGATGATTCTAAGTGAAATAAGTCAAACAGAAAAAGGCACTTATCCTAAGATATCGCTTATAGAGGGAATGTCAAAATCGCTACACTTGAACTGAATTACAAACAGAACAGAGGCACACCTTTAGAAGACACACTATGGCTGCTTAACGGGAAAGGTGAGGTGGGGTGATGCATAAAACAAGGGTTTGAAATTAGCTCAGACACCACTCCATAAGCCAAATATGTACTAGACAAGGCCTACTCCCTGCTCAGTGAACTGGACTCAACACCCCCTAGTCACCGCACAAGAATATATCTGACTAGTATGAATCTAAAAACCTATGTATCGATATCTCTCTGCAAGTGAACCAAGAGGGTGTAAAGCGGCATAAACACAGCAGGGAAAAGCAGCCAAACCCCATTCTAAACATACATTACTTTAAAAAACCCACAAAGCAAAGACAGTGAAAGAGAGAGAAATTCTGACAAAATCCGTTCAGGGTCTCTGATGCAACCTGGATTGACCATATCTAGACCCACAGCTGGATGAGACATAAGGCTGGACACTCTTGGGGCTGAGAGGATTGGTGAGGTCGGGTGAGCAAATGCAGATACTTTAAAGTAACACCGCGGGGTACCCACCCCATGGGTCTCAAATCTCCAGGTACAAGGGAAACTTCCTACATCAAAACATGCATGGGAAACCCAGAAGATGGTATGCCATGAGATCGGGAAACGTTTCTAAAACGCACCTCATTTCTCCTCTCCTTGTGCACAAGTTCGCCATTGCAGCCACTTGACTACCATCTCCCTAATTGGAGAATCAGCACCTTTAACCTCCTGTTTCGTCCAGGTTGCAATTTGTCCTGAGGATGAAGGGGAAGACGGGGAAACAACGAGAGACTAGCCCTAGGTGTTGGGACAGGCACAGGTCACTCCATTTTCCCATCAGGAAGAAGAATGAACCACAGGCTCAGCCTGGCCCCCAGAACCAAAATAGGGCCTGAAGCAATCCTGCGCTTTTGCGGCCAGCTCCCAAAAAAGCGAAGAGACAAATGGAGCTCAGGGGCACTGCAATTCACAAACGTGCAGAGTTATAAATGAGAACTCTCGTCCACAAATATATTGAGGGAAGGCAACGAAGAGGATTTGAAAGCAAGGCAGATTTGCAGGAAACAGATTTCAGGAGGTAGATTCGACTCGCCTTTAAAGCACATGAAAAGCGGCAAAACGTTGACAATGAGGCCCTTGGCCAAAAAGGGCGTATGCGTTTTTTCCTGAATATATTCAGGAAAAAACGCATACGCCCTTTTTGGCCAACCAAGCAAGCCGGAAGGGCAAATCAGCGCTACAAAGAAGTCTCGCTTTCCCTAGGTCAAAAGGGCCATGCTGAAGAAAGTGTAAAAACCAGAAAAGCAGGACAGGCCATGGAGACATGGGAGCCTTGCTACGCTGATGGGCGGGATGTAAATTGCCAACAGGCACTCTGGAGATGAGTACGGTGTGTCCTGAAACAAGTAATAAACACAGCGTTGAGAGCATAGGGCACTTCCACTCATGGGCGTATAAATTGGGAAAACTAAAAATCAACAAGACACAGGCACCCCAAACTTTACGGCTGTTCTGTTGCCAAGAACCTCCGCTTCGGTACACCTTCAATATCCCAGGAAAGAGAAAAATGGATAAACAAATGGTGGTACTTGGCACAATGGAATATCACTCAGCCATGAAATCAATGTCATAAGGCTAGTTAGCAGCATGATGAGTGGATTTAGGTACGATGATTCTAAGTGAAATAAGTCACACAGAAAAAGACACTTATCCTACGATATTGCTTATAGAGGGAATGTCAAAATCGCTACACTTGAACTGAATTACAAAACAGAACAGAGGCACACCTTTAGAAGACACACTATGGCTGCTTAACCGGAAAGGTGAGGTGGGGTGATGCATAAAACAAGTGTTTGAAATTAGCTCAGAGACCGCTCCATATGCCAAATATGTAATAGACAAGGCCTACTCCCTGCTCAGTGAACTGGACTCAACACCCCCTAGTCACCGCACAAGAATATATCTGACTAGTATGAATCTGAAAACCTGTGTATTGATATCTCTCTGCAAGTGAATCAAGAGGGTGTAAAGCGGCATAAACGCAGCAGGGAAAAGCAGCCAAACCCCATTCTAAACATACATTACTTTAAAAAAGCCACAAAGCAAAGACAGTGAAAGAGAGAGAAATTCCTACAAAATCCGTTCAGGGTCTCTGATGCAACCTGGATTGACCATATCTAGACCCACAGCTGGATGAGACATAAGGCTGGACACTCTTGGGGCTGAGAGGATTGGTGAGGTTGGGTGAGCAAACGCAGATCCTTTAAAGTAATACCGCGGGGTACCCACCCCATGGGTCTCAAATCTCCAGGTACAAGGGCATCTTCCTACATCCAAACATGCATGTGAAACCCAGAAGATGGTATGCTGTGAGATCGGGAAAGGTTTCTAAAACGCACCTCATTTCTCCTCTCCTTGTGCTCGGGTTCCCCATTCCAGCCGCTTGATTCACCATCTCCCTACTTGGAGAATCAGCATCTTTAAACTCCTGTATCGTACAGGTTGCAATTTTCCTGAGGATGAACGGGAAGACGGGCAACCAACGAGAGACTAGCCCTAGGTGTTGGGACAGGCACAGGTCACTCCATTTTTCCATTAGGAAGAAGAATGAACCACAGGCTCAGCCTGCCCCCCAGAACCAAAATAGGGCCTGAAGCAATCCTGCGCTTTTGCGGCCAGCTCCCAAAAAAGCGAGGAGACAAATGGAGCTCAGGGGCACTGCAATTCACAAACGTGCAGAGTTATCAATGAGAACTCTCGTCCACAAATATATTGAGGGAAGGCAACGAAGAGGATTTGAAAGCAAGGCAGATTTTCAGGAAACAGATTTCAGGATGTAGATTAGACTCGCCTGTAAAGCACATGAAAAGTGGCAAAACGTTGACAATGATGCCCTTGGCCAAAAAGGGCGTATGCGTTTTTTCCTGAATATATTCAGGAAAAAACGCATACGCCCTTTTTGGCCAACCAAGCAAGCCGGAAGGGCAAATCAGCGCTACAAAGAAGTCTCGCTTGCCCTCGGTCAAAAGGGCCATGCTGAACAAAGTGTAAAAACCAGAAAAGCAGGACAGGCCATGTAGACAAGGGAGCCTTGCTACGCTGATGGGCGGGATGTAAATTGCCAACAGGCACTCTGGAGAAGAGTACGGTGTGTCCTGAAACAAGTAATAAACACAGCGTAGAGAGCATAGGGCACTTCCACTCATGGGCGTATAAATTGGGAAAACCAAAATTCAACAAGACACAGGCACCCCAAACTTTACGGCTGCTCTGTTGCCAAGAACCTCCGCTTCGGTACACCTTCAATATCCCAGGAAAGAGAAAAATGGATAAAGAAATGGTGGTACTTGGCACAATGGAATATCACTCAGCCATGAAATCAATGTCATAAGGCTAGTTAGCAGCATGATGAGTGGATTTAGGTACGATGACTCTAAGTGAAATAAGTCACACAGAAAAAGACACTTATCCTAAGATATCGCTTATAGAGGGAATGTCAAAATCGCTTCACTTGAACTGAATTACAAAACAGAACAGAGTCACACCTTTAGAAGACACACTATGGCTGCTTAACGGGAAAGGTGAGGTGGGGTGATGCATAAAACAAGGGTTTGAAATTAGCTCAGAGACCGCTCCATAAGCCAAATATGTAATAGACAAGGCCTACTCCCTGCTCAGTGAACTGGACTCAACACACCCTAGTCACCACACAAGAATATATCTGAGTAGTAAGAATCTGAAAACATATGTATCGATATCTCTCTGCAAGTGAATCAAGAGGGTGTAAAGCGGCATCAACACAGCAGGGAAAAGCAGCCAAGCCCGATTCTAAACATAAATTACTTTAAAAAACCCACAAAACAAAGACAGTGAAAGAGAGAGAAATTCTTACAAAATCCGTTCAGGGTCTCTGATGCAACCTGGATTGACCATATCTAGACCCACAGCTGGATGAGACATAAGGCTGGACACTCTTGGGGCTGAGAGTGTTGGTGAGGTTGGGTGAGCAAACGCAGATACTTTAAAGTAATACTGTGGGGAACACACCCCATGGGTCTCAAATCTCCAGGTACAAGGGCATCTTCCTATATCAAAACATGCATGGGAAACCCAGAAGATGGTATGCCATGAGATCGAGAATGGTTTCTAAAACGCACCTCATTTCTCCCCTCCTTGTGCTCGGGTTCGCCATTCCAGCCACTTGACTAACCATCTCCCTAATTGGAGAATCAGCACCTTTAACTTCCTATTTCGTCCAGGTTGCAATTTGTCCTGAGGATGAAGGGGAAGACGGGGAAACAACGAGAGACTAGCCCTAGGTGTTGGGACAGGCACAGGTCACTCCATTTTCCCATCAGGAAGAAGAATGAACCACAGGCTCAGCCTGCCCCCCAGAACCAAAATAGGGCCTGAAGCAATCCTGCGCTTTTGCGGCCAGCTCCCAAAAAAGCGAGGAGACAAATGGAGCTCAGGGGCACTGCAATTCACAAACGTGCAGAGTTATAAATGAGAACTCTCGTCCACAAATATATTGAGGGAAGGCAACGAAGAGGATTTGAAAGCAAGGCAGATTTTCAGGAAACAGATTTCACGATGTAGATTCGACTCGCCTGTAAAGCACATGAAAAGCGGCAAAACGTTGGCAATGAGGCCCTTGGCCAAAAAGGGCGTATGCGTTTTTTACTGAATATATTCAGGAAAAAACGCATACGCCCTTTTTGGCCAACCAAGCAAGCCGGAAGGGCAAATCAGCGCTACAAAGAAGTCTCGCTTTCCCTCGGTCAAAAGGGCCATGCTGAACAAAGTGTAAAAACCAGAAAAGCAGGACAGGCCATGGAGACATGGGAGCCTTGCTACGCTGATGGGCGGGATGTAAATTGCCAACAGGCACTCTGGAGAAGTGTACGGTGTGTCCTGAAACAAGTAATAAACACAGCGTAGAGAGCATAGGGCACTTCCACTCATGGGCGTATAAATTGGGAAAACTAAAAATCAACAAGACACAGGCACCCCAAACTTTACGGCTGCTCTGTTTCCAAGAACCTCCATTTCGGTACACCTTCAATATTCCAGGAAAGAGAAAAATGGATAAACAAATGGTGGTACTTGGCACAATGGAATATCACTCAGCCATGAAATCAATGTCATAAGGCTAGTTAGCAGCATGATGATTGGATTTAGGTACGATGATTCTAAGTGAAATAAGTCACACAGAAAAATGCACTTATCCTAAGATATCGCTTATAGAGGGAATGTCAAAATCGCTACACTTGAACTGAATTACAAAACTGAACAGAGGCACACCTTTAGAAGACACACTATGGCTGCTTAACCGGAAAGGTGAGGTGGGGTGATGCATAAAACAAGGGTTTGAAATTAGCTCAGAGACCGCTCCATAAGCCAAATATGTAATAGACAAGGCCTACTCCCTGCTCAGTGAACTGGACTGAACACACCCTAGTCAACACACAAGAATATATCTGACTAGTAAGAATCTGAAAACCTATGTATCGATATATCTCTGCAAGTGAATCAAGAGGGTTTAAAGCGGCATCAACACAGCAGGGAAAAGCAGCCAAGCCCGATTCTAAACATAAATTACTTTAAAAAACCCACAAAACAAAGACAGTGAAAGAGAGACAAATTCTTACAAAATCCGTTCAGGGTCTCTGATGCAACCTGGATTGACCATATCTAGACCCACAGCTGGATGAGACATAAGGCTGGACACTCTTGCGGCTGAGAGGATTGGTGAGGTTGGGTGAGCAAACGCAGATACTTTAAAGTAATACTGCGTGGTACCCACCCCATGGGTCTCAAATCTCCAGGTACAAGGGAATCTTCCTACATCAAAACATGCATGGGAAACCCAGAAGATGGTATGCCGTGAGATCGGGAAAAGTTTCTAAAATGCACCTCATTTCTCCTCTCCTTGTGCTCGGGTTCGCCATTCCAGCCGCTTGACTAACCATCTCCCTACTTGGAGAATCAGCACCTTTAACCTCCTGTTTCGTACAGGTTGCAGTTTGTCCTGAAGATGAACGGGAAGACGGGGAACCAACTAGAGACTAGCCCTAGGTGTTGGGACAGGCACAGGTCACTCCATTTTCCCATCAGGAAGAAGAATGAACCACAGGCTCAGCCTGCCCCCCAGAACCAAAATAGGGCCTGAAGCAATCCTGCGCTTTTGCGGCCAGCTCCCAAAAAAGCGAGGAGACAAATGGAGCTCAGGGGCACTGCAATTCACAAACGTGCAGAGTTATAAATGAGAACTCTCGTCCACAAATATATTGAGGGAAGGCAACGAAGAGGATTTGAAAGCAAGGCAGATTTGCAGGAAACAGATTTCAGGAGGTAGATTCGACTCGCCTTTAAAGCACATGAAAAGTGACAAAACGTTGACAATGATGCCCTTGGCCAAAAAGGGCGTATGCGTTTTTTCCTGAATATATTCAGGAAAAAACGCATACGCCCTTTTTGGCCAACCAAGCAAGCCGGAAGGGCAAATCAGCGCTACAAAGAAGTCTCGCTTGCCCTCGGTCAAAAGGGCCATGCTGAACAAAGTGTAAAAACCAGAAAAGCAGGACAGGCCATGGAGACATGGGAGCCTTGCTACGCTGATGGGCGGGATGTAAATTGCCAACAGGCACTCTGGAGAAGAGTACGGTGTGTCCTGAAACAAGTAATAAACACAGCGTAGAGAGCATAGGGCAATTCCACTCATGGGCGTATAAATTGGGAAAACTAAAAATCAACAAGAC
Organism: Eubalaena glacialis; assembly: GCF_028564815.1. Classification (NCBI taxonomy): domain Eukaryota; kingdom Metazoa; phylum Chordata; class Mammalia; order Artiodactyla; family Balaenidae; genus Eubalaena; species Eubalaena glacialis. The sequence goes on along the minus strand of NW_026871659.1, from coordinate 1,766,680 downwards.
ACAGGCACCCTAAAGTTTACGGCTGCTCTGTTGCCAAGAACCTCCGCTTCGGTACACCTTCAATATCCCAGGAAAGAGAAAAATGGATAAAGAAATGGTGGTACTTGGCACAATGGAATATCACTCAGCCATGAAATCAATGTCATAAGGCTAGTTAGCAGCATGATGAGTGGATTTAGGTACGATGATTCTAAGTGAAATAAGTCAAACAGAAAAAGGCACTTATCCTAAGATATCGCTTATAGAGGGAATGTCAAAATCGCTACACTTGAACTGAATTACAAACAGAACAGAGGCACACCTTTAGAAGACACACTATGGCTGCTTAACGGGAAAGGTGAGGTGGGGTGATGCATAAAACAAGGGTTTGAAATTAGCTCAGACACCACTCCATAAGCCAAATATGTACTAGACAAGGCCAACTCCCTGCTCAGTGAACTGGACTCAACACCCCCTAGTCACCGCACAAGAATATATCTGACTAGTATGAATCTAAAAACCTATGTATCGATATCTCTCTGCAAGTGAACCAAGAGGGTGTAAAGCGGCATAAACACAGCAGGGAAAAGCAGCCAAACCCCATTCTAAACATACATTACTTTAAAAAACCCACAAAGCAAAGACAGTGAAAGAGAGACAAATTCTGACAAAATCCGTTCAGGGTCTCTGATGCAACCTGGATTGACCATATCTAGACCCACAGCTGGATGAGACATAAGGCTGGACACTCTTGGGGCTGAGAGGATTGGTGAGGTCGGGTGAGCAAATGCAGATACTTTAAAGTAACACCGCGGGGTACCCACCCCATGGGTCTCAAATCTCCAGGTACAAGGGAAACTTCCTACATCAAAACATGCATGGGAAACCCAGAAGATGGTATGCCATGAGATCGGGAAACGTTTCTAAAACGCACCTCATTTCTCCTCTCCTTGTGCACAAGTTCGCCATTGCAGCCACTTGACTACCATCTCCCTAATTGGAGAATCAGCACCTTTAACCTCCTGTTTCGTCCAGGTTGCAATTTGTCCTGAGGATGAAGGGGAAGACGGGGAAACAACGAGAGACTAGCCCTAGGTGTTGGGACAGGCACAGGTCACTCCATTTTCCCATCAGGAAGAAGAATGAACCACAGGCTCAGCCTGGCCCCCAGAACCAAAATAGGGCCTGAAGCAATCCTGCGCTTTTGCGGCCAGCTCCCAAAAAAGCGAAGAGACAAATGGAGCTCAGGGGCACTGCAATTCACAAACGTGCAGAGTTATAAATGAGAACTCTCGTCCACAAATATATTGAGGGAAGGCAACGAAGAGGATTTGAAAGCAAGGCAGATTTGCAGGAAACAGATTTCAGGAGGTAGATTCGACTCGCCTTTAAAGCACATGAAAAGCGGCAAAACGTTGACAATGAGGCCCTTGGCCAAAAAGGGCGTATGCGTTTTTTCCTGAATATATTCAGGAAAAAACGCATACGCCCTTTTTGGCCAACCAAGCAAGCCGGAAGGGCAAATCAGCGCTACAAAGAAGTCTCGCTTTCCCTAGGTCAAAAGGGCCATGCTGAAGAAAGTGTAAAAACCAGAAAAGCAGGACAGGCCATGGAGACATGGGAGCCTTGCTACGCTGATGGGCGGGATGTAAATTGCCAACAGGCACTCTGGAGATGAGTACGGTGTGTCCTGAAACAAGTAATAAACACAGCGTTGAGAGCATAGGGCACTTCCACTCATGGGCGTATAAATTGGGAAAACTAAAAATCAACAAGACACAGGCACCCCAAACTTTACGGCTGTTCTGTTGCCAAGAACCTCCGCTTCGGTACACCTTCAATATCCCAGGAAAGAGAAAAATGGATAAACAAATGGTGGTACTTGGCACAATGGAATATCACTCAGCCATGAAATCAATGTCATAAGGCTAGTTAGCAGCATGATGAGTGGATTTAGGTACGATGATTCTAAGTGAAATAAGTCACACAGAAAAAGACACTTATCCTACGATATTGCTTATAGAGGGAATGTCAAAATCGCTACACTTGAACTGAATTACAAAACAGAACAGAGGCACACCTTTAGAAGACACACTATGGCTGCTTAACCGGAAAGGTGAGGTGGGGTGATGCATAAAACAAGTGTTTGAAATTAGCTCAGAGACCGCTCCATATGCCAAATATGTAATAGACAAGGCCTACTCCCTGCTCAGTGAACTGGACTCAACACCCCCTAGTCACCGCACAAGAATATATCTGACTAGTATGAATCTGAAAACCTGTGTATTGATATCTCTCTGCAAGTGAATCAAGAGGGTGTAAAGCGGCATAAACGCAGCAGGGAAAAGCAGCCAAACCCCATTCTAAACATACATTACTTTAAAAAAGCCACAAAGCAAAGACAGTGAAAGAGAGAGAAATTCCTACAAAATCCGTTCAGGGTCTCTGATGCAACCTGGATTGACCATATCTAGACCCACAGCTGGATGAGACATAAGGCTGGACACTCTTGGGGCTGAGAGGATTGGTGAGGTTGGGTGAGCAAACGCAGATCCTTTAAAGTAATACCGCGGGGTACCCACCCCATGGGTCTCAAATCTCCAGGTACAAGGGCATCTTCCTACATCCAAACATGCATGTGAAACCCAGAAGATGGTATGCTGTGAGATCGGGAAAGGTTTCTAAAACGCACCTCATTTCTCCTCTCCTTGTGCTCGGGTTCCCCATTCCAGCCGCTTGATTCACCATCTCCCTACTTGGAGAATCAGCATCTTTAAACTCCTGTATCGTACAGGTTGCAATTTTCCTGAGGATGAACGGGAAGACGGGCAACCAACGAGAGACTAGCCCTAGGTGTTGGGACAGGCACAGGTCACTCCATTTTTCCATTAGGAAGAAGAATGAACCACAGGCTCAGCCTGCCCCCCAGAACCAAAATAGGGCCTGAAGCAATCCTGCGCTTTTGCGGCCAGCTCCCAAAAAAGCGAGGAGACAAATGGAGCTCAGGGGCACTGCAATTCACAAACGTGCAGAGTTATCAATGAGAACTCTCGTCCACAAATATATTGAGGGAAGGCAACGAAGAGGATTTGAAAGCAAGGCAGATTTTCAGGAAACAGATTTCAGGATGTAGATTAGACTCGCCTGTAAAGCACATGAAAAGTGGCAAAACGTTGACAATGATGCCCTTGGCCAAAAAGGGCGTATGCGTTTTTTCCTGAATATATTCAGGAAAAAACGCATACGCCCTTTTTGGCCAACCAAGCAAGCCGGAAGGGCAAATCAGCGCTACAAAGAAGTCTCGCTTGCCCTCGGTCAAAAGGGCCATGCTGAACAAAGTGTAAAAACCAGAAAAGCAGGACAGGCCATGTAGACAAGGGAGCCTTGCTACGCTGATGGGCGGGATGTAAATTGCCAACAGGCACTCTGGAGAAGAGTACGGTGTGTCCTGAAACAAGTAATAAACACAGCGTAGAGAGCATAGGGCACTTCCACTCATGGGCGTATAAATTGGGAAAACCAAAATTCAACAAGACACAGGCACCCCAAACTTTACGGCTGCTCTGTTGCCAAGAACCTCCGCTTCGGTACACCTTCAATATCCCAGGAAAGAGAAAAATGGATAAAGAAATGGTGGTACTTGGCACAATGGAATATCACTCAGCCATGAAATCAATGTCATAAGGCTAGTTAGCAGCATGATGAGTGGATTTAGGTACGATGATTCTAAGTGAAATAAGTCACACAGAAAAAGGCACTTATCCTAAGATATCGCTTATAGAGGGAATGTCAAAATCGCTACACTTGAACTGAATTACAAAACAGAACAGAGGCACACCTTTAGAAGACACACTATGGCTGCTTAACCGGAAAGGTGAGGTGGGGTGATGCATAAAACAAGGTTTGAAATTAGCTCAGACACCGCTTCATAAGCCAAATATGTAATAGACAAGGCCTACTCCCTGCTCAGTTAACTGGACTCAACACCCCCTAGTCACCGCACAAGAATATATCTGATTAGTATGAATCTGAAAACCTATGTATCGATATCTCTCTGCAAGTGAATCAAGAGGGTGTAATGTGGCATCAACACAGCAGGGAAAAGCAGCCAAACCCCATTCTAAACATACATTACTTAAAAAAACCCACAAAGCAAAGAGAGTGAAAGAGAGAGAAATTCTTACAAAATCCGTTCAGGGTCTCTGATGCAACCTGGCTTGACCATATCTAGACCCACAGCTGGATGAGACATAAGGCTGGACACTCTTGGGGCTGAGAGGATTGGTGAGGTTGGGTGAGCAAATGCAGATACTTTAAAGTAACACCGCGGGGTACCCACCCCATGGGTCTCAAATCTCCAGGTACAAGGGCATCTTCCTACATCAAAACATGCATGGGAAACCCAGAAGATGGTATGCCATGAGATCGGGAAAGGTTTCTAAAACGCACCTCATTTCTCCTCTCCTTGTGCTCGGGTTCGCCATTCCAGCTGCTTGACCAACCATCTCCCTATTTGGAGAATCAGCACCTTTAACCTCCTGATTGTACAGGTTGCAATTTGTCCTGAGGATGAACGGGAAGACGCGGAACCAACGAGAGACGAGCCCTAGGTGTTGGGACAGGCGTAGGTCACTCCATTTTCCCATCAGGAAGAAGAATGAACCACAGGCTCAGCCTGCCCCCCAGAACCAAAATAGGGCCTGAAGCAATCCTGCGCTTTTGCGGCCAGCTCCCAAAAAAGCGAGTAGACAAATGGAGCTCAGGGGCACTGCAATTCACAAACGTGCAGAGCTATAAATTATAACTCTCGTCCACAAATATATTGAGGGAAGGCAACAAAGAGGATTTGAAAGCAAGGCAGATTTGCAGGAAACAGATTTCAGGAGGTAGATTCGACTCGCCTTTAAAGCACATGAAAAGCGGAAAAACGTTGACAATGATGCCCTGGGCCAAAAAGGGCATATGCGTTTTTTCCTGAATATATTCAGGAAAAAACGCATATGCCCTTTTTGGCCAACCAAGCAAGCCTGAAGGGCAAATCAGCGCTACAAAGAAATCTCGCTTGCCTTCGGTCAAAAGGGCCATGCTGAAGAAAGTGTAAAAACCAGAAAAGCAGGACAGGCCATGGAGACATGGGAGCCTTGCTACGATGATGGGCGGGATGTAAATTGCCAACAGGCCCTCTGGAGAAGTGTACGGTGTGTCCTGAAACAAGTAATAAACACAGCTTAGAGAGCATAGGGCACTTCCACTCATGGGCGTATAAATTGGGAAAACTAAAAATCAACAAGACACAGGCACCCCAAACTTTACGGCTGCTCTGTTTCCAAGAACCTCCACTTCAGTACACCTTCAATATCCCAGGAAAGAGAAAAATGGATAAAGAAATGGTGGTACTTGGCCCAATGGAATATCACTCAGCCATGAAATCAATGTCATAAGTCTAGTTAGCAGCATGATGAGTGGATTTAGTGACGATGATTCTAAGTGAAATAAGTCACACAGAAAAAGACACTTATCCTAAGATATCGCTTATAGAGGGAATGTCAAAATCGCTACACTTGAACTGAATTACAAAACAGAACAGAGTCACACCTTTAGAAGACACACTATGGCTGCTTAACGGGAAAGGTGAGGTGGGGTGATGCATAAAACAAGGGTTTGAACTTAGCTCAGAGACCGCTCCATAAGCCAAATATGTACTAGACAAGGCCTACTCCCTGCTCAGTGAACTGGACTCAACACCCCCTAGTCACCGCACAAGAATATATCTGAGTAGTAAGAATCTGAAAACCTATGTATCGATATCTCTCTGCAAGTGAATCAATAGGGTGTAAAGCGGAATAAACACAGCAGGGAAAAGCAGCCAAGCCCCATTTTAAACATAAATTACTTGAAAAAACCCACAAGACAAAGACAGTGAAAGAGAAATTCTTACAAAATCCGTTCAGGGTCTCTGATGCAACTTGGATTGACCATATCTAGACCCACAGCTGGATGAGACATAAGGCTGGACACTCTTGGGCCTGAGGATTGGTGAGGTTGAGTGAGCAAACCCAGATACTTTAAAGTAACACCGCGGGTACACACCCCATGGGTCTCAAATCTCCAGGTACAAGGGCATCTTCCTACATCAAAACATGCATGGGAAACCCAGAAGATGGTATGCCGTGAGATCGGGAAAGGTTTCTAAAACGCACCTCATTTCTCCTCTCCTTGTGCTCGGGTTCGCCATTCCAGCCGCTTGACTAACCATCTCCCTACTTGGAGAATCAGCACCTTTAACCTCCTGTTTCGTACAGGTTGCAATTTGTCCTGAGGATGAACGGGAAGACGGGGAACCAACGAGAGACTAGCCCTAGGTGTTGGGACAGGCACAGGTCACTCCATTTTCCCATCAGGAAGAAGAATGAACCACAGGCTCAGCCTGCCCCCCAGAACCAAAATAGGGCCTGAAGCAATCCTGCGCTTTTGCGGCCAGCTCCCAAAAAAGCGAGTAGAAAAATGGAGCTCAGGGGCACTGCAATTCACAAACGTGCAGAGTTATAAATGAGAACTCTCGTCCACAAATATATTGAGGGAAGGCAACGAAGAGGATTTGAAAGCAAGGCAGATTTTCAAGAAACAGATTTCAGGAGGTAGATTCGACTCGCTTTTAAAGCACATGAAAAGCGGCAAAACGTTGACAATGATGCCCTTGGCCAAAAAGGGCGTATGCGTTTTTTCCTGAATATATTCAGGAAAAAAGGCATACGCCCTTTTTGGCCAACCAAGCAAGCCGGAAGGGCAAATCAGCGCTACAAAGAACTCTCGCTTGCCCTCGGTCAAAAGGGCCATGCTGAACAAACTGTAAAAACCAGAAAAGCAGGACAGGCCATGGAGACATGGGAGCCTTGCTACGCTGATGGGCAGGTTGTAAATTGCCAACAGCCACTCTGGAGAAGGGTACGGTGTGTCCTGAAACAAGTAATAAACACAGCTTAGAGAGCATAGGGCACTTCCACTCATGGGCGTATAAATTGGGAAAAATAAAAATCAACAAGACACAGGCACCCTAACCTTTACGGCTGCTCTGTTTCTAAGAACCTCCACTTCGGTACACCTTCAATATCCCAGAAAGAGAAAAATGGATAAAGAAATGGTGGTACTTGGCCCAATGGAATATCACTCAGCCATGAAATCAATGTCATAAGTCTAGTTAGCAGCATGATGAGTGGATTTAGTGACGATGATTCTAAGTGAAATAAGTCACACAGAAAAAGACACTTATCCTAAGATATCGCTTATAGAGGGAATGTCAAAATCGCTACACTTGAACTGAATTACAAAACAGAACACAGTCACACCTTTAGAAGACACACTATGGCTGCTTAACGGGAAAGGTGAGGTGGGGTGATGCATAAAACAAGGGTTTGAACTTAGCTCAGACACCGCTCCATAAGCCAAATATGTACTAGACAAGGCCTACTCCCTGCTCAGTGAACTGGACTCAACACCCCCTAGTCACCGCACAAGAATATATCTGAGTAGTAAGAATCTGAAAACCTATGTATCGATATCTCTCTGCAAGTGAATCAATAGGGTGTAAAGCGGAATAAACACAGCAGGGAAAAGCAGCCAAGCCCCATTCTAAACATAAATTACTTGAAAAAACCCACAAGACAAAGACAGTGAAAGAGAAATTCTTACAAAATCCGTTCAGGGTCTCTGATGCAACTTGGATTGACCATATCTAGACCCACAGCTGGATGAGACATAAGGCTGGACACTCTTGGGGCTGAGAGGATTGGTGAGGTTGGGTGACCAAACCCAGATACTTTAAAGTAACACCGCGGGGTACACACCCCATGGGTCTCAAATCTCCAGGTACAAGGGCATCTTCCTACATCAAAACATGCATGGGAAACCCAGAAGATGGTATGCTGTGAGATCGGGAAAGGCTTCTAAAACGCACCTCATTTCTCCTCTCCTTGTGCTCGGATTCGCCATTCTAGCCGCTTGACTAAACATCTCCCTACTTGGAGAATCAGCACCTTTAACCTCCTGTTTTGTACAGGGTGCAATTTGTCCTGAGGATGAAAGGGAAGACGGGCAACCAACGAGAGACTAGCCCTAGGTGTTGGGACAGGCACAGGTCACTCCATTTTCCCATCAGGAAGAAGAATGAACCACAGGCTCAGCCTGCCCCCCAGAACCAAAAAAGGGCCTGAAGCAATCCTGCGCTTTTGCGGCCAGCTCCCAAAAAAGCGAGTAGAAAAATGGAGCTCAGGGGCACTGCAATTCACAAACGTGCAGAGTTATAAATGAGAACTCTCGTCCACAAATATATTGAGGGAAGGCAACGAAGAGGATTTGAAAGCAAGGCAGATTTGCAGGAAACAGATTTCAGGAGGTAGATTCGGCTCGCCTTTAAAGCACATGAAAAGCGTCAAAACGTTGACAATGATGCCCTTGGCCAAAAACGGCGTATGCGTTTTTTCCTGAATATATTCAGGAAAAAACGCATACGCCCTTTTTGGCCAACCAAGCAAGCCGGAAGGGCAAATCAGCGCTACAAAGAAGTCTCGCTTGCCCTCGGTCAAAAGGGCCATGCTGAAAAAAGTGTAAAAACCAGAAAAGCAGGACAGGCCATGGAGACATGGGAGCCTTGCTACGCTGATGGGCGGGATGTAAATTGCCAACAGGCACTCTGGAGAAGTGTACGGTGTGTCCTGAAACAAGTGAGAAACACAGCTTAGAGAGCATAGGGCACTTCCACTCATGGGCGTATAAATTGGGAAAACTAAAAATCAACAAGACACAGGTACCCCAAACTTTACGGCTGCTCTGTTTCCAAGAACCTCCACTTCGGTACACCTTCAATATCGCAGGAAAGAGAAAAATGGATAAAGAAATGGTGCTACTTGGCCCAATGGAATATCACTCAACCATGAAATCAATGTCATAAGGCTAGTTAGCAGCATGATGAGTGGATTTAGCGACGATGATTCTAAGTGAAATAAGTCACACAGAAAAAGACACTTATCCTAAGATATCGCTTATAGAGGGAATGTCAAAATCGCTACACTTGAACTGAATTACAAAACAGAACAGAGTCACACCTTTAGAAGACACACTAAGGCTGCTTAACGGGAAAGGTGAGGTGGGGTGATGCATAGAACAAGGGTTTGAAATTAGCTCAGAGACCGCTCCATAAGCCAAAAATGTAATAGACAAGGCCTACTCCCTGCTCAGTGAACTGGACTCAACACCCCCTAGTCACCGCACAAGAATATATCTGACTAGTAAGAATCTGAAAACCTATGTATCGATATCTCTCTGCAAGTGAATCAAGAGGGGGTAAAGCGGAATAAACACAGCAGGGAAAAGCAGCCAAGCCCCATTCTAAACATAAATTACTTTAAAAACCCACAAAACAAACACAGTGAAAGAGAAATTCTTACAAAATCGGTTCAGGGTCTCTGATGCAACCTGGATTGCCCATATCTAGACCCACAGCTGGATGAGACATAAGGCTGGAAACTCTTGGGGCTCAGAGGATTGGTGAGGTTGGGTGAGCAAATGCAGATACTGTAAAGTAACACTGCGGGGTACCCACCCCATGGGTCTCAAATCTCCAAGTACAAGGGCATCTTCCTACATCAAAACATGCATGGGAAACCCAGAAAATGGTATGCTGTGAGATCGGGAAAGGCTTCTAAAACGCAGCTCATTTCTCCTCTCCTTGTGCTCGGGTTCGCCATTCCAGCCGCTTGACTAACCATCTCCCTACTTGGAGATTCAGCACCTTTAACCTCCTGTTTCGTACAGGTTGCAATTTGTCCTGAGGATGAACGGGAAGACGGGCAACCAACGAGAGACTAGCCCTAGGTGTTGGGACAGGCACAGGTCACTCCATTTTCCCATCAGGAAGAAGAATGAACCACAGGCTCCGGCGGCCCCCTGGAAGCTGAATAGGGCCTGAAGCAATCCTGCGCTTTTGCTGCCAGCTCCCAAAAAAGCGAGTAGACAAATGGAGCTCAGGGGAACTGCAATTCACAAACGTGCAGAGTTATAAATGAGAACTCTCGTCCACAAATATATTGAGGGAAGGCAACGAAGAGGATTTGAAAGCAAGGCAGATTTGCAGGAAACAGATTTCAGGAGGTAGATTCGACTCGCCTTTAAAGCATATGAAAAGCGGCAAAACGTTGACAATGATGCCCTGGGCCAAAAAGGGCATATGCGTTTTTTCCTGAATATATTCAGGAAAAAACGCATATGCCCTTTTTGGCCAACCAAGCAAGCCGGAAGGGCAAATCAGCGCTACAAAGAAGTCTCGCTTGCCCTCGGTCAAAAGGGCCATGCTGAACAAAGTGTAAAAACCAGAAAAGCAGGACAGGCCATGGAGACATGGGAGCCTTGCTACGCTGATGGGCGGGATGTAAATTGCCAACAGGCACTCTGGAGAATTGTACGGTGTGTCCTGAAACAAGTAATAAACACAGCTTAGAGAGCATAGGGCACTTCCACTCATGGGCGTATAAATTGGGAAAACTAAAAATCAACAAGACACAGGCACCCCAAACTTTACGGCTGCTCTGTTTCCAAGAACCTCCACTTCAGTACACCTTCAATATCCCAGGAAAGAGAAAAATGGATAAACAAATAGTGGTACTTGGCACAATGGAATATCACTCAGCCATGAAATCAATGTCATAAGGCTAGTTAGCAGCATGATGAGTGGATTTCGTGACGATGATTCTGAGTGAAATAAGTCACACAGAAAAAGACACTTATCCTAAGATATCGCTTATAGAGGGAATGTCAAAATCGCTACACTTGAACTGAATTACAAAACAGAACAGAGTCACACCTTTAGAAGACACACTATGGCTGCTTAACGGGAAAGTTGAGGTGGGGTGATGCATAAAACAAGGGTTTGAACTTAGCTCAGAGACCGCTCCATAAGCCAAATATGTAATAGACAAGGCCTACTCCCTGCTCAGTGAACTGGACTCAACACCCCCTAGTCACCGCACAAGAATATATCTGACTAGTAAGAATCTGAAAACCTATGTATAGATATCTCTCTGCAAGTGAATCAAGAGGGTGTAAAGCGAATAAACACAGCAGGGAAAAGAAGCCAAGCCCCATTTTAACCATAAATTACTTGAAAAAACCCACAAGACAAAGACAGTGAAAGAGAAATTCTTACAAAATCCGTTCAGGGTCTCTGATGCAACTTGGATTGACCATATCTAGACCCACAGCTGGATGAGACATAAGGCTGGACACTCTTGGGGCTGAGAGGATTGGTGAGGTCGGGTGAGCAAACCCAGATACTTTAAAGTAACACCGTGGGGTACACACCCCATGGGTCTCAAATCTCCAGGTACAAGGGCATCTTCCTACATCAAAACATGCATGGGAAACCCAGAAGATGGTATGCCGTGAGATCGGGAAAGGTTTCTAAAACGCACCTCATTTCTCCTCTCCTTGTGCTCGGGTTCGCCATTCCAGCCGCTTGACTAACCATCTCCCTACTTGGAGAATCAGCACCTTTAACCTCCTGTTTCGTACAAGTTGCAATTTGTCCTGAGGATGAACGGGAAGACGGGGAACCAACGATAGACTAGCCCTAGGTGTTGGGACAGGCACAGGTCACTCCATTTTCCCATCAGGAAGAAGAATGAACCACAGGCTCAGCCTGCCCCCCAGAACCAAAATAGGGCCTGAAGCAATCCTGCGCTTTTGCGGCCAGCTCCCAAAAAAGCGAGTAGAAAAATGGAGCTCAGGGGCACTGCAATTCAGAAACGTGCAGAGTTATAAATGATAACTCTCGTCCACAAATATATTGAGGGAAGGCAACGAAGAGGATTTGAAAGCAAGGCAGATTTGCAAGAAACAGATTTCAGGAGGTAGATTCGACTCGCCTTTAAAGCACATGAAAAGCGGCACAACGTTGACAATGATGCCCTTGGCCAAAAAGGGCGTATGCGTTTTTTCCTGAATATATTGAGGAAAAAACTCATACGCCCTTTTAGGCCAACCAAGCAAGCCGGAAGGGCAAATCAGCGCTACAAAGAAGTCTCGCTTGCCCTCGGTCAAAAGGGCCATGCTGAAAAAAGTGTAAAAACCAGAAAAGCAGGACAGGCCATGGAGACATGGGAGCCTTGCTACGCTGATGGGCAGGATGTAAATTGCCAACAGGCACTCTGGAGAAGTGTACGGTGTGTCCTGAAACAAGTAATAAACACAGCTTAGAGAGCATAGGGCACTTCCACTCATGGGCGTATAAATTGGGAAAACTAAAAATCAACAAGACACAGGCACCCCAAAGTTTACGGCTGCTCTGCTTCCAAGAACCTCCACATCGGTACACCTTCAATATCCCAGAAAGAGAAAAATGGATAAAGAAATGGTTGTACTTGGCCCAATGGAATATCACTCAGCCATGAGATCAATGTCATAAGGCTAGTTACCAGCATGATGAGTGGATTTAGCGACGATGATTCTAAGTGAAATAAGTCACACAGAAAAAGACACTTATCCTAAGATATCGCTTATAGAGGGAATGTCAAAATCGCTACACTTGAACTGAATTACAAAACAGAACACAGTCACACCTTTAGAAGACACACTATGGCTGCTTAACGGGAAAGGTGAGGTGGGGTGATGCATAAAACAAGGGTTTGAAATTAGCTCAGAGACCGCTCCATAAGCCAAATATGTAATAGACAAGGCCTACTCCCTGCTCAGTGAACTGGACTCAACACCCCCTAGTCACCGCACAAGAATATATCTGACTAGTAAGAATCTGAAAACCTATGTATCGATATCTCTCTGCAAGTGAATCAAGAGTGTGTAAAGCGGAATAAACACAGCAGGGAAAAGCAGCCAAGCCCCATTCTAAACATAAATTACTTTAAAAAACCCACAAAACAAAGACAGTGAAAGAGAAATTCTTACAAAATCAGTTCAGGGTCTCTGATGCAACTTGGATTGACCATATCTAGACCCACAGCTGGATGAGACATAAGGCTTGACACTCTTGGGGCTGAGAGGATTGGTGAGGTTGGGTGAGCAAACCCAGATATTTTAAAGTAACACCGCGGGGTACACACCCCATGGGTCTCAAATCTCCAGGTACAAGGGCATCTTCCTACATCAAAACATGCATGGGAAACCCAGAAGATGGTATGCCGTGAGATCGGGAAAGGTTTCTAAAACGCACCTCATTTCTCCTCTCCTTGTGCTCGGGTTCGCCATTCCAGCCGCTTGACTAACAATCTCCCTACTTGGAGAATCAGCACCTTTAACCTCCTGTTTCGTACAGGTTGCAATTTGTCCTGAGGATGAACGGGAAGACGGGCAACCAACGAGAGACTAGCCCTAGGTGTTGGGACAGGCACAGGTCACTCCATTTTCCCATCAGGAAGAAGAATGAACCACAGGCTCCGGCGGCCCCCTGGAAGCCGAATAGGGCCTGAAGCAATCCTGTGCTTTTGCTGCCAGCTCCCAAAAAAGCGAGTAGACAAATGGAGCTCAGGGGCACTGCAATTCACAAACGTGCAGAGTTATAAATGATAACTCTCGTCCACAAATATATTGAGGGAAGGCAACGAAGAGGATTTGAAAGCAAGGCAGATTTGCACGAAACAGATTTCAGTAGATAGATTCGACTCGCCTTTAAAGCACATGAAAAGCGGAAAAACGTTGACAATGATGCCCTGGGCCAAAAAGGGCATATGCGTTTTCTCCTGAATATATTCAGGAAAAAACGCATATGCCCTTTTTGGCCAACCAAGCAAGCCGGAAGGGCAAATCAGCGCTACAAAGAAATCTCGCTTGCCCTCGGTCAAAAGGGCCATGCTGAAGAAAGTGTAAAAACCAGAAAAGCAGGACAGGCCATGGAGACATGGGAGCCTTGCTACGCTGATGGGCGGGATGTAAATTGCCAACAGGGACTCTGGAGAAGTGTACGGTGTGTCCTGAAACAAGTAAGAAACACAGCTTAGAGAGCATAGGGCACTTCCACTCATGGGCGTATAAATTGGGAAAACTAAAAATCAACAAAACACAGGCACCCCAACCTTTACGGCTGCTCTGTTTCCAAGAACCTCCACTTCGGTACACCTTCAATATCCCAGAAAGAGAAAAATGGATAAAGAAATAGTGGTACTTGGCCCAATGGAATATCACTCAGCCATGAAATCAATGTCATAAGGCTACTTAGCAGCATGATGAGTGGATTTAGCAACGATGATTCTAAGTGAAATAAGTCACACAGAAAAAGACACTTATCCTAAGATATCGCTTATAGAGGGAATGTCAAAATCGCTACACTTGAACTGAATTACAAAACAGAACAGAGGCACACCTTTAGAAGACACACTATGGCTGCTTAACGGGAAAGGTGAGGTGGGGTGATGCATAAAACAAGGGTTTGAAATTAGCTCAGAGACCTCTCCATAAGCCAAATATGTAATAGACAAGGCCTACTCCCTGCTCAGTGAACTGGACTCAACACCCCCTAGTCACCGCACAAGAATATATCTCACTATTAAGAATCTGAAAACCTATGTATCGATATCTCTCTGCAAGTGAATCAAGAGGGTGTAAAGCGGCATCAACACAGCAGGGAAAAGCAGCCAAACCCCATTCTAAACATACATTACTTTAAAAAACCCACAAAGCAAAGACAGTGAAAGAGAGAGAAATTCTTACAAAATCCGTTCAGGGTCTCTGATGCAACCTGGATTGACCATATCTAGACCCACAGCTGGATGAGACATAAGGCTGGAAACTCTTGGGGCTCAGAGGATTGGTGAGGTTGGGTGAGCAAATGCAGATACTGTAAAGTAACACTGCGGGGTACCCACCCCATGGGTCTCAAATCTCCAAGTACAAGGGCATCTTCCTACATCAAAACATGCATGGGAAACCCAGAAAATGGTATGCTGTGAGATCGGGAAAGGCTTCTAAAACGCAGCTCATTTCTCCTCTCCTTGTGCTCGGGTTCGCCATTCCAGCCGCTTGACTAACCATCTCCCTACTTGGAGATTCAGCACCTTTAACCTCCTGTTTTGTACAGGTTGCAATTTGTCCTGAGGATGAACGGGAAGACGGGCAAACAACGAGAGACTAGCCCTAGGTGTTGGGACAGGCACAGGTCACTCCATTTTCCCATCAGGAAGAAGAATGAACCACAGGCTCCGGCGGCCCCCTGGAAGCCGAATAGGGCCTGAAGCAATCCTGCGCTTTTGCTGCCAGCTCCCAAAAAAGCGAGTAGACAAATGGAGCTCAGGGGAACTGCAATTCACAAACGTGCAGAGTTATAAATGAGAACTCTCGTCCACAAATATATTGAGGGAAGGCAACGAAGAGGATTTGAAAGCAAGGCAGATTTGCAGGAAACAGATTTCAGGAGGTAGATTCGACTCGCCTTTAAAGCATATGAAAAGCGGCAAAACGTTGACAATGATGCCCTGGGCCAAAAAGGGCATATGCGTTTTTTCCTGAATATATTCAGGAAAAAACGCATATGCCCTTTTTGGCCAACCAAGCAAGCCGGAAGGGCAAATCAGCGCTACAAAGAAGTCTCGCTTGCCCTCGGTCAAAAGGGCCATGCTGAACAAAGTGTAAAAACCAGAAAAGCAGGACAGGCCATGGAGACATGGGAGCCTTGCTACGCTGATGGGCGGGATGTAAATTGCCAACAGGCACTCTGGAGAATTGTACGGTGTGTCCTGAAACAAGTAATAAACACAGCTTAGAGAGCATAGGGCACTTCCACTCATGGGCGTATAAATTGGGAAAACTAAAAATCAACAAGACACAGGCACCCCAAACTTTACGGCTGCTCTGTTTCCAAGAACCTCCACTTCAGTACACCTTCAATATCCCAGGAAAGAGAAAAATGGATAAACAAATAGTGGTACTTGGCACAATGGAATATCACTCAGCCATGAAATCAATGTCATAAGGCTAGTTAGCAGCATGATGAGTGGATTTCGTGACGATGATTCTGAGTGAAATAAGTCACACAGAAAAAGACACTTATCCTAAGATATCGCTTATAGAGGGAATGTCAAAATCGCTACACTTGAACTGAATTACAAAACAGAACAGAGTCACACCTTTAGAAGACACACTATGGCTGCTTAACGGGAAAGGTGAGGTGGGGTGATGCATAAAACAAGGGTTTGAACTTAGCTCAGAGACCGCTCCATAAGCCAAATATGTAATAGACAAGGCCTACTCCCTGCTCAGTGAACTGGACTCAACACCCCCTAGTCACCGCACAAGAATATATCTGACTAGTAAGAATCTGAAAACCTATGTATAGATATCTCTCTGCAAGTGAATCAAGAGGGTGTAAAGCGAATAAACACAGCAGGGAAAAGAAGCCAAGCCCCATTTTAACCATAAATTACTTGAAAAAACCCACAAGACAAAGACAGTGAAAGAGAAATTCTTACAAAATCCGTTCAGGGTCTCTGATGCAACTTGGATTGACCATATCTAGACCCACAGCTGGATGAGACATAAGGCTGGACACTCTTGGGGCTGAGAGGATTGGTGAGGTCGGGTGAGCAAACCCAGATACTTTAAAGTAACACCGTGGGGTACACACCCCATGGGTCTCAAATCTCCAGGTACAAGGGCATCTTCCTACATCAAAACATGCATGGGAAACCCAGAAGATGGTATGCCGTGAGATCGGGAAAGGTTTCTAAAACGCACCTCATTTCTCCTCTCCTTGTGCTCGGGTTCGCCATTCCAGCCGCTTGACTAACCATCTCCCTACTTGGAGAATCAGCACCTTTAACCTCCTGTTTCGTACAAGTTGCAATTTGTCCTGAGGATGAACGGGAAGACGGGGAACCAACGATAGACTAGCCCTAGGTGTTGGGACAGGCACAGGTCACTCCATTTTCCCATCAGGAAGAAGAATGAACCACAGGCTCAGCCTGCCCCCCAGAACCAAAATAGGGCCTAAAGCAATCCTGCGCTTTTGCGGCCAGCTCCCAAAAAAGCGAGTAGAAAAATGGAGCTCAGGGGCACTGCAATTCAGAAACGTGCAGAGTTATAAATGATAACTCTCGTCCACAAATATATTGAGGGAAGGCAACGAAGAGGATTTGAAAGCAAGGCAGATTTGCAAGAAACAGATTTCAGGAGGTAGATTCGACTCGCCTTTAAAGCACATGAAAAGCGGCACAACGTTGACAATGATGCCCTTGGCCAAAAAGGGCGTATGCGTTTTTTCCTGAATATATTGAGGAAAAAACTCATACGCCCTTTTAGGCCAACCAAGCAAGCCGGAAGGGCAAATTAGCGCTACAAAGAAGTCTCGCTTGCCCTCGGTCAAAAGGGCCATGCTGAAAAAAGTGTAAAAACCAGAAAAGCAGGACAGGCCATGGAGACATGGGAGCCTTGCTACGCTGATGGGCAGGATGTAAATTGCCAACAGGCACTCTGGAGAAGTGTACGGTGTGTCCTGAAACAAGTAATAAACACAGCTTAGAGAGCATAGGGCACTTCCACTCATGGGCGTATAAATTGGGAAAACTAAAAATCAACAAGACACAGGCACCCCAAAGTTTACGGCTGCTCTGCTTCCAAGAACCTCCACATCGGTACACCTTCAATATCCCAGAAAGAGAAAAATGGATAAAGAAATGGTGGTACTTGGCCCAATGGAATATCACTCAGCCATGAGATCAATGTCATAAGGCTAGTTACCAGCATGATGAGTGGATTTAGCGACGATGATTCTAAGTGAAATAAGTCACACAGAAAAAGACACTTATCCTAAGATATCGCTTATAGAGGGAATGTCAAAATCGCTACACTTGAACTGAATTACAAAACAGAACACAGTCACACCTTTAGAAGACACACTATGGCTGCTTAACGGGAAAGGTGAGGTGGGGTGATGCATAAAACAAGGGTTTGAAATTAGCTCAGAGACCGCTCCATAAGCCAAATATGTAATAGACAAGGCCTACTCCCTGCTCAGTGAACTGGACTCAACACCCCCTAGTCACCGCACAAGAATATATCTGACTAGTAAGAATCTGAAAACCTATGTATCGATATCTCTCTGCAAGTGAATCAAGAGTGTGTAAAGCGGAATAAACACAGCAGGGAAAAGCAGCCAAGCCCCATTCTAAACATAAATTACTTTAAAAAACCCACAAAACAAAGACAGTGAAAGAGAAATTCTTACAAAATCAGTTCAGGGTCTCTGATGCAACTTGGATTGACCATATCTAGACCCACAGCTGGATGAGACATAAGGCTGGACACTCTTGGGGCTGAGAGGATTGGTGAGGTTGGGTGAGCAAACCCAGATATTTTAAAGTAACACCGCGGGGTACACACCCCATGGGTCTCAAATCTCCAGGTACAAGGGCATCTTCCTACATCAAAACATGCATGGGAAACCCAGAAGATGGTATGCCGTGAGATCGGGAAAGGTTTCTAAAACGCACCTCATTTCTCCTCTCCTTGTGCTCGGGTTCGCCATTCCAGCCGCTTGACTAACAATCTCCCTACTTGGAGAATCAGCACCTTTAACCTCCTGTTTCGTACAGGTTGCAATTTGTCCTGAGGATGAACGGGAAGACGGGCAACCAACGAGAGACTAGCCCTAGGTGTTGGGACAGGCACAGGTCACTCCATTTTCCCATCAGGAAGAAGAATGAACCACAGGCTCCGGCGGCCCCCTGGAAGCCGAATAGGGCCTGAAGCAATCCTGTGCTTTTGCTGCCAGCTCCCAAAAAAGCGAGTAGACAAATGGAGCTCAGGGGCACTGCAATTCACAAACGTGCAGAGTTATAAATGATAACTCTCGTCCACAAATATATTGAGGGAAGGCAACGAAGAGGATTTGAAAGCAAGGCAGATTTGCACGAAACAGATTTCAGTAGATAGATTCGACTCGCCTTTAAAGCACATGAAAAGCGGAAAAACGTTGACAATGATGCCCTGGGCCAAAAAGGGCATATGCGTTTTCTCCTGAATATATTCAGGAAAAAACGCATATGCCCTTTTTGGCCAACCAAGCAAGCCGGAAGGGCAAATCAGCGCTACAAAGAAATCTCGCTTGCCCTCGGTCAAAAGGGCCATGCTGAAGAAAGTGTAAAAACCAGAAAAGCAGGACAGGCCATGGAGACATGGGAGCCTTGCTACGCTGATGGGCGGGATGTAAATTGCCAACAGGGACTCTGGAGAAGTGTACGGTGTGTCCTGAAACAAGTAAGAAACACAGCTTAGAGAGCATAGGGCACTTCCACTCATGGGCGTATAAATTGGGAAAACTAAAAATCAACAAAACACAGGCACCCCAACCTTTACGGCTGCTCTGTTTCCAAGAACCTCCACTTCGGTACACCTTCAATATCCCAGAAAGAGAAAAATGGATAAAGAAATAGTGGTACTTGGCCCAATGGAATATCACTCAGCCATGAAATCAATGTCATAAGGCTACTTAGCAGCATGATGAGTGGATTTAGCAACGATGATTCTAAGTGAAATAAGTCACACAGAAAAAGACACTTATCCTAAGATATCGCTTATAGAGGGAATGTCAAAATCGCTACACTTGAACTGAATTACAAAACAGAACAGAGTCACACCTTTAGAAGACACACTATGGCTGCTTAACGGGAAAGGTGAGGTGGGGTGATGCATAAAACAAGGGTTTGAAATTAGCTCAGAGACCTCTCCATAAGCCAAATATGTAATAGACAAGGCCTACTCCCTGCTCAGTGAACTGGACTCAACACCCCCTAGTCACCGCACAAGAATATATCTCACTATTAAGAATCTGAAAACCTATGTATCGATATCTCTCTGCAAGTGAATCAAGAGGGTGTAAAGCGGCATCAACACAGCAGGGAAAAGCAGCCAAACCCCATTCTAAACATACATTACTTTAAAAAACCCACAAAGCAAAGACAGTGAAAGAGAGAGAAATTCTTACAAAATCCGTTCAGGGTCTCTGATGCAACCTGGATTGACCATATCTAGACCCACAGCTGGATGAGACATAAGGCTGGACACTCTTGGGGCTGAGAGGATTGGTGAGGTTGAGTGAGCAAACCCAGATACTTTAAAGTAACACCGCGGGGTACACACCCCATGGGTCTCAAATCTCCAGGTACAAGGGCATCTTCCTACATCAAAACATGCATGGGAAACCCAGAAGATGGTATGCCGTGAGATCGGGAAAGGTTTCTAAAACGCACCTCATTTCTCCTCTCCTTGTGCTCGGGTTCGCCATTCCAGCCGCTTGACTAACCATCTCCCTACTTGGAGAATCAGCACCTTTAACCTCCTGTTTCGTACAGGTTGCAATTTGTCCTGAGGATGAACGGGAAGACGGGGAACCAACGAGAGACTAGCCCTAGGTGTTGGGACAGGCACAGGTCACTCCATTTTCCCATCAGGAAGAAGAATGAACCACAGGCTCAGCCTGCCCCCCAGAACCAAAATAGGGCCTGAAGCAATCCTGCGCTTTTGCGGCCAGCTCCCAAAAAAGCGAGGAGACAAATGGAGCTCAGGGGCACTGCAATTCACAAACGTGCAGAGTTATCAATGATAACTCTCGTCCACAAATATATTGAGGGAAGGCAACGAAGAGGATTTGAAAGCAAGGCAGATTTGCAGGAAACAGATTTCAGGAGGTAGATTCGACTCGCCTTTAAAGCACATGAAAAGTGGCAAAACGTTGAAATGATGCCCTTGGCCAAAAAGGGCGTATGCGTTTTTTCCAGAATATATTTAGGAAAAAAGGCATACGCCCTTTTTGGCCAACCAAGCAAGCCGGAAGGGCAAATCAGCGCTACAAAGAACTCTCGCTTGCCCTCGGTCAAAAGGGCCATGCTGAACAAACTGTAAAAACCAGAAAAGCAGGACAGGCCATGGAGACATGAGAGCCTTGCTACGCTGATGGGCAGGTTGTAAATTGCCAACAGGCACTCTGAAGAAGTGTACGGTGTGTCCTGAAACAAGTAATAAACACAGCTTAGAGAGCATAGGGCACTTCCACTCATGGGCGTATAAATTGGGAAAAATAAAAATCAACAAGACACAGGCACCCCAACCTTTACGGCTGCTCTGTTTCCAAGAACCTCCACTTCGGTACACCTTCAATATCCCAGAAAGAGAAAAATGGATAAAGAAATGGTGGTACTTGGCCCAATGGAATATCACTCAGCCATGAAATCAATGTCATAAGGCTAATTAGCAGCATGATGAGTGGATTTAGGTACGATGATTCTAAGTGAAATAAGTCACACAGAAAAAGACACTTATCCTAAGATATCGCTTATAGAGGGAATGTCAAAATCGCTACACTTGAACTGAATTACAAAACAGAACAGAGTCACACCTTTAGAAGACACACTATGGCTGCTTAACGGGAAAGGTGAGGTGGGGTGATGCATAAAACAAGGGTTTGAAATTAGCTCAGAGACCTCTCCATAGGCCAAATATGTAATAGACAAGGCCTACTCCCTGCTCAGTGAACTGGACTCAACACCCCCTAGTCACCGCACAAGAATATATCTGAGTAGTAAGAATCTGAAAACCTATGTATCGATATCTCTCTGCAAGTGAATCAAGAGGGTGTAAAGCGGCATAAACACAGCAGAGAAAAGCAGCCAAGCCCCATTCTAAACATAAATTACTTTAAAAACCCACACAAAAAAAACAGTGAAAGAGAGAGAAATTCTTACAAAATCAGTTCAGGGTCTCTGATGCAACCTGGATTGACCATATCTAGACCCACAGCTGGATGAGACATAAGGCTGGACACTCTTGGGGCTCAGAGGATTGGTGAGGTTGGGTGAGCACACGCAGATACTTTAAAGTAACACTGCGGGGTACCCACACCATGGGTCTCAAATCTCCAGGTACAAGGGCATCTTCCTACATCAAAACATGCATGGGAAACCCAGAAGATGGTATGCCGTGAGATCGGGAAAGGCTTCTAAAACGCACCTCATTTCTCCTCTCCTTGTGCTCGGGTTCGCCATTCCAGCCGCTTGACTAACCATCTCCCTACTTGGAGAATCAGCACCTTTAACCTCCTGTTTCGTACAGGTTGCAATTTGTCCTGAGGATGAACGGGAAGACGGGCAACCAACGAGAGACTAGCCCTAGGTGTTGGTACAGCCACAGGTCACTCCATTTTCCCATCAGGAAGAAGAATGAACCACAGGCTCCGGCGGCCCCCTGGAAGCCGAATAGGGCCTGAAGCAATCCTGCGCTTTTGCTGCCAGCTCCCAAAAATGCGAGTAGACAAATGGAGCTCAGGGGCACTGCAATTCACAAACGTGCAGAGTTATAAATGATAACTCTCGTCCACAAATATATTGAGGGAAGGCAACGAAGAGGATTTGAAAGCAAGGCAGATTTGCAGGAAACAGATTTCAGGAGGTAGATTCGACTCGCCTTTAAAGCACATGAAAAGCGGAAAAACGTTTACAATGATGCCCTGGGCCAAAAAGGGCATATGCGTTTTTTCCTGAATATATTCAGGAAAAAACGCATATGCCCTTTTTGGCCAACCAAGCAAGCCGGAAGGGCAAATCAGCGCTACAAAGAAGTCTCACTTGCCCTCGGTCAAAAGGGCCATGCTGAAGAAAGTGTAAAAACCAGAAAAGCAGGACAGGCCATGGAGACATGGGAGCCTTGCTACGCTGATGGGCGGGATGTAAATTGCCAACAGGCACTCTGGAAAATTGTACGGTGTGTCCTGAAACAAGTAATAAACACAGCTTAGAGAGCATAGGGCACTTCCACTCATGGGCGTATAAATTGGGAAAACTAAAATTCAACAAGACACAGGCACCCCAAACGTTACGGGTGCTCTGTTTCCAAGAACCTCCACTTCAGTACACCTTCAATATCCCAGGAAAGAGAAAAATGGATAAACAAATAGTGGTACTTGGCACAATGGAATATCACTCAGCCATGAAATCAATGTCATAAGGCTAGTTAGCAGCATGATGAGTGGATTTAGTGACGATGATTCTAAGTGAAATAAGTCACACAGAAAAAGACACTTATCCTAAGATATCGCTTATAGAGGGAATGTCAAAATCGCTACACTTGAACTGAATTACAAAACAGAACAGAGGCACACCTTTAGAAGACACACTATGGCTGCTTAACCGGAAAGGTGAGGTGGGGTGATGCATAAAACAAGGGTTTGAAATTAGCTCAGAGACCGCTCTATAAGCCAAATATGTAATAGACAAGGCCTACTCCCTGCTCAGTGAACTGGACTCAACACCCCCTAGTCACCGCACAAGAATATATCTGACTAGTAAGAATCTGAAAACCTATGTATCAATATCTCTCTGCAAGTGAATCAAGAGGGTGTAAAGCGGAATAAACACAGCAGGAAAAGCAGCCAAGCCCCATTCTAAACATAAATTACTTTAAAAAACCCACAAAACAAAGACAGTGAAAGAGAAATTCTTACAAAATCCGTTCAGGGTCTCTGATGCAACCTGGATTGACCATATCTAGACCCACAGCTGGATGAGACATAAGGCTGGACACTCTTGGGGCTGAGAGGATTGGTGAGGTTGAGTGAGCAAACCCAGATACTTTAAAGTAACACCGCGGGGTACACACCCCATGGGTCTCAAATCTCCAGGTACAAGGGCATCTTCCTACATCAAAACATGCATGGGAAACCCAGAAGATGGTATGCCGTGAGATCGGGAAAGGTTTCTAAAACGCACCTCATTTCTCCTCTCCGTGTGCTCGGGTTCGCCATTCCAGCCGCTTGACTAACCATCTCCCTACTTGGAGAATCAGCACCTTTAACCTCCTGTTTCGTCCAGGTTGCAATTTGTCCTGAGGATGAACGGGAAGACGGGGAACCAACGAGAGACTAGCCCTAGGTGTTGGGACAGGCACAGGTCACTCCATTTTCCCATCAGGAAGAAGAATGAACCACAGGCTCAGCCTGCCCCCCAGAACCAAAAAAGGGCCTGAAGCAATCCTGCGCTTTTGCGGCCAGCTCCCAAAAAAAAGAGTAGACAAATGGAGCTCAGGGGCACTGCAATTCACAAACGTGCAGAGTTAGCAATGATAACTCTCGTCCACAAATATATTGAGGGAAGGCAACGAAGAGGATTTGAAAGCAAGGCAGATTTGCAGGAAACAGATTTCAGGAGGTAGATTCGACTCGCCTTTAAAGCACATGAAAAGTGGCAAAACGTTGACAATGATGCCCTTGGCCAAAAAGGGCGTATGCGTTTTTTCCTGAATATATTCAGGAAAAAACGCATACGCCCTTTTTGGCCAACCAAGCAAGCCGGAAGGGCAAATCAGCGCTACAAAGAACTCTCGCTTGCCCTCGGTCAAAAGGGCCATGCTGAACAAACTGTAAAAACCAGAAAAGCAGGACAGGCCATGGAGACATGGGAGCCTTGCTACGCTGATGGGCAGCTTGTAAATTGCCAACAGGCACTCTGGAGAAGTGTACGGTGTGTCCTGAACCAAGTAATAAACACAGCTTAGAGAGCATAGGGCACTTCCACTCATGGGCATATAAATTGGAAAAAATAAAAATCAACAAGACACAGGCACCCCAACCTTTACGGCTGCTCTGTTTCCAAGAACCTCCACTTCGGTACACCTTCAATATCCCAGAAAGAGAAAAATGGATAAAGAAATGGTGGTACTTGGCCCAATGGAATATCACTCAGCCATGAAATCAATGTCATAAGGCTAGTTAGCAGCATGATGAGTGGATTTAGGTACGATGATTCTAAGTGAAATAAGTCACACAGAAAAAGACACTTATCCTAAGATATCGCTTATAGAGGGAATGTCAAAATCGCTACACTTGAACTGAATTACAAAACAGAACAGAGTCACACCTTTAGAAGACACAATATGGCTGCTTAACGGGAAAGGTGAGGTGGGGTGATGCATAAAACAAGGGTTTGAAATTAGCTCAGAGACCTCTCCATAGGCCAAATATGTAATAGACAAGGCCTACTCCCTGCTCAGTGAACTGGACTCAACACCCCCTAGTCACCGCACAAGAATATATCTGAGTAGTAAGAATCTGAAAACCTATGTATCGATATCTCTCTGCAAGTGAATCAAGAGGGTGTAAAGCGGCATAAACACAGCAGAGAAAAGCAGCCAAGCCCCATTCTAAACATAAATTACTTTAAAAAACCCACACAAAAAAAACAGTGAAAGAGAGAGAAATTCTTACAAAATCAGTTCAGGGTCTCTGATGCAACCTGGATTGACCATATCTAGACCCACAGCTGGATGAGACATAAGGCTGGACACTCTTGGGGCTCAGAGGATTGGTGAGGTTGGGTGAGCAAATGCAGATATTTTAAAGTAACACTGCGGGGTACCCACACCATGGGTCTCAAATCTCCAGGTACAAGGGCATCTTCCTACATCAAAACATGCATGGGAAACCCAGAAGATGGTATGCCGTGAGATCGGGAAAGGCTTCTAAAACGCACCTCATTTCTCCTCTCCTTGTTCTCGGGTTCGCCATTCCAGCCGCTTGACTAACCATCTCCCTACTTGGAGAATCAGCACCTTTAACCTCCTGTTTCGTCCAGGTTGCAATTTGTCCTGAGGATGAACGGGAAGACGGGCAACCAACGAGAGACTAGCCCTAGGTGTTGGTACAGCCACAGGTCACTCCATTTTCCCATCAGGAAGAAGAATGAACCACAGGCTCCGGCGGCCCCCTGGAAGCCGAATAGGGCCTGAAGCAATCCTGCGCTTTTGCTGCCAGCTCCCAAAAATGCGAGTAGACAAATGGAGCTCAGGGGCACTGCAATTCACAAACGTGCAGAGTTATAAATGATAACTCTCGTCCACAAATATATTGAGGGAAGGCAACGAAGAGGATTTGAAAGCAAGGCAGATTTGCAGGAAACAGATTTCAGGAGGTAGATTCGACTCGCCTTTAAAGCACATGAAAAGCGGAAAAACGTTTACAATGATGCCCTGGGCCAAAAAGGGCATATGCGTTTTTTCCTGAATATATTCAGGAAAAAACGCATATGCCCTTTTTGGCCAACCAAGCAAGCCGGAAGGGCAAATCAGCGCTACAACGAAGTCTCACTTGCCCTCGGTCAAAAGGGCCATGCTGAAGAAAGTGTAAAAACCAGAAAAGCAGGACAGGCCATGGAGACATGGGAGCCTTGCTACGCTGATGGGCGGGATGTAAATTGCCAACAGGCACTCTGGAAAATTGTACGGTGTGTCCTGAAACAAGTAATAAACACAGCTTAGAGAGCATAGGGCACTTCCACTCATGGGCGTATAAATTGGGAAAACTAAAATTCAACAAGACACAGGCACCCCAAACGTTACGGGTGCTCTGTTTCCAAGAACCTCCACTTCAGTACACCTTCAATATCCCAGGAAAGAGAAAAATGGATAAACAAATAGTGGTACTTGGCACAATGGAATATCACTCAGCCATGAAATCAATGTCATAAGGCTAGTTAGCAGCATGATGAGTGGATTTAGTGACGATGATTCTAAGTGAAATAAGTCACACAGAAAAAGACACTTATCCTAAGATATCGCTTATAGAGGGAATGTCAAAATCGCTACACTTGAACTGAATTACAAAACAGAACAGAGTCAAACCTTTAGAAGACACACTATGGCTGCTTAACGGGAAAGGTGAGGTGGGGTGATGCATAAAACAAGGGTTTGAACTTAGCTCAGAGACCGCTCCATAAGCCAAATATGTAATAGACAAGGCCTACTCCCTGCTCAGTGAACTGGACTCAACACCCCCTAGTCACCGCACAAGAATATATCTGACTAGTAAGAATCTGAAAACCTATGTATCGATATCTCTCTGCAAGTGAATCAAGAGGGTGTAAAGCGGAATAAAAACAGCAGGGAAAAGCAGCCAAGCCCCATTTTAAACATAAATTACTTGAAAAAACCCACAAGACAAAGACAGTGAAAGAGAAATTCTTACAAAATCCGTTCAGGGTCTCTGATGCAACTTGGATTGACCATATCTAGACCCACAGCTGGATGAGACATAAGGCTGGACACTCTTGGGGCTGAGAGGATTGGTGAGGTTGGGTGAGCAAACCCAGATACTTTAAAGTAACACCGCGGGGTACACACCCCATGGGTCTCAAATCTCCAGGTACAAGGGCATCTTCCTACATCAAAACATGCATGGGAAACCCAGAAGATGGTATGCCGTGAGATCGGGAAAGGCTTCTAAAACGCACCTCATTTCTCCTCTCCTTGTGCTCGGGTTTGCCATTCCAGCCGCTTGACTAACCATCTCCCTACTTGGAGAATCAGCACCTTTAACCTCCTGTTTCGTACAGGTTGCAATTTGTCCTGAGGATGAACGGGAAGACGGGGAACCAACGAGAGACTAGCCCTAGGTTTTGGGACAGGCACAGGTCACTCCATTTTCCCATCAGGAAGAAGAATGAACCACAGGCTCAGCCTGCCCCCCAGAACCAAAATAGGGCCTGAAGCAATCCTGCGCATTTGCGGCCAGCTCCCAAAAAAGCGAGTAGAAAAATGGAGCTCAGGGGCACTGCAATTCACAAACGTGCAGAGTTATCAATGAGAACTCTCGTCCACAAATATATTGAGGGAAGGCAACGAAGAGGATTTGAAAGCAAGGCAGATTTTCAGGAAACAGATTTCAGGATGTAGATTCGACTCGCCTGTAAAGCACATGAAAAGCGGCAAAACGTTGACAATGAGGCCCTTGGCCAAAAAGGGCGTATGCGTTTTTTCCTGAATATATTCAGGAAAAAACGCATACGCCCTTTTTGGCCAACCAAGCAAGCCGGAAGGGCAAATCAGCGCTACAAAGAAGTCTCGCTTTCCCTCGGTCAAAAGGGCCATGTTGAACAAACAGTAAAAACCAGAAAAGCAGGACAGGCCATGGAGACATGGGAGCCTTGCTACGCTGATGGGCAGGATGTAAATTGCCAACAGGCACTCTGGAGAAGTGTACGGTGTGTCCTGAAACAAGTAATAAACACAGCTTAGAGAGCATAGGGCATTTCCACTCATGAGCGTATAAATTGGGAAAACTAAAAATCAACAAGACACAGGCACCCCAAACGTTACGGGTGCTCTGTTTCCAAGAACCTCCACTTCAGTACACCTTCAATATCCCAGGAAAGAGAAAAATGGATAAACAAATAGTGGTACTTGGCACAATGGAATATCACTCAGCCATGAAATCAATGTCATAAGGCTAGTTAGCAGCATGATGAGTGGATTTAGGTAAGATGATTCTAAGTGAAATAAGTCACACAGAAAAAGACACTTATCCTAAGATATCGCTTATAGAGGGAATGTCAAAATCGCTACACTTGAACTGAATTACAAAACAGAACAGAGGCACACCTTTAGAAGACACACTATGGCTGCTTAACCGGAAAGGTGAGGTGGGGTGATGCATAAAACAAGGGTTTGAAATTAGCTCAGAGACCGCTCCATAAGCCAAATATGTAATAGACAAGGCCTACTCCCTGCTCAGTGAACTGGACTCAACACCCCCTAGTCACCGCACAAGAATATATCTGACTAGTAAGAATCTGAAAACCTATGTATCAATATCTCTCTGCAAGTGAATCAAGAGGGTGTAAAGCGGAATAAACACAGCAGGGAAAAGCAGCCAAGCCCCATTCTAAACATAAATTACTTTAAAAAACCCACAAAACAAAGACAGTGAAAGAGAAATTCTTACAAAATCCGTTCAGGGTCTCTGATGCAACCTGGATTGACCATATCTAGACCCACAGCTGGATGAGACATAAGGCTGGACACTCTTGGGGCTGAGAGGATTGGTGAGGTTGAGTGAGCAAACCCAGATACTTTAAAGTAACACCGCGGGGTACACACCCCATGGGTCTCAAATCTCCAGGTACAAGGGCATCTTCCTACATCAAAACATGCATGGGAAACCCAGAAGATGGTATGCCGTGAGATCGGGAAAGGTTTCTAAAACGCACCTCATTTCTCCTCTCCTTGTGCTCGGGTTCGCCATTCCAGCCGCTTGACTAACCATCTCCCTACTTGGAGAATCAGCACCTTTAACCTCCTGTTTCGTCCAGGTTGCAATTTGTCCTGAGGATGAACGGGAAGACGGGGAACCAACGAGACACTAGCCCTAGGTGTTGGGACAGGCACAGGTCACTCCATTTTCCAATCAGGAAGAAGAATGAACCACAGGCTCAGCCTGCCCCCCAGAACCAAAAAAGGGCCTGAAGCAATCCTGCGCTTTTGCGGCCAGCTCCCAAAAAAGCGAGTAGACAAATGGAGCTCAGGGGCACTGCAATTCACAAACGTGCAGAGTTATCAATGATAACTCTCGTCCACAAATATATTGAGGGAAGGCAACGAAGAGGATTTGAAAGCAAGGCAGATTTGCAGGAAACAGATTTCAGGAGGTAGATTCGACTCGCCTTTAAAGCACATGAAAAGTGACAAAACGTTGACAATGATGCCCTTGGCCAAAAAGGGCGTATGCGTTTTTTCCTGAATATATTCAGGAAAAAACGCATACGCCCTTTTTGGCCAACCAAGCAAGCCGGAAGGGCAAATCAGCGCTACAAAGAACTCTCGCTTGCCCTCGGTCAAAAGGGCCATGCTGAACAAACTGTAAAAACCAGAAAAGCAGGACAGGCCATGGAGACATGGGAGCCTTGCTACGCTGATGGGCAGGTTGTAAATTGCCAACAGGCACTCTGGAGAAGTGTACGGTGTGTCCTGAACCAAGTAATAAACACAGCTTAGAGAGCATAGGGCACTTCCACTCATGGGCGTATAAATTGGGAAAAATAAAAATCAACAAGAAACAGGCACCCCAACCTTTACGGCTGCTCTGTTTCCAAGAACCTCCACTTCGGTACACCTTCAATATCCCAGAAAGAGAAAAATGGATAAAGAAATGGTGGTACTTGGCCCAATGGAATATCACTCAGCCATGAAATCAATGTCATAAGGCTAGTTAGCAGCATGATGAGTGGATTTAGGTACGATGATTCTAAGTGAAATAAGTCACACAGAAAAAGACACTTATCCTAAGATATCGCTTATAGAGGGAATGTCAAAATCGCTACACTTGAACTGAATTACAAAACAGAACAGAGTCACACCTTTAGAAGACACAATATGGCTGCTTAACGGGAAAGGTGAGGTGGGGTGATGCATAAAACAAGGGTTTGAAATTAGCTCAGAGACCTCTCCATAGGCCAAATATGTAATAGACAAGGCCTACTCCCTGCTCAGTGAACTGGACTCAACACCCCCTAGTCACCGCACAAGAATATATCTGAGTAGTAAGAATCTGAAAACCTATGTATCGATATCTCTCTGCAAGTGAATCAAGAGGGTGTAAAGCGGCATAAACACAGCAGAGAAAAGCAGCCAAGCCCCATTCTAAACATAAATTACTTTAAAAAACCCACACAAAAAAAACAGTGAAAGAGAGAGAAATTCTTACAAAATCAGTTCAGGGTCTCTGATGCAACCTGGATTGACCATATCTAGACCCACAGCTGGATGAGACATAAGGCTGGACACTCTTGGGGCTCAGAGGATTGGTGAGGTTGGGTGAGCAAATGCAGATATTTTAAAGTAACACTGCGGGGTACCCACACCATGGGTCTCAAATCTCCAGGTACAAGGGCATCTTCCTACATCAAAACATGCATGGGAAACCCAGAAGATGGTATGCCGTGAGATCGGGAAAGGCTTCTAAAACGCACCTCATTTCTCCTCTCCTTGTTCTCGGGTTCGCCATTCCAGCCGCTTGACTAACCATCTCCCTACTTGGAGAATCAGCACCTTTAACCTCCTGTTTCGTCCAGGTTGCAATTTGTCCTGAGGATGAACGGGAAGACGGGCAACCAACGAGAGACTAGCCCTAGGTGTTGGTACAGCCACAGGTCACTCCATTTTCCCATCAGGAAGAAGAATGAACCACAGGCTCCGGCGGCCCCCTGGAAGCCGAATAGGGCCTGAAGCAATCCTGCGCTTTTGCTGCCAGCTCCCAAAAATGCGAGTAGACAAATGGAGCTCAGGGGCACTGCAATTCACAAACGTGCAGAGTTATAAATGATAACTCTCGTCCACAAATATATTGAGGGAAGGCAACGAAGAGGATTTGAAAGCAAGGCAGATTTGCAGGAAACAGATTTCAGGAGGTAGATTCGACTCGCCTTTGAAGCACATGAAAAGCGGAAAAACGTTTACAATGATGCCCTGGGCCAAAAAGGGCATATGCGTTTTTTCCTGAATATATTCAGGAAAAAACGCATATGCCCTTTTTGGCCAACCAAGCAAGCCGGAAGGGCAAATCAGCGCTACAACGAAGTCTCACTTGCCCTCGGTCAAAAGGGCCATGCTGAAGAAAGTGTAAAAACCAGAAAAGCAGGACAGGCCATGGAGACATGGGAGCCTTGCTACGCTGATGGGCGGGATGTAAATTGCCAACAGGCACTCTGGAAAATTGTACGGTGTGTCCTGAAACAAGTAATAAACACAGCTTAGAGAGCATAGGGCACTTCCACTCATGGGCGTATAAATTGGGAAAACTAAAATTCAACAAGACACAGGCACCCCAAACGTTACGGGTGCTCTGTTTCCAAGAACCTCCACTTCAGTACACCTTCAATATCCCAGGAAAGAGAAAAATGGATAAACAAATAGTGGTACTTGGCACAATGGAATATCACTCAGCCATGAAATCAATGTCATAAGGCTAGTTAGCAGCATGATGAGTGGATTTAGTGACGATGATTCTAAGTGAAATAAGTCACACAGAAAAAGACACTTATCCTAAGATATCGCTTATAGAGGGAATGTCAAAATCGCTACACTTGAACTGAATTACAAAACAGAACAGAGTCAAACCTTTAGAAGACACACTATGGCTGCTTAACGGGAAAGGTGAGGTGGGGTGATGCATAAAACAAGGGTTTGAACTTAGCTCAGAGACCGCTCCATAAGCCAAATATGTAATAGACAAGGCCTACTCCCTGCTCAGTGAACTGGACTCAACACCCCCTAGTCACCGCACAAGAATATATCTGACTAGTAAGAATCTGAAAACCTATGTATCGATATCTCTCTGCAAGTGAATCAAGAGGGTGTAAAGCGGAATAAAAACAGCAGGGAAAAGCAGCCAAGCCCCATTTTAAACATAAATTACTTGAAAAAACCCACAAGACAAAGACAGTGAAAGAGAAATTCTTACAAAATCCGTTCAGGGTCTCTGATGCAACTTGGATTGACCATATCTAGACCCACAGCTGGATGAGACATAAGGCTGGACACTCTTGGGGCTGAGAGGATTGGTGAGGTTGGGTGAGCAAACCCAGATACTTTAAAGTAACACCGCGGGGTACACACCCCATGGGTCTCAAATCTCCAGGTACAAGGGCATCTTCCTACATCAAAACATGCATGGGAAACCCAGAAGATGGTATGCCGTGAGATCGGGAAAGGCTTCTAAAACGCACCTCATTTCTCCTCTCCTTGTGCTCGGGTTTGCCATTCCAGCCGCTTGACTAACCATCTCCCTACTTGGAGAATCAGCACCTTTAACCTCCTGTTTCGTACAGGTTGCAATTTGTCCTGAGGATGAACGGGAAGACGGGGAACCAACGAGAGACTAGCCCTAGGTTTTGGGACAGGCACAGGTCACTCCATTTTCCCATCAGGAAGAAGAATGAACCACAGGCTCAGCCTGCCCCCCAGAACCAAAATAGGGCCTGAAGCAATCCTGCGCATTTGCGGCCAGCTCCCAAAAAAGCGAGTAGAAAAATGGAGCTCAGGGGCACTGCAATTCACAAACGTGCAGAGTTATCAATGAGAACTCTCGTCCACAAATATATTGAGGGAAGGCAACGAAGAGGATTTGAAAGCAAGGCAGATTTTCAGGAAACAGATTTCAGGATGTAGATTCGACTCGCCTGTAAAGCACATGAAAAGCGGCAAAACGTTGACAATGAGGCCCTTGGCCAAAAAGGGCGTATGCGTTTTTTCCTGAATATATTCAGGAAAAAACGCATACGCCCTTTTTGGCCAACCAAGCAAGCCGGAAGGGCAAATCAGCGCTACAAAGAAGTCTCGCTTTCCCTCGGTCAAAAGGGCCATGTTGAACAAACAGTAAAAACCAGAAAAGCAGGACAGGCCATGGAGACATGGGAGCCTTGCTACGCTGATGGGCAGGATGTAAATTGCCAACAGGCACTCTGGAGAAGTGTACGGTGTGTCCTGAAACAAGTAATAAACACAGCTTAGAGAGCATAGGGCATTTCCACTCATGAGCGTATAAATTGGGAAAACTAAAAATCAACAAGACACAGGCACCCCAAACGTTACGGGTGCTCTGTTTCCAAGAACCTCCACTTCAGTACACCTTCAATATCCCAGGAAAGAGAAAAATGGATAAACAAATAGTGGTACTTGGCACAATGGAATATCACTCAGCCATGAAATCAATGTCATAAGGCTAGTTAGCAGCATGATGAGTGGATTTAGGTAAGATGATTCTAAGTGAAATAAGTCACACAGAAAAAGACACTTATCCTAAGATATCGCTTATAGAGGGAATGTCAAAATCGCTACACTTGAACTGAATTACAAAACAGAACAGAGGCACACCTTTAGAAGACACACTATGGCTGCTTAACCGGAAAGGTGAGGTGGGGTGATGCATAAAACAAGGGTTTGAAATTAGCTCAGAGACCGCTCCATAAGCCAAATATGTAATAGACAAGGCCTACTCCCTGCTCAGTGAACTGGACTCAACACCCCCTAGTCACCGCACAAGAATATATCTGACTAGTAAGAATCTGAAAACCTATGTATCAATATCTCTCTGCAAGTGAATCAAGAGGGTGTAAAGCGGAATAAACACAGCAGGGAAAAGCAGCCAAGCCCCATTCTAAACATAAATTACTTTAAAAAACCCACAAAACAAAGACAGTGAAAGAGAAATTCTTACAAAATCCGTTCAGGGTCTCTGATGCAACCTGGATTGACCATATCTAGACCCACAGCTGGATGAGACATAAGGCTGGACACTCTTGGGGCTGAGAGGATTGGTGAGGTTGAGTGAGCAAACCCAGATACTTTAAAGTAACACCGCGGGGTACACACCCCATGGGTCTCAAATCTCCAGGTACAAGGGCATCTTCCTACATCAAAACATGCATGGGAAACCCAGAAGATGGTATGCCGTGAGATCGGGAAAGGTTTCTAAAACGCACCTCATTTCTCCTCTCCTTGTGCTCGGGTTCGCCATTCCAGCCGCTTGACTAACCATCTCCCTACTTGGAGAATCAGCACCTTTAACCTCCTGTTTCGTCCAGGTTGCAATTTGTCCTGAGGATGAACGGGAAGACGGGGAACCAACGAGACACTAGCCCTAGGTGTTGGGACAGGCACAGGTCACTCCATTTTCCAATCAGGAAGAAGAATGAACCACAGGCTCAGCCTGCCCCCCAGAACCAAAAAAGGGCCTGAAGCAATCCTGCGCTTTTGCGGCCAGCTCCCAAAAAAGCGAGTAGACAAATGGAGCTCAGGGGCACTGCAATTCACAAACGTGCAGAGTTATCAATGATAACTCTCGTCCACAAATATATTGAGGGAAGGCAACGAAGAGGATTTGAAAGCAAGGCAGATTTGCAGGAAACAGATTTCAGGAGGTAGATTCGACTCGCCTTTAAAGCACATGAAAAGTGACAAAACGTTGACAATGATGCCCTTGGCCAAAAAGGGCGTATGCGTTTTTTCCTGAATATATTCAGGAAAAAACGCATACGCCCTTTTTGGCCAACCAAGCAAGCCGGAAGGGCAAATCAGCGCTACAAAGAACTCTCGCTTGCCCTCGGTCAAAAGGGCCATGCTGAACAAACTGTAAAAACCAGAAAAGCAGGACAGGCCATGGAGACATGGGAGCCTTGCTACGCTGATGGGCAGGTTGTAAATTGCCAACAGGCACTCTGGAGAAGTGTACGGTGTGTCCTGAACCAAGTAATAAACACAGCTTAGAGAGCATAGGGCACTTCCACTCATGGGCGTATAAATTGGGAAAAATAAAAATCAACAAGAAACAGGCACCCCAACCTTTACGGCTGCTCTGTTTCCAAGAACCTCCACTTCGGTACACCTTCAATATCCCAGAAAGAGAAAAATGGATAAAGAAATGGTGGTACTTGGCCCAATGGAATATCACTCAGCCATGAAATCAATGTCATAAGGCTAGTTAGCAGCATGATGAGTGGATTTAGGTACGATGATTCTAAGTGAAATAAGTCACACAGAAAAAGACACTTATCCTAAGATATCGCTTATAGAGGGAATGTCAAAATCGCTACACTTGAACTGAATTACAAAACAGAACAGAGTCACACCTTTAGAAGACACAATATGGCTGCTTAACGGGAAAGGTGAGGTGGGGTGATGCATAAAACAAGGGTTTGAAATTAGCTCAGAGACCTCTCCATAGGCCAAATATGTAATAGACAAGGCCTACTCCCTGCTCAGTGAACTGGACTCAACACCCCCTAGTCACCGCACAAGAATATATCTGAGTAGTAAGAATCTGAAAACCTATGTATCGATATCTCTCTGCAAGTGAATCAAGAGGGTGTAAAGCGGCATAAACACAGCAGAGAAAAGCAGCCAAGCCCCATTCTAAACATAAATTACTTTAAAAAACCCACACAAAAAAAACAGTGAAAGAGAGAGAAATTCTTACAAAATCAGTTCAGGGTCTCTGATGCAACCTGGATTGACCATATCTAGACCCACAGCTGGATGAGACATAAGGCTGGACACTCTTGGGGCTCAGAGGATTGGTGAGGTTGGGTGATCAAATGCAGATATTTTAAAGTAACACTGCGGGGTACCCACACCATGGGTCTCAAATCTCCAGGTACAAGGGCATCTTCCTACATCAAAACATGCATGGGAAACCCAGAAGATGGTAGGCCGTGAGATCGGGAAAGGTTTCTAAAACGCACCTCATTTCTCCTCTCCTTGTGCTCGGGTTCGCCATTCCAGCCGCTTGACTAACCATCTCCCTACTTGGAGAATCAGCACCTTTAACCTCCTGTTTCGTACAGGTTGCAATTTGTCCTGAGGATGAACGGGAAGACGGGCAACCAACGAGAGACTAGCCCTAGGTGTTGGTACAGCCACAGGTCACTCCATTTTCCCATCAGGAAGAAGAATGAACCACAGGCTCCGGCGGCCCCCTGGAAGCCGAATAGGGCCTGAAGCAATCCTGCGCTTTTGCTGCCAGCTCCCAAAAATGCGAGTAGACAAATGGAGCTCAGGGGCACTGCAATTCACAAACGTGCAGAGTTATAAATGAGAACTCTCGTCCACAAATATATTGAGGGAAGGCAACGAAGAGGATTTGAAAGCAAGGCAGATTTGCAGGAAACAGATTTCAGGAGGTAGATTCGACTCGCCTTTAAAGCACATGAAAAGCGGAAAAACGTTTACAATGATGCCCTGGGCCAAAAAGGGCATATGCGTTTTTTCCTGAATATATTCAGGAAAAAACGCATATGCCCTTTTTGGCCAACCAAGCAAGCCGGAAGGGCAAATCAGCGCTACAAAGAAGTCTCACTTGCCCTCGGTCAAAAGGGCCATGCTGAAGAAAGTGTAAAAACCAGAAAAGCAGGACAGGCCATGGAGACATGGGAGCCTTGCTACGCTGATGGGCGGGATGTAAATTGCCAACAGGCACTCTGGAAAATTGTACGGTGTGTCCTGAAACAAGTAATAAACACAGCTTAGAGAGCATAGGGCACTTCCACTCATGGGCGTATAAATTGGGAAAACTAAAAATCAACAAGACACAGGCACCCCAAACGTTACGGGTGCTCTGTTTCCAAGAACCTCCACTTCAGTACACCTTCAATATCCCAGGAAAGAGAAAAATAGATAAACAAATAGTGGTACTTGGCACAATGG
Organism: Eubalaena glacialis; assembly: GCF_028564815.1. Lineage (NCBI taxonomy): Eukaryota > Metazoa > Chordata > Mammalia > Artiodactyla > Balaenidae > Eubalaena > Eubalaena glacialis. The sequence continues at coordinate 1,729,696 of NW_026871659.1, read as the reverse complement.
AATATCACTCAGCCATGAAATCAATGTCATAAGGCTAGTTAGCAGCATGATGAGTGGATTTAGTGACGATGATTCTAAGTGAAATAAGTCACACAGAAAAAGACACTTATCCTAAGATATCGCTTATAGAGGGAATGTCAAAATCGCTACACTTGAACTGAATTACAAAACAGAACAGAGTCAAACCTTTAGAAGACACACTATGGCTGCTTAACGGGAAAGGTGAGGTGGGGTGATGCATAAAACAAGGGTTTGAACTTAGCTCAGAGACCGCTCCATAAGCCAAATATGTAATAGACAAGGCCTACTCCCTGCTCAGTGAACTGGACTCAACACCCCCTAGTCACCGCACAAGAATATATCTGACTAGTAAGAATCTGAAAACCTATGTATCGATATCTCTCTGCAAGTGAATCAAGAGGGTGTAAAGCGGAATAAACACAGCAGGGAAAAGCAGCCAAGCCCCATTTTAAACATAAATTACTTGAAAAAACCCACAAGACAAAGACAGTGAAAGAGAAATTCTTACAAAATCCGTTCAGGGTCTCTGATGCAACTTGGATTGACCATATCTAGACCCACAGCTGGATGAGACATAAGGCTGGACACTCTTGGGGCTGAGAGGATTGGTGAGGTTGGGTGAGCAAACCCAGATACTTTAAAGTAACACCGCGGGGTACACACCCCATGGGTCTCAAATCTCCAGGTACAAGGGCATCTTCCTACATGAAAACATGCATGGGAAACCCAGAAGATGGTATGCCGTGAGATCGGGAAAGGCTTCTAAAACGCACCTCATTTCTCCTCTCCTTGTGCTCGGGTTCGCCATTCCAGCCGCTTGACTAACCATCTCCCTACTTGGAGAATCAGCACCTTTAACCTCCTGTTTCGTACAGGTTGCAATTTGTCCTGAGGATGAACGGGAAGACGGACAACCAACGAGAGACTAGCGCTAGGTGTTGGGACAGGCACAGGTCACTCCATTTTCCCATCAGGAAGAAGAATGAACCACAGGCTCAGCCTGCCCCCCAGAAGCAAAATAGGGCCTGAAGCAATCCTGCGCTTTTGTGGCCAGCTCCCAAAAAAGCGAGTAGACAAATGGAGCTCAGGGGCACTGCAATTCACAAACGTGCAGAGTTATAAATGAGAACTCTCATCCACAAATATATTGAGGGAAGGCAACGAAGAGGATTTGAAAGCAAGGCAGATTTGCAGGAAACAGATTTCAGGAGATAGATTCGACTCGCCTTTAAAGCACATGAGAAGTGGCAAAACGTTGACAATGATGCCCTTGGCCAAAAAGGGCATATGCGTTTTTTCCTGAATATACTCAGGAAAAAACGCATACGCCCTTTTAGGCCAAGCAAGCAAGCCGGAAGGGCAAATCAGCGCTACAAAGACGTCTCGTTTGCCCTCGGTCAAAAGGGCCATGCTGAAAAAAGTGTAAAAACCAGAAAAGCAGGACAGGCCATGGAGACATGCGAGCCTTGCTACGCTGATGGGCGGGATGTAAATTGCCAACAGCCACTCTGGAGAAGGGTACGGTGTGTCCTGAAACAAGTAATAAACACAGCTTAGAGAGCATAGGGCACTTCCACTCATGGGCGTATAAATTGGGAAAAATAAAAATCAACAAGACACAGGCACCCCAACCTTTACGGCTGCTCTGTTTCCAAGAACCTCCACTTCGGTACACCTTCAATATCCCAGAAAGAGAAAAATGGATAAAGAAATAGTGGTACTTGGCCCAATGGAATATCACTCAGCCATGAAATCAATGTCATAAGGCTAGTTAGCAGCATGATGAGTGGATTTAGCGACGATGATTCTAAGTGAAATAAGTCACACAGAAAAAGACACTTATCCTAAGATATTGCTTATAGAGGGAATGTCAAAATCGCTACACTTGAACTGAATTACAAAACAGAACAGAGTCACACCTTTAGAAGACACACTATGGCTGCTTAACGGGAAAGGTGAGGTGGGGTGATGCATAAAACAAGGGTTTGAAATTAGCTCAGAGACCTCTCCATAAGCCAAATATGTAATAGACAAGGCCTACTCCCTGCTCAGTGAACTGGACTCAACACCCCCTAGTCACCGCACAAGAATATATCTCACTATTAAGAATCTGAAAACCTATGTATCGATATCTCTCTGCAAGTGAATCAAGAGGGTGTAAAGCGGCATAAACACAGCAGAGAAAAGCAGCCAATCCCCATTCTAAACATAAATTACTTTAAAAATCCCACACAAAAAAAACAGTGAAAGACAGAGAAATTTTTACAAAATCCGTTCAGGGTCTCTGATGCAACCTGGATTGCCCATATCTAGACCCACAGCTGGATGAGACATAAGGCTGGACACTCTTGGGGCTCAGAGGATTGGTGAGGTAGGGTGAGCAAATGCAGATACTTTAAATAACACTGCGGGGTACCCACCCCATGGGTCTCAAATCTCCAGGTACAAGGGCATCTTCCTACATCAAAACATGCATGGGAAACCCAGAAGATGGTATGCTGTGAGATCGGGAAAGGCTTCTAAAACGCACCTCATTTCTCCTCTCCTTGTGCTCGGGTTCGCCATTCCAGCCGCTTGACTAACCATCTCCCTACTTGGAGAATCAGCACCTTTAACCTCCTATTTCGTACAGGTTGCAATTTGTCCTGAGGATGAACGGGAAGACGGGCAACCAACGAGAGACTAGCCCTAGGTGTTGGGACAGGCACAGGTCACTCCATTTTCCCATCAGGAAGAAGAATGAACCACAGGCTCCGGCGGCCCCCTTGAAGCCGAATAGGGCCTGAAGCAATCCTGCGCTTTTGCTGCCAGCTCCCAAAAAAGCGAGTAGACAAATGGAGCTCAGGGGAACTGCAATTCACAAACATGCAGAGTTATAAATGATAACTCTCGTCCACAAATATATTGAGGGAAGGCAACGAAGAGGATTTGAAAGCAAGGCAGATTTGCAGGAAACAGATTTCAGGAGGTAGATTCGACTCGCCTTTAAAGCATATGAAAAGCGGCAAAACGTTGACAATGGTGCCCTGGGCGAAAAAAGGGCGTATGCGTTTTTTCCTGAATATATTCAGGAAAAAACGCATACGCCCTTTTTGGCCAACCAAGCAAGCCGGAAGGGCAAATCAGCGCTACAAAGAAGTCTCGCTTGCCCTCGGTCAAAAGGGCCATGCTGAACAAAGTGTAAAAACCAGAAAAGCAGGACAGGCCATGGAGACATGGGAGCCTTGCTACGCTGATGGGCGGGATGTAAATTGCCAACAGGCACTCTGGAGAATTGTACGGTGTGTCCTGAAACAAGTAATAAACACAGCTTAGAGAGCATAGGGCACTTCCACTCATGGGCGTATAAATTGGGAAAACTAAAAATCAACAAGACACAGGCAACCCAAACTTTACGGCTGCTCTGTTTCCAAGAACCTCTACTTCAGTACACCTTCAATATCCCAGGAAAGAGAAAAATGGATAAACAAATAGTGGTACTTGGCACAATGGAATATCACTCAGCCATGAATTCAATGTCATAAGGCTAGTTAGCAGCATGATGAGTGGATTTAGTGTCGATGATTCTAAGTGAAATAAGTCACACAGAAAAAGACACTTATCCTAAGATATCGCTTATAGAGGGAATGTCAAAATCGCTACACTTGAACTGAATTACAAAACAGAACAGAGTCACACCTTTAGAAGACACACTATGGCTGCTTAACCGGAAAGGTGAGGTGGGGTGATGCATAAAACAAGGGTTTGAACTTAGCTCAGAGACCGCTCCATAAGCCAAATATGTAATAGACAAGGCCTACTCCCTGCTCAGTGAACTGGACTCAACACCCCCTAGTCACCGCACAAGAATATATCTGAGTAGTAAGAATCTGAAAACCTATGTATCGATATCTCTCTGCAAGTGAATCAAGAGGGTGTAAAGCGAATAAACGCAGCACGGAAAAGCAGCCAAGCCCCATTTTAAACATAAATTACTTTAAAAAACCCACAAAACAAAGACAGTGAAAGAGAGAGAAATTCTTACAAAATCCGTTCAGGGTCTATGATGCAACTTGGATTGACCATATCTAGACCCACAGCTGGATGAGACATAAGGCTGGACACTCTTGGGGCTGAGAGGATTGGTGAGGTTGGGTGAGCAAACGCAGATACTTTAAAGTAACACCGTGGGGTACACACCCCATGGGTCTCAAATCTCCAGGTACAAGGGCATCTTCCTACATCAAAACATGCATGGGAAACCCAGAAGATGGTATGCCGTGAGATCGGGAAAGGTTTCTAAAACGCACCTCATTTCTCCTCTCCTTGTGCTCGGGTTCGCCATTCCAGCCGCTTGACTAACCATCTCCCTACTTGGAGAATCAGCACCTTTAACCTCCTGTTTCGTACAGGTTGCAATTTGTCCTGAGGATGAACGGGAAGACGGGGAACCAACGAGAGACTAGCCCTAGGTGTTGGGACAGGCACAGGTCACTCCATTTTCCCATCAGGAAGAAGAATGAACCACAGGCTCAGCCTGCCCCCCAGAACCAAAATAGGGCCTGAAGCAATCCTGCGCTTTTGCGGCCAGCTCCCAAAAAAGCGAGTAGAAAAATGGAGCTCAGGGGCACTGCAATTCAGAAACGTGCAGAGTTATAAATGATAACTCTCGTCCACAAATATATTGAGGGAAGGCAACGAAGAGGATTTGAAAGCAAAGCAGATTTGCAAGAAACAGATTTCAGGAGGTAGATTCGACTCGCCTTTAAAGCACATGAAAAGCGGCACAACGTTGACAATGATGCCCTTGGCCAAAAAGGGCGTATGCGTTTTTTCCTGAATATATTCAGGAAAAAACGCATACGCCCTTTTTGGCCAACCAAGCAAGCCGGAAGGGCAAATCAGCGCTACAAGGAAGTCTCGCTTGCCCTCGGTCAAAAGGGCCATGCTGAAAAAAGTGTAAAAACCAGAAAAGCAGGACAGGCCATGGAGACATGGGAGCCTTGCTACGCTGATGGGCGGGATGTAATTTGCCAACAGGCACTCTGGAGAAGTGTACGGTGTGTCCTGAAACAAGTAATAAACACAGCTTAGAGAGCATAGGGAACTTCCACTCATGGGCGTATAAATTGGGAAAACTAAAAATCAACAAGACACAGGCACCCCAAAGTTTACGGCTGCTCTGCTTCCAAGAACCATCACTTCGGTACACCTTCAATATCCCAGAAAGAGAAAAATGGATAAAGAAATAGTGGTAGTTGGCCCAATGGAATATCACTCAGCCATGAGATCAATGTCATAAGGCTAGTTAGCAGCATGATGAGTGGATTTAGCGACGATGATTCTAAGTGAAATAAGTCACACAGAAAAAGACACTTATCCTAAGATATCGCTTATAGAGGGAATGTCAAAATCGCTAAACTTGAACTGAATTACAAAACAGAACAGAGTCACACCTTTAGAAGACACACTATGGCTGCTTAACGGGAAAGGTGAGGTGGGGTGATGCATAAAACAAGGGTTTGAAATTAGCTCAGAGACCGCTCCATAAGCCAAATATGTAATAGACAAGGCCTACTCCCTGCTCAGTGAACTGGACTCAACACCCCCTAGTCACCGCACAAGAATATATCTGACTAGTAAGAATCTGAAAACCTATGTATCGATATCTCTCTGCAAGTGAATCAAGAGTGTGTAAAGCGGAATAAACACAGCAGGGAAAAGCAGCCAAGCCCCATTCTAAACATAAATTACTTTAAAAAACCCACAAAACAAAGACAGTGAAAGAGAAATTCTTACAAAATCCGTTCAGGGTCTCTGATGCAACTTGGATTGACCATATCTAGACCCACAGCTGGATGAGACATAAGGCTGGACACTCTTGGGGCTGAGAGGATTGGTGAGGTTGGGTGAGCAAACCCAGATATTTTAAAGTAACACCGCGGGGTACACACCCCATGGGTCTCAAATCTCCAGCTACAAGGGCATCTTCCTACATCAAAACATGCATGGGAAACCCAGAAGATGGTATGCCGTGAGATTGGGAAAGGTTTCTAAAACGCATCTCATTTCTCCTCTCCTTGTGCTCGGTTTCGCCATTCCAGCCGCTTGACTAACCATCTCCCTACTTGGAGAATCGGCACCTTTAACCTCCTGTTTCGTCCCGGTTGCAATTTGTCCTGAGGATGAACGGGAAGATGCGGAACCAACGAGAGACGAGCCCTAGGTGTTGGGACAGGCATAGGTCACTCCATTTTCCCATCAGGAAGAAGAATGAACCACAGGCTCAGCCTGCCCCCCAGAACCAAAATAGGGCCTGAAGCAATCCTGCGCTTTTGCAGCCAGCTCCCAAAAAAGCGAGTAGACAAATGGAGCTCAGGGGCACACAATTCACAAACGTGCAGAGTTATAAATGAGAACTCTCGTCCACAAATATATTGAGGGAAGGCAACGAAGAGGATTTGAAAGCAAGGCAGATTTGCAGGAAACAGATTTCAGGAGGTAGATTCGACTCGCCTTTAAAGCACATGAAAAGCGGCAAAACGTTGACAATGATGCCCTTGGCCAAAAAGGGCGTATGCGTTTTTTCCTGAATATATTCAGGAAAAAACGCATACGCCCTTTTTGGCCAACCAAGCAAGCCGGAAGGGCAAATCAGTGCTACAAAGAAATCTCGCTTGCCCTCGGTCAAAAAAGCCATGCTGAAAAAAGTGTAAAAACCAGAAAAGCAGGACAGGCCATGGAGACATGGGAGCCTTGCTACGCTAATGGGTAGGATGTAAATAGCCAACAGGCACTCTGGAGAAGTGTACGGTGTGTCCTGAAACAAGTAATAAACACAGCTTAGAGAGCATAGGGCACTTCCACTCATGGGCGTATAAAGTGGGAAAACTAAAAATCAACAAGACACAGGCACCCCAAACTTTACGGCTGCTCTGTTTCCAAGAACCTCCACTTCGGTACACCTTCAATATCCCAGGAAAGAGAAAAATGGATAAAGAAATGGTGGTACTTGGCACAATGGAATATCACTCAGCCATGAAATCAATGTCATAAGGCTAGTTAGCAGCATGATGAGTGGATTTAGCGACGATGATTCTAAGTGAAATAAGTCACACAGAAAAAGACACTTATCCTAAGATATCGCTTAGAGAGGGAATGTCAAAATCGCTACACTTGAACGGAATTACAAAACAGAACAGAGTCACACCTTTAGAAGACACACTATGGCTGCTTAACGGGAAAGGTGAGGTGGGATGATGCATAGAACAAGGGTTTGAAATTAGCTCAGAGACCGCTCCATAAGCCAAATATGTAATAGACAAGGCCTACTCCCTGCTCAGTGAACTGGACTCAACACCCCCTAGTCACCGCACAAGAATATATCTGACTAGTAAGAATCTGAAAACCTATGTATCGATATCTCTCTGCAAGTGAATCAAGAGGGTGTAAAGCGGAATAAACATAGCAGGGAAAAGCAGCCAAGCCCCATTCTAAACATAAATTACTTTAAAAAACCCACAAAACAAAGACAGTGAAAGAGAAATTCGTACAAAATCAGTTCAGGGTCTCTGATGCAACTTGGATTGACCATATCTAGACCCACAGCTGGATGAGACATAAGGCTGGACACTCTTGGGGCTGAGAGGATTGGTGAGGTTGGGTGAGCAAACCCAGATACTTTAAAGTAACACCGCGGGGTACCCACACCATGGGTCTCAAATCTCCAGGTACAAGGGCATCTTCCTACATCAAAACATGCATGGGAAACCCAGAAGATGGTATGCCGTGAGATCGGGAAAGGTTTCTAAAACGCACCTCATTTCTCCTCTCCTTGTGCTCGGGTTCGCCATTTCAGCCTCTTCACTTTACGTGCTAAATGGTATCTAGAGAGTGGGATATGTTTAATAAATACCCTAACTCTAATGCATACACTAACCCTTACCCATACCCTAAACCTAACTCTCACCCGTACTCTAACCCGTACCCAAAGCCGTACCCTAACCCTAACAATAACTCATAGCCTAACCCATATCCTTTGCCGTACCCTCACCCTTACCCTAACCCGTATCCTAAGCCGTACCCTAACCCTAACCGTAATCCTAACCCATACCCTACTCCGTACCCTCACTCTTACCCTAACCCGTACCCTAAGCCGTACCCTAACTCTAACCCTAACCCTAAGACTAACCCTAACACATATCCTACGCCGTACCCTCACCCTTACTCTAAGCCATACCCTAACCCTAACCCTAACCCTAACACTAACTGTAAACTACCCTTGACTGCTTTTGCCTCCAATAGATTTCCTAAGCACTAGTGTTTTAAGGAACAGGTTAAAAATAAAATGCTAATGTGACTTATTTATAATGTGTGTATTCTTTATCTTATCCTAGTGTCTAAAATTTTCTCCATGGTTGGAACCCAAATTACATTCCTTTACGCGCTAAGTGGTATGTAGAGAGTGGGATAGGTTTAATAAATGACCTAACCCTAACGTGAACCCTAACCCTAACCCATAGCCTAACCCTAACAAGTACCCTAATCCTAACCTGTACCCTATACCTTGACCTAACCCTAAAACTAACCGTAACCCTAACATATACCCTACGCCGTACCGTCACCCGTACCCTAACCCGTACCCTAAGTCGTACCCTAACTCTAACCCTAACCCATACGCTACGCCGTACCCTCACCCGTACCCTAACCCGTATCCTAAGCCGTACCCTAACCCTAACCCTAACCCTAACCCTAACCTATACCCTACGCCGTACACTCACCTGTACTCTAACCCGTACCCTAAGCCGTACCCTACCCCTAACCCTAACCCTAACCCTAACCCATACCCTAACCCATACCCTACGCCGTACACTAACCCATACCCTAACCCGTATCCTAAGCCGTACCCTAATCCTAACCAATACCCTACGCAGTATCCTCACCCTTACCCTCACCCGTACCCTAAACCTAACCCTAACCCTAACCCCTAACCTACGCCATACCCTCACCCGTACCCTATCCCATACCCTAAGCCGTACCCTAACCCTAACACTAACCCTAACCCTAACCCTAACCGAAACTACCCTTGACTGCTTTTGCCTCCATTAAATTTCCTAAGCACTAGTGTTTTAAGGAACAGGTTAAAAAGAAAATCCTCATGTGATTTTTTTATAATGTGTTTATTCTTTATCTTATCCTAGTGACTAAAATCTTCTCCATGGCTGGACACCAAATAATATTCCTTTACGTGCTAAGTGGTATCTAGAGAGTGGGATAGGTTTAATAAATACCCTAATCCTAACGTGTACCCTAGGCCTAACCCATACGCTAACCCGAACGCATACCCTAAACCTAACACAAATCCTAACCCTAACACATACGCTAATCCTAACCCGTACCCAAAACTATCCCTAACCCTAAAACTAACCCTAACCCTAACCCTAACCCTAACCCTAACCCATACCCTACGCCGTACCCTCACCCGTACCCTAACCCGTACCCTAAGCCGTACCCTGACCCTAAGCCTAACCCTAACCCTAACCGCTACCCTACGCCGTACCCTATCCCATACCCTAAGCGGTACCCTAACCCTAACACTAATCCTAACCCTAAACCATACCCTACGCCGTAACCACACACGTATCCTAACCCATACCCTAAGCCGTACCCTAACCCGAACCCTAACACATACGCTACGCCGTACCCTCACCCGTACCCTAACCCGTATCCTAAGCCGTACCCTAACCCTAACCCTAACCCTAACCCTAACCGCTACCCTACGCCGTACCCTATCCCAAACCCTAAGCGGTACCCTAACCCTAACACTAACCCTAAACCTAACCCTAACCCCTACCCTACGCCGTACCCTCAACCGTACCCTATCCCATACCCTAAGCCGTACCCTAACCCTAACACTAACCCTAACCCTAAACCTAAACCCTACCCTACGCCGTACCCTCACCCGTACCCTATCCCATACCCTAAGCCGTACCCTAACCCTAACCCTAACCCTAACCTATACACTACGCCATACCCTCACCCGTACCCTAACCCGTACCCTAAGCCGTACCCTAACCCTAACCCTAACCCTAACCTATACACTACCCCGTACCCTCACCCGTACCCTAACCCGTACCCTAAGCCGTACCCAGCCCTAACCCTAACCCTAACCCTAACCCATACCCTACGCCGTACCCTCACCCGTACCCTATCCCATACGCTAAGCCGTACCCTAACCCTAACACTAACACTAACCCTAACCCTAACCCTAACCCATACCCTACGCCGTACCCTCACCCATAACCTAATCCGTACCCTAAGCCGTACCCTAACCCTAACCCTAACCTATACCCTACGCCGTACCCTCACCCGTTCCCTAACCCGTACCCTAAGCCGTACCCTAACTCTAACCCTAACCCTAACCCTAACCCTTACCCATACCCTGCGCCGTACCCTAACCCATACAATAACCTGTATCCTAAGCCTTAACCTAACCCTAACCAATGACCTACACAGTACCCTCACCCGTACCCTAAGCCATACCCTAACCCTAACCCTAACACTAACCTTAACCCTAAACCCTACCCTATGCCGTATCCTCACCCATACCCTATCCCGTACCCTAAGCCGTACCCTAACCCTAACACTAACCCTAACCCTAACCCTAAACTACCCTTGACTGCTTTTGCCTCCATTAGATTTCCTAAGCACTAGTGTTTTAAGGAACAGGTTAAAAAGAAAATCCTAATGTGATTTTTTTATAATGTGTTTATTCTTTATCTTATCCTAGTGACGAAAATATTCTCCATGGCTGGACCCTAAATAATATTCCTTTACGTGCTAAGTGGTATCTAGAGAGTGGGATAGGTTTAATAAATACCCTAATCCTAACGTGTACCCTAAACCTAACCCATACCAACCCTAACGCGTACCCTAACCCTAACCAAAACCCTAACCCGAACGAGTATGCTAATCCTAACCCTTACCCTAAACCAATCCCTAACCCTAAAACTAACCCTAACCCTAACCCTAACCCTAACCCATAACCTACGCAGTACCCTCACCCGTACCCTAACCCGTACCCTAAGCCGTACCCTAACCCTAACCCTAACCCATACGCTACGCCGCACCCTCACCCGTACCCTAAACCGTATCCTAAGCCGTACCCTAACCCTAACCCTAAACCTAACTGCTACCCTACGACGTACCCTATCCCATACCCTAAGCGGTACCCTAACCCTAACACTAACCCTAAACCTAACCCTAACCCCTACCCTACGCCGTACCCTCACCCGTAACCTATCCCATACCCTAAGCCGTACCCTAACCCTAACACTAACCCTAACCCTAAACCTAACCCCTACCCTACGCCTTACCCTCACCCGTACCCTATCCCATACCCTAAGCCGTACCCTAACCCTATCCCTAACCCTAACCTATACACTACGCCGTAACCTAACCCATATCCTAACCCGTATCCTAAGCCGTACCCTAACCCTAACCAATAACCTACGCAGTACCCTCACGAGTAACCTCACCCGTATCCTAAGCCCTACCCTAACCCTAACCCTAACCCTAACCCTAAACTACCCTTTACTGCTTTTGCCTCCATTAGATTTCCTAAACACTAGTGTTTTAAGGAACAGGTTAAAAAGAAAACCTTATGTGATTTTTTTATAATGTGTTTATTCTTTATCTTATCCTAGTGACTAAAATCTTCTCCATGGCTGAACCCCAAATAATATTCCTTTACGTGCTAAGTGGTATCTAGAGAGTGGGATAGGTTTAATTAATACCCTAATCCTAACGTGTACCCTAAACCTAACCCATACCCTAACCCTAACGCGTACCCTAACCCTAACCAAAACCATAACCCGAACAAGTATGCTAATCCTAACCCTTACCCTAAACCAATCCCTAACCCTAAAACTAACCCTAACCCTAACCCTAACCCTAACCCCTACCCTACGCCGTACCCTCACCCGTACCCTATCCCATACCCTAAGCCGTACCCTAACCCTAACACTAACCCTAACCCTAACCCTAACCCTAAACTACCCTTGATTGCTTTTGCCTCTATTAGATTTCCTAAGCACCAGTGTTTTAAGGAACAGGTTAAAAAGAAAATCCTAATGTGATTTTTTTATAATGTGTTTATTCTTTATCTTATCCTAGTGACTAAAATCTTCTCCATGGCTGGATCCCTAATAATATTCCTTTACGTGCTAAGTGGTATCTAGAGAGTGGGATAGGTTTAATAAATACCCTAATCCTAACGTGTACCCTAACCCTAACCCATACCCTAACCCTAACGCGTACCCTAACCCTAACCCTAACCCTAAACCATACGCTACGCAGTACCCTCACCCGTACCCTAACCCGTATCCTAAGCCGTACCCTAACTCTAACCCTAACCCTAACCCTAATGGCTACCCTACGCCGTACCCTATCCCATACCCTAAGCGGTACGCTAACCCTAACACTAACCCTAAACCTAACCCTAACCCCTACCCTACGCCGTACCCTCACCCGTAACCTATCCCATACCCTAAGCCGTACCCTAACCCTAACACTAACCCTAACCCTAAACCTAACCCCTACCCTACGCCGTACCCTCACCCGTACCCTATCCCATAACCTAAGCCGTACCCTAAACCTAACACTAACCCTAACCTATACACTACGCCATACCCTCACCCGTACCCTAACCCGTACCCTAAGCCGTACCCTAACCCTAACCCTAACCCTAACCCTAACCCATACTCTATGCCGTACCCTAACCCGTACCCTAACCCGTATTCTAAGCCGTACCCTAACCATAACCAATACACTACACAGTACCCTCACCCGTACCCTCACCGTACCCTAAGCCATACCCTAACCCTAACCCTAACCCTAACCTATACACTACGCCATACCCTCACTCGTACACTAACCTGTACCCTAAGCCATACCCTAACCCTAACCCTAACCCTAACCTATACACTACGCCATACCCTCACTCGTACCCTAACCCGTACCCTAAGCCGTACCCTAAACCTAACCCTAACCCTAACCCTAAACCATACGCTACGCCGTACCCTCACCCGTACCCTAACCCGTATCCTAAGCCGTACCCTAACCCTAACCCTAACCCTAAACCATACGCTACGCCGTACCCTCACCCGTAACCTAACCCGTATCCTAAGCCGTACCCTAACTCTAACCCTAACCCTAAACTATACCCTATGCCGTAACCTCACCCGTACCCTAACCCGTACCCTAAGCCGTACACTAACCCTAACCCTAACCCTAACCCATACCGTACGCCATAACCTAACACGTACCCTAACCCGTATCCTAAGCTGTACCCTAACCCTAACCAATACCCTACGCAGTATCCTCACCCATACCCTCACCCGTACCCTAAGCCGTACCCTAACCCTAACCCTAACCCTAACCCTAACCCCTACCCTATGCCATACCCTCACCTATACCCTATCCCATAACCTAAGCCGTACAATAACCCTAACACTAACCCTAACCCTAACCCATAACCTACGCCGTACCCTCACCCGTACCCTAACCCGTATACTAAGACCTACCGTAACCCTAACCAATACCCTACGCAGTATCCTCACCCATACCCTCACCCGTACACTAAGACGTACCCTAACCCTAACCCTAACCCTAACCCTAACGCATAACCTACGCCGTACCCTCACCCGTACCCTAACACGTACCCTAAGACGTACCGTAACCCTAACCCTAACACTAACCCTAACCCTAACCCACACTCTACACCGTACCCTAACCCGTACCCTAACACGTATCCTAAGCCGTACCCTAACCCTAACCAATACCCTACGCAGTACCCTCACCCGTACCCTCACCCGTACCCTAAGCCATACCCTAACCCTAACCCTAACCCTAACCCTAACCCCTACCCTACGCCGTACCCTCACCCGTACCCTATCCCATACGCTAAGCCGTACCCTAACCCTAACACTAACACTAACCCTAACCCTAACCCTAACCCATACACTACGCCGTACCCTCACCCGTAACCTAACCCGTACCCTAAGCCGTACCCTAACCCTAACCCTAACCCCTACCCTATGCCGTACCCTCACCCGTACCCTATCCCATACCCTAAGCCGTACCCTAACCCTAACCCTAACCCTAACCCTAACCCATACCCTACGCCATACCATAACCCGTACCCTAACCCGTATCCTAAGCCGTATCCTAACCCTAACCAATACCCTACGCAGTACCCTCACCCGTACCCTCACCCGTACCCTAAGCCGTACCCTAACCCCAACCCTAACCCTAACTCTAACCCTAACCCCTACCCTACGCCGTACCCTCACCCGTACCCTATCCCATACGCTAAGCCGTACCCTAACCCTAACACTAACACTAACCCTAACCCTAACCCTAACCCATACCCTACGCCGTACCCTCACCCGTAACCTAACCCGTACCCAAAGCCGTACCCAAACCTAACCCTATCCTATACACTACGCCGTACCCTCACCCGTACCCTAATCCGTACCCTAAGCCGTACCCTAACCCTAACCCTAACCTATACACTACGCCGTACCCTCTCCCGTTCCCTAACCCGTACCCTCACCCGTACCCTAACCCGTACCCTAAGCCGTACCCTAACTCTAACTCTAACCCTAACCCTAACCCTTACCCATACCCTGCGCCGTACCCTAACCCATACAATAACCTGTATCCTAAGCCTTAACCTAACCCTAACCAATGACCTACACAGTACCCTCACCCGTACCCTAAGCCATACCCTAACCCTAACCCTAACACTAACCCTAACCCTAAACCCTACCCTATGCCGTACCCTCACCCATACCCTATCCCATACCCTAAGCCATACCCTAACCCTAACACTAACCCTAACCCTAACCCTAACCCTAAACTACCCTTGACTGCTTTTGCCTCCATTAGATTTCCTAAGCACTAGTGTTTTAAAGAACAGGTTAAAAAGAAAATCCTAATGTGATTTTTTTATAATGTGTTTATTCTTTATCTTATCCTAGTAACGAAAATCTTCTCCATGGCTGGACCCTAAATAATATTCCTTTACGTGCTAAGTGGTATCTAGAGAGTGGGATAGGTTTCATAAATACCCTAATCCTAAAGTGTACCCTAAACCTAACCCATACCCTAACCCTAACGCGTACCCTAACCCTAACCAAAACCCTAACCCGAACACGTATGCTAATCCTAACCCGTACCCTAAACCAATCCCTAACCCTAAAACTAACCCTAACCCTAACCCTAACCCTAACCCATAACCTACACCGTACCCTCACCCGTACCCTAACCCGTACCCTAAGCCGTACCCTAACCCTAACCCTAAACCATATGCTACGCCGTACCCTCACCTGTACCCTAACCCGTATCCTAAGCCGTACCCTAACCCTAACCCTAACCCTAAACTATACCCTACGCCGTAACCTCACCCGTACCCTAACCCGTACCCTAAGCCGTACCCTAACCCTAACCCTAACCCTAACCCTAACCCTAACCCATAGCCTACGCCATACCCTAACCCGTACCCTAACCCGTATCCTAAGCCGTATCCTAACCCTAACCAATACCCTACGCAGTACCCTCACACGTACCCTCACCCGTACCCTAAGCCGTACCCTAACCCCAACCCTAACCCTAACTCTAACCCTAACCTTACCCTACGCCGTACCCTCACCCGTACCCTATCCCATACACTAAGCCGTACCCTAACCCTAACACTAACACTAACCCTAACCCTAACCCTAACCCATACACTACGCCGTACCCTCACCCGTAACCTAACCCGTACCCTAAGCCGTACCCTAACCCTAACCCTAACCTATACACTACGCCGTACCCTCACCCGTACCCTAACCCGTACCCTAAGCCGTACCCTAACACTAAACCTAACCCTAACCCTAACCCTTACCCATACCCTGCGCCGTACCCTAACCCATACAATAACCTGTATCCTAAGCCTTAACCTAACCCTAACCAATGACCTACACAGTACCCTCACCCGTACCCTAAGCCATACCCTAACCCTAACCCTAACACTAACCCTAACCCTAAACCCTACCCTATGCCGTACCCTCACCCATACCCTATCCCATACCCTAAGCCCTACCCTAACCCTAACCCTAACCCTAACCCTAAACTACCCTTTACTGCTTTTGCCTCCATTAGATTTCCTAAACACTAGTGTTTTAAGGAACAGGTTAGAAAGAAAATCTTATGTGATTTTTTTATAATGTGTTTATTCTTTATCTTATCCTAGTGACTAAAATCTTCTCCATGGCTGAACCCCAAATAATATTCCTTTACGTGCTAAGTGGTATCTAGAGAGTGGGATAGGTTTAATAAATACCCTAATCCTAAAGTGTACCCTAAACCTAACCCATACCCTAACCCTAACGCGTACCCTAACCCTAACCAAAACCCTAACCCGAACACGTATGCTAATCCTAACCCGTACCCTAAACCAATCCCTAACCCTAAAACTAACCCTAATCCTAACCCTAACCCTAACCCATAACCTACACCGTACCCTCACCCGTACCCTAACCCGTACCCTAAGCCGTACCCTAACCCTAACACTAACCCTAGACCATACGCTACGCCGTACCCTCACCCGTACCCTAACCCGTATCCTAAGCCGTACCCTAACCCTAACCCTAACCCTAAACTATACCCTATGCCGTAACCTCACCCGTACCCTAACCCGTACCCTAAGCCGTACCCTAACCCTAACCCTAACCCTAACCCTAACCCATACCGTACGCCATACCCTAACACGTACCCTAACCCGTATCCTAAGCCGTACCCTAACCCTAACCAATACCCTACGCAGTATTCTCACCCATACCCTCACCCATACCCTAAGCCGTACCCTAACCGTAACCCTAATCCTAACCCTAACCCTAACCCTAACCCCTAACCTATGCCATACCCTCACCTGTACCCTATCCCATAACCTAAGCCGTACCATAACCCTAACACTAACCCTAACACTAACCCATAACCTACGCCGTACCCTCACCCGTACCCTAACCCGTATCCTAAGCCGTACCCTAACCCTAACCCTAACCCTAACCCTAACCCATAACCTACGCCGTAACCTCACCCGTACCCTAACACGTACCCTAAGATGTACCGTAACCCTAACCCTAACACTAACCCTAACCCTAACCCACACTCTACGCCGTACCCTAACCCGTACCCTAACACGTATCCTAAGCCGTACTCTAACCCTAACCAATACCCTACGCAGTACCCTCACCCGTACCCTCACCCGTACCCTAAGCCATACCCTAACCCTAACCCTAACCCTAACCCTAACCCCTACCCTACGCCGTACCCTCACCCGTACCCTATCCCATACCCTAAGCCGTACCCTAACCCTAACACTAACCCTAACCCTAACCCTAACCCTAAACTACCCTTGATTGCTTTTGCCTCTATTAGATTTCCTAAGCACTAGTGTTTTAAGGAACAGGTTAAAAAGAAAATCCTAATGTGATTTTTTTATAATGTGTTTATTCTTTATCTTATCCTAGTGACTAAAATCTTCTCCATGGCTGGATCCCTAATAATATTCCTTTACGTGCTAAGTGGTATCTAGAGAGTGGGATAGGTTTAATAAATACCCTAATCCTAACGTGTACCCTAACCCTAACCCATACCCTAACCCTAACGCGTACCCTAACCCTAACCGAAAACCTAACCCTAACACGTACGCTAATCCTAACCCGTACCCTAAACCAATCCCTAACCCTAAAACTAACCCTAACCCTAACCCTAACCCTAACCCTTACCCTACGCTGTACCCTCACCCGTACCCTAACCCGTACCCTAGGACGTACCCTAACCCTAACCCTAACCCATACGCTACGCCGTACCCTCACCCGTACCCTAACCCGTATCCTAAGCCGTACCCTAACCCTAACCCTAACCCTAACCCTAACCCTAACCCATACCCTACGCCATACCCTAACCCTAACCCTAACCCGTATCCTAAGCCGTACCCTAACCCTAACCCTAACCCTAACCGCTACCCTACGCCGTACCCTATCCCATACCCTAAGCGGTACCCTAAACCTAACACTAACCCTAAACCTAACCCTAACCCCTACCCTATGCCGTACCCTCACCCGTAACCTATCCCATACCCTAAGCCGTACCCTAACCCTAACACTAACCCTAACCCTAAACCTAACCCCTACCCTACGCCGTATCCTCACCCGTACCCTATCCCATAACCTAAGCCGTACCCTAACCCTAACCCTAACCCTAACCTATACACTACGCGGTACCCTCACCCGTACCCTAACCCGTACCCTAAGCCGTACCCTAACCCTAACCCTAACCCTAACCCTAAACCTAACCCATACCCTACGCCGTACCCTAAACCGTACCCTAACCCGTATTCTAAGCCGTACCCTAACCATAACCAATACCCTACACAGTACCCTCACCCGTACCCTCACCCGTACCCTAAGCCATACCCTAACCCTAACCCTAACCCTAACCTATAAACTACGCCATACTCTCACCCGTACCCTAACCCGTACCCTAAGCCGTACCCTAACCCTAACCCTAACCCTAAACTATACCCTACGCCGTAACCTCACCCGTACCCTAACACGTACCCTAAGCCGTACCCTAACCCTAACCCTAAACCTAACCCTAACCCTAACCCATAGCGTACGCCATACCCTAACACGTACCCTAACCCGTATCCTAAGCCGTACCCTAACCCTAACCAATACCCTACGCAGTATCCTCACCCATACCCTCACCCGTTCCCTAAGCCGTACCCTAACTCTAACCCTAACCCTAACCCTAACCCTTACCCATACCCTGCGCCGTACCCTAACCCATACAATAACCTGTATCCTAAGCCTTAACCTAACCGTAACCAATGACCTACACAGTACCCTCACCCGTACCCTAAGCCATACCCTAACCCTAACCCTAACACTAACCCTAACCCTAAACCCTACCCTATGCCGTACCCTCACCCATACCCTATCCCATACCCTAAGCCATACCCTAACCCTAACACTAACCCTAACCCTAACCCTAACCCTAAACTACCCTTGACTGCTTTTGCCTCCATTAGATTTCCTAAGCACTAGTGTTTTAAGGAACAGGTTAAAAAGAAAATCCTAATGTGATTTTTTTATAATGTGTTTATTCTTTATCTTATCCTAGTAACGAAAATCTTCTCCATGGCTGGACCCTAAATAATATTCCTTTACGTGCTAAGTGGTATCTAGAGAGTGGGATAGGTTTAATAAATACCCTAATCCTAACGTGTACCCTAACCCTAACCCACACCCTAACCCTAATGCGTACCCTAACCCTAACCCAAACCCTAACCCTAACACGTACGCTAATCCTAACCCGTACCCTAAACCAATCCCTAACCCTAAAACTAACCCTAACCCTAACCCTAACGCTAACCCATACGCTACGCCGTACCCTCACCCATACCCTAACCCGTATCCTAAGCCGTACCCTAACCCTAAACCTAACCCTAACCTCTACCCTACGCCGTACCCTCACCCGTACCCTAACCCGTACCCAAAGCCTTACCCTAACCCTAACCCTAACCCTCACCCATACCCAACGCCGTAACCTAACCCATATCCTAACCCGTATCCTAAGCCGTACCCTAACCCTAACCAATAACCTACGCAGTACCCTCACCAGAAACCTCACCCGTATCCTAAGGCCTACACTAACCCTAACCCTAACCCTAACCCTAAACTACCCTTTACTGCTTTTGCCTCCATTAGATTTCCTAAACACTAGTGTTTTAAGGAACAGGTTAAAAAGAAAACCTTATGTGATTTTTTTATAATGTGTTTATTCTTTATCTTATCCTAGTGACTAAAATCTTCTCCATGGCTGAACCCCAAATAATATTCCTTTACGTGCTAAGTGGTATCTAGAGAGTGGGATAGGTTTAATAAATACCCTAATCCTAACGTGTACCCTAAACCTAACCCATACCCTAACCCTAACGCGTACCGTAACCCTAACCAAAACCCTAACCCGAACAAGTATGCTAATCCTAACACGTACCCTAAACCAATCCCTAACCCTAAAACTAAACCTAACCCTAACCCTAACCCTAACCCATAACCTACGCCGTACTCTCACCCGTACCCTAACCCGTATCCTAAGCCGTACCCTAACCCTAACCCTAACCTTAACCCTAACCGCTACCTTACGCCGTACACTATCCCATACCCTAAGCGGTACCCTAAACCTAACACTAACCCTAAACCTAACCCTAACCCCTACCCTACGCCGTACCCTCACCCGGAACCTATCCCATACCCTAAGCCGTACCCTAACACTAACACTAACCCTAACCCTAAACCTAACCCCTACCCTACGCCGTACCCTCACCCGTACCCTATCCCATACCCTAAGCCGTACCCTAACCCTAACCCTAACCCTAACCTATACACTACACCATACCCTCACCCGTACCCTAACCCGTACCCTAAGCCGTACCCTAACCCTAACCCTAACCCTAACCCTAACCCTAACCCATACCCTACGCCGTACCCTAACCCATACTCTAACCCGTATTCTAAGCCGTACCCTAACCATAACCAATACCCTACACAGTACCCTCACCCGTACCCTCTCCCGTACCCTAAGCCATACCCTAACCCTAACCCTAACCCTAACCTATACACTACACCATACCCTCACCCGTACCCTAACCCGTATCCTAAGCCGTACCCTAACCCTAACCCTAACCCTAAACTATACCCTACGCCGTAACCTCACCCGTACCCTAACCCGTACCCTAAGCCGTACCCTAACCCTAACCCTAACCCTAACCCTAACCCTAACCCATACCGTACGCCATACCCTAACACGTACCCTAACCCGTATCCTAAGCCGTACCCTAACCCTAACCAATACCCTACGCAGTATCCTCACCCATACCCTCACCCGTACCCTAAGCCGTACCCTAACCCTAACCCTAACCCTAACCCTAACCCTAACCCCTACCCTATGCCATACCCTCACCTGTACCCTATCCCATAACCTAAGCCGTACCATAACCCTAACACTAACCCTAACCCTAACCCATAACCTACGCCGTACCCTCACCCGTACCCTAACCCGTATACTAAGCCGTACCCTAACCCTAACCCTAACCCTAACCCTAACGCATAACCTACGCCGTACCCTCACCCGTACCCTAACACGTACCCTAAGACGTACCGTAACCCTAACCCTAACACTAACCCTAACCCTAACCCACACTCTACGCCGTACCCTAAACCGTACCCTAACACGTATCCTAAGCCGTACCCTAACCCTAACCAATACCGTACGCAGTACCCTCACCCGTACCCTCACCCGTACCCTAAGCCATACCCTAACCCTAACCCTAACCCTAACCCTAACCCCTACCCTACGCCGTACCCTCACCCGTACCCTATCCGATACGCTAAGCCGTACCCTAACCCTAACACTAACACTAACCCTAACCCTAACCCTAACCCATACCCTACGCCGTACCCTCACCCATAACCTAATCCGTACCCTAAGCCGTATCCTAAGCCGTACCCTAACCCTAACCCTAACCGCTACCCTACGCCGTACCCTATCCCATACCCTAAGCGGTACCCTAAACGTAACACTAACCCTAAAGCTAACCCTAACCCCTACCCTACGCCGTACCCTCACCCGTAACCTATCCCATACCCTAAGCCGTACCCTAACCCTAACACTAACCCTAACCCTAAACCTAACCCCTACCCTACGCCGTACCCTCACCCGTACCCTATCCCATACCCTAAGCCGTACCCTAACCCTAACCCTAAACCTAACCTATACACTACGCCGTACCCTCACCCGTACCCTAACCCGTACCCTAAGCCGTACCCTAACCCTAACCCTAACCCTAACCCTAACCCTAACCCATACCCTACGCCGTACCCTAAACCGTACCCTAACCCGTATTCTAAGCCGTACCCTAACCATAACCAATACCCTACACAGTACCCTCACCCGTACCCTCACCCGTACCCTAAGCCATACCCTAACCCTAACTCTAACCCTAACCTATACACTACGCCATACCCTCACCCGTACCCTAACCCGTACCCTAAGCCGTACGCTAACCCTAACCCTAACCCTAAACTATACCCTACGCCGTAACCTCACCCATACCCTATCCCATACCCTAAGCCGTACCCTAACCCTAACACTAACCCTAACCCTAACCCTAACCCTAAACTACCCTTGATTGCTTTTTCCTCTATTAGATTTCCTAAGCACTAGTGTTTTAAGGAACAGGTTAAAAAGAAAATCCTAACGTGATTTTTTTATAATGTGTTTATTCTTTATCTTATCCTAGTGACTAAAATCTTCTCCATGGCTGGATCCCTAATAATATTCCTTTACGTGCTAAGTGGTATCTAGAGAGTGGGATAGGTTTAATAAATACCCTAATCCTAACGTGTACCCTAACCCTAACCCATACCCTAACCCTAACGCGTACCCTAACCCTAACCCAAAACCTAACCCTAACACGTACGCTAATCCTAACCCGTACCCTAAACCAATCCCTAACCCTAAAACTAACCCTAACCCTAACCCTAACCGTAACCCTTACCCTACGCCGTACCCTCACCCGTACCCTAACCCGTACCCTAAGACGGACCCTAACCCTAACCCTAACCCATACGCTACGCCATACCCTCACCCGTACCCTAACCCGTATCCTAAGCCGTACCCTAAACCTAACCCTAACCCTAACCCTAACCCTAACCAATACCCTAGGCCATACCCTAACCCGTACCCTAACCCGTATCCTAAGCCATATCCTAACCTAACCAATACCCTATGCAGTACCCTCACCCGTACCCTCACCCGTACCCTAAGCCGTACCCTAACCCCAACCCTAACCCTAACTCTAACCCTAATCCCTACCCTACCCCGTACCCTCACCCGTACCCTATCCCATACGCTAAGCCGTACCCTAACGCTAACACTAACACTAACCCTAACCCTAACCCTAACCCATACCCTACGCCGTACCCTCACCCGTAACCTAACCCGTACCCTAAGCCGTACCCTAACCCTAACCCTAACCTATACACTACGCCGTACCCTCACCCGTACCCTAACCCGTACCCTAAGCCGTACCCTAACTCTAACCCTAACCCTAACCCTAACCCTTACCCATACCCTGCGCCGTACCCTAACCCATACAATAAACTGTATCCTAAGCCTTAACCTAACCCTAACCAATGACCTACACAGTACCCTCACCCGTACCCTAAGCCATACCCTAACCCTAACCCTAACACTAACCCTAACCCTAAACCCTACCCTATGCCGTACCCTCACCCATACCTATCCCATACCCTAGGCCGTACCCTAACCCTAACACTAACCCTAACCCTAACCCTAACCCTAAACTACCCTTGACTGCTTTTGCCTCCATTAGATTTCCTAAGCACTAGTGTTTTAAGGAACAGGTTAAAAAGAAAATCCTAATGTGATTTTTTTATAATGTGATTATTCTTTATCTTATCCTAGTGACGAAAATATTCTCCATGGCTGGACCCTAAATAATATTCCTTTACGTGCTAAGTGGTATCTAGAGAGTGGGATAGGTTTAATAAATACTCTAATCCTAACGCGTACCCTAACCATAACCCATACCCTAACCCTAACGCGTACCCTAACCCTAACCCAAACCCTAACCCTAACACGTACGCTAATCCTAACCCGTACCCTAAACCAATCCCTAACCCTAAAACTAACCCTAACCCTAACCCTAACCCTAACCCATACGCTACGCCGTACCCTCACCCATACCCTAACCCGTATCCTAAGCCGTACCCTAACCCTAAACCTAACCCTAACCTCTACCCTACACCGTACCCTCACCCGTACCCTAACCCGTACCCAAAGCCTTACCCTAACCCTAACCCTAACCCTCACCCATACCCAACGCCGTAACCTAACCCATATCCTAACCCGTATCCTAAGCCGTACCCTAACCCTAACCAATAACCTACGCAGTACCCTCACCAGTAACCTCACCCGTATCCTAAGGCTTACACTAACCCTAACCCTAACCCTAACCCTAAACTACCCTTTACTGCTTTTGCCTCCATTAGATTTCCTAAACACTAGTGTTTTAAGGAACAGGTTAAAAAGAAAACCTTATGTGATTTTTTTATAATGTGTTTATTCTTTATCTTATCCTAGTGACTAAAATCTTCTCCATGGCTGAACCCCAAATAATATTCCTTTACGTGCTAAGTGGTATCTAGAGAGTGGGATAGGTTTAATAAATACCCTAATCCTAACGTGTACCCTAAACCTAACCCATACCCTAACCCTAACGCGTACCGTAACCCTAACCAAAACCCTAACCCGAACAAGTATGCTAATCCTAACCCGTACCCTAAACCAATCCCTAACCCTAAAACTAAACCTAACCCTAACCCTAACCCTAACCCATAACCTACGCCGTACTCTCACCCGTACCCTAACCCGTATCCTAAGCCGTACCCTAACCCTAACCCTAACCTTAACCCTAACCGCTACCCTACGCCGTACCCTATCCCATACCCTAAGCGGTACCCTAAACCTAACACTAACCCTAAACCTAACCCTAACCCCTACCCTACGCCGTACCCTCACCCGGAACCTATCCCATACCCTAAGCCGTACCCTAACCCTAACACTAACCCTAACCCTAAACCTAACCCCTACCCTACGCCGTACCCTCACCCGTACCCTATCCCATACCCTAAGCCGTACCCTAACCCTAACCCTAACCCTAACCTATACACTACACCATACCCTCACCCGTACCCTAACCCGTACCCTAAGCCGTACCCTAACCCTAACCCTAACCCTAACCCTAACCCTAACCCATACCCTACGCCGTACCCTAACCCATACTCTAACCCGTATTCTAAGCCGTACCCTAACCATAACCAATACCCTACACAGTACCCTCACCCGTACCCTCTCACGTACCCTAAGCCATACCCTAACCCTAACCCTAACCCTAACCTATACACTACACCATACCCTCACCCGTACCCTAACCCGTATCCTAAGCCGTACCCTAACCCTAACCCTAACCCTAAACTATACCCTACGCCGTAACCTCACACGTACCCTAACCCGTACCCTAAGCCGTACCCTAACCCTAACCCTAACCCTAACCCTAACCCTAACCCATACCGTACGCCATACCCTAACACGTACCCTAACCCATATCCTAAGCCGTACCCTAACCCTAACCAATACCCTACGCAGTATCCTCACCCATACCCTCACCCGTACCCTAAGCCGTACCCTAACCCTAACCCTAACCCTAACCCTAACCCTAACCCCTACCCTATGCCATACCCTCACCTGTACCCTATCCCATAACCTAAGCCGTACCATAACCCTAACACTAACCCTAACCCTAACCCATAACCTACGCCGTACCCTCACCCGTACCCTAACCCGTATCCTAAGCCGTACCCTAACCCTAACCCTAACCCTAACCCTAACCCATAACCTACGCCGTACCCTCACCCGTACCCTAACACGTACCCTAAGACGTACCGTAACCCTAACCCTAACACTAACCCTAACCCTAACCCACACTCTACGCCGTACCCTAAACCGTACCCTAACACGTATCCTAAGCCGTACCCTAACCCTAACCAATACCGTACGCAGTACCCTCACCCGTACCCTCACCCGTACCCTAAGCCATACCCTAACCCTAACCCTAACCCTAACCCTAACCCCTACCCTACGCCGTACCCTCACCCGTACCCTATCCGATACGCTAAGCCGTACCCTAACCCTAACACTAACACTAACCCTAACCCTAACCCTAACCCATACCCTACGCCGTACCCTCACCCATAACCTAATCCGTACCCTAAGCCGTACCCTAACCCTAACCCTAACCTATACACTACGCCGTACCCTCACCCGTTCCCTAACCCGTACCCTAAGCCGTACCCTAACTCTAACCCTAACCCTAACCCTAACCCTTACCCATACCCTGCGCCGTACCCTAACCCATACAATAACCTGTATCCTAAGCCTTAACCTAACCCTAACCAATGACCTACACAGTACCCTCACCCGTACCCTAAGCCATACCCTAACCCTAACCCTAACACTAACCCTAACCCTAAACCCTACCCTATGCCGTACCCTCACCCATACCCTATCCCATACCCTAAGCCGTACCATAACCCTAACACTAACCCTAACCCTAACCCTAACCCTAAACTACCGTTGACTGCTTTTGCCTCCATTAGATTTCCTTAGCAATAGTGTTTTAAGGAACAGGTTAAAAAGAAAATCCTAATGTGATTTTTTTATACTGTGTTTATTCTTTATCTTATCCTAGTGACTAAAAGCTTCTCCATGGCTGGACCCCAAATAATATTCCTTTACGTGCTAAGTGGTATCTAGAGAGTGGGATAGGTTTAATAAATACCCTAATCCTAACGTGTACCCTAACCCTAACCCATACCCTAACCCTAATGCGTACCCTAACCCTAACCCAAACCCTAACCCTAACACGTACGCTAATCCTAACCCGTACCCTAAACCAATCCCTAACCCTAAAACTAACCCTAACCCTAACCCATACGCTACGCCGTACCCTCACCCATACCCTAACCCGTATCCTAAGCCGTACCCTAATCCTAAACCTAACCCTAACCTCTACCCTACGCCGTACCCTCACCCGTACCCTAACCCTTACCCAAAGCCTTACCCTAACCCTAACCCTAACCCTCACCCATACCCAACGCCGTAACCTAACCCATATCCTAACCCGTATCCTAAGCCGTACCCTAACCCTAACCAATAACCTATGCAGTACCCTCACCAGTACCCTCACCCGTATCCTAAGCCCTACCCTAACCCTAACCCTAACCCTAACCCTAAACTACCCTTTACTGCTGTTGCCTCCATTAGATTTCCTAAACACTAGTGTTTTAAGGAACAGGTTAAAAAGAAAACCTTATGTGATTTTTTATAATGTGTTCATTCTTTATCTTATCCTAGTGACTAAAATCTTCTCCATGGCTGAACCCCAAATAATATTCCTTTACGTGCTAAGTGGTATCTAGAGAGTGGGATAGGTTTAATAAATACCCTAATCCTAACGTGTACCCTAAACCTAACCCATACCCTAACCCTAACGCGTACCCTAACCCTAACCAAAACCCTAACCCGAACAAGTACGCTAATCCTAACCCGTACCCTAAACCAATCTCTAACCCTAAAACTAACCCTAACCCTAACCCTAACCCTAAACTATACCCTACGCCGTAACCTCACCCGTACCCTAACCCGTACCCTAAGCCGTACCCTAACCCTAACCCTAACCCTAACCCTAACCCTAACCCATACCGTACGCCATACCCTAACACGTACCCTAACCCGTATCCTAAGCCGTACCCTAACCCTAACCAATACCCTACGCAGTATCCTCACCCATACCCTCACCCATACCCTAAGCCGTACCCTAACCCTAACCCTAACCCTAACCCTAACCCCTACCCTATGCCATACCCTCACCTGTACCCTATCCCATAACCTAAGCCGTACCATAACCCTAACACTAACCCTAACCCTAACCCATAACCTACGCCGTACCCTCACCCGTACCCTAACCCGTATCCTAAGCCGTACCCTAACCCTAACCCTAACCCTAACCCTAACCCATAACCTACGCCGTACCCTCACCCGTACCCTAAAACGTACCCTAAGACGTACCGTAACCCTAACCCTAACACTAACCCTAACCCTAACCCACACTCTACGCCGTACCCTAACCCGTACCCTAACACGTATCCTAAGCCGTACCCTAACCCTAACCAATACCGTATGCAGTACCCTCACCCGTACCCTCACCCGTACCCTAAGCCATACCCTAACCCTAACCCTAACCCTAACCCTAACCCCTACCCTACGCCGTACCCTCACCCGTACCCTATCCGATACGCTAAGCCGTACCCTAACCCTAACACTAACACTAACCCTAACCCTAACCCTAACCCATACCCTACGCCGTACCCTCACCCATAACCTAATCCGTACCCTAAGCCGTACCCTAACCCTAACCCTAACCTATACACTACGCCGTACCCTCACCCGTTCCCTAACCCGTACCCTAAGCCGTACCCTAACTCTAACCCTAACCCTAACCCTAACCCTTACCCATACCCTGCGCCGTACCCTAACCCATACAATAACCTGTATCCTAAGCCTTAACCTAACCCTAACCAATGACCTATACAGTACCCTCACCCGTACCCTAAGCCATACCCTAACCCTAACCTAACACTAACCCTAACCCTAAACCCTACCCTATGCCGTACCCTCACCCATACCCTATCCCATACCCTAAGCCGTACCCTAACCCTAACACTAACCCTAACCCTAACCCTAACCCTAAACTACCGTTGACTGCTTTTGCCTCCATTAGATTTCCTTAGCAATAGTGTTTTAAGGAACAGGTTAAAAAGAAAATCCTAATGTGATTTTTTTATACTGTGTTTATTCTTTATCTTATCCTAGTGACTAAAAGCTTCTCCATGGCTGGACCCCAAATAATATTCCTTTACGTGCTAAGTGGTATCTAGAGAGTGGGATAGGTTTAATAAATACCCTAATCCTAACGTGTACCCTAACCCTAACCCATACCCTAACCCTAATGCGTACCCTAACCCTAACCCAAACCCTAACCCTAACACGTACGCTAATCCTAACCCGTACCCTAAACCAATCCCTAACCCTAAAACTAACCCTAACCCTAACCCTAACCGTAACCCTTACCCTACGCCGTACCCTCACCCGTACCCTAACCCGTACCCTAAGACGGACCCTAACCCTAACCCTAACCCATACGCTACGCCATACCCTCACCCGTACCCTAACCCGTATCCTAAGCCGTACCCTAAACCTAACCCTAACCCTAACCCTAACCCTAACCAATACCCTAGGCCATACCCTAACCCGTACCCTAACCCGTATCCTAAGCCATATCCTAACCTAACCAATACCCTATGCAGTACCCTCACCCGTACCCTCACCCGTACCCTAAGCCATACCCTAACCCCAACCCTAACCCTAACTCTAACCCTAATCCCTACCCTACCCCGTACCCTCACCCGTACCCTATCCCATACGCTAAGCCGTACCCTAACGCTAACACTAACACTAACCCTAACCCTAACCCTAACCCATACCCTACGCCGTACCCTCACCCGTAACCTAACCCGTACCCTAAGCCGTACCCTAACCCTAACCCTAACCTATACACTACGCCGTACCCTCACCCGTACCCTAACCCGTACCCTAAGCCGTACCCTAACTCTAACCCTAACCCTAACCCTAACCCTTACCCATACCCTGCGCCGTACCCTAACCCATACAATAAACTGTATCCTAAGCCTTAACCTAACCCTAACCAATGACCTACACAGTACCCTCACCCGTACCCTAAGCCATACCCTAACCCTAACCCTAACACTAACCCTAACCCTAAACCCTACCCTATGCCGTACCCTCACCCATACCTATCCCATACCCTAGGCCGTACCCTAACCCTAACACTAACCCTAACCCTAACCCTAACCCTAAACTACCCTTGACTGCTTTTGCCTCCATTAGATTTCCTAAGCACTAGTGTTTTAAGGAACAGGTTAAAAAGAAAATCCTAATGTGATATTTTTATAATGTGATTATTCTTTATCTTATCCTAGTGACGAAAATATTCTCCATGGCTGGACCCTAAATAATATTCCTTTACGTGCTAAGTGGTATCTAGAGAGTGGGATAGGTTTAATAAATACTCTAATCCTAACGCGTACCCTAACCATAACCCATACCCTAACCCTAACGCGTACCCTAACCCTAACCCAAACCCTAACCCTAACACGTACGCTAATCCTAACCCGTACCCTAAACCAATCCCTAACCCTAAAACTAACCCTAACCCTAACCCTAACCCTAACCCATACGCTACGCCGTACCCTCACCCATACCCTAACCCGTATCCTAAGCCGTACCCTAACCCTAAACCTAACCCTAACCTCTACCCTACACCGTACCCTCACCCGTACCCTAACCCGTACCCAAAGCCTTACCCTAACCCTAACCCTAACCCTCACCCATACCCAACGCCGTAACCTAACCCATATCCTAACCCGTATCCTAAGCCGTACCCTAACCCTAACCAATAACCTACGCAGTACCCTCACCAGTAACCTCACCCGTATCCTAAGGCCTACACTAACCCTAACCCTAACCCTAACCCTAAACTACCCTTTACTGCTTTTGCCTCCATTAGATTTCCTAAACACTAGTGTTTTAAGGAACAGGTTAAAAAGAAAACCTTATGTGATTTTTTTATAATGTGTTTATTCTTTATCTTATCCTAGTGACTAAAATCTTCTCCATGGCTGAACCCCAAATAATATTCCTTTACGTGCTAAGTGGTATCTAGAGAGTGGGATAGGTTTAATAAATACCCTAATCCTAACGTGTACCCTAAACCTAACCCATACCCTAACCCTAACGCGTACCGTAACCCTAACCAAAACCCTAACCCGAACAAGTATGCTAATCCTAACCCGTACCCTAAACCAATCCCTAACCCTAAAACTAAACCTAACCCTAACCCTAACCCTAACCCATAACCTACGCCGTACTCTCACCCGTACCCTAACCCGTATCCTAAGCCGTACCCTAACCCTAACCCTAACCTTAACCCTAACCGCTACCCTACGCCGTACCCTATCCCATACCCTAAGCGGTACCCTAAACCTAACACTAACCCTAAACCTAACCCTAACCCCTACCCTACGCCGTACCCTCACCCGGAACCTATCCCATACCCTAAGCCGTACCCTAACCCTAACACTAACCCTAACCCTAAACCTAACCCCTACCCTACGCCGTACCCTCACCCGTACCCTATCCCATACCCTAAGCCGTACCCTAACCCTAACCCTAACCCTAACCTATACACTACACCATACCCTCACCCGTACCCTAACCCGTACCCTAAGCCGTACCCTAACCCTAACCCTAACCCTAACCCTAACCCTAACCCATACCCTACGCCGTACCCTAACCCATACTCTAACCCGTACCCTAAGCCGTACCCTAACCCTAACCCTAACCCTAACCTATACACTACACCATACCCTCACCCGTACCCTAACCCGTATCCTAAGCCGTACCCTAACCCTAACCCTAACCCTAACCCTAACCCTAACCCATACCGTACGCCATACCCTAACACGTACCCTAACCCGTATCCTAAGCCGTACCCTAACCCTAACCAATACCCTACGCAGTATCCTCACCCATACCCTCACCCGTACCCTAAGCCGTACCCTAACCCTAACCCTAACCCTAACCCTAACCCCTACCCTATGCCATACCCTCACCTGTACCCTATCCCATAACCTAAGCCGTACCATAACCCTAACACTAACCCTAACCCTAACCCATAACCTACGCCGTACCCTCACCCGTACCCTAACCCGTATCCTAAGCCGTACCCTAACCCTAACCCTAACCCTAACCCTAACCCATAACCTACGCCGTACCCTCACCCGTACCCTAACACGTACCCTAAGACGTACCGTAACCCTAACCCTAACACTAACCCTAACCCACACTCTACGCCGTACCCTAAACCGTACCCTAACACGTATCCTAAGCCGTACCCTAACCCTAACCAATACCGTACGCAGTACCCTCACCCGTACCCTCACCCGTACCCTAAGCCATACCCTAACCCTAACCCTAACCCTAACCCTAACCCCTACCCTACGCCGTACCCTCACCCGTACCCTATCCGATACGCTAAGCCGTACCCTAACCCTAACACTAACACTAACCCTAACCCTAACCCTAACCCATACCCTACGCCGTACCCTCACCCATAACCTAATCCGTACCCTAAGCCGTACCCTAACCCTAACCCTAACCTATACACTACGCCGTACCCTCACCCGTTCCCTAACCCGTACCCTAAGCCGTACCCTAACTCTAACCCTAACCCTAACCCTAACCCTTACCCATACCCTGCGCCGTACCCTAACCCATACAATAACCTGTATCCTAAGCCTTAACCTAACCCTAACCAATGACCTACACAGTACCCTCACCCGTACCCTAAGCCATACCCTAACCCTAACCCTAACACTAACCCTAACCCTAAACCCTACCCTATGCCGTACCCTCACCCATACCCTATCCCATACCCTAAGCCGTACCCTAACCCTAACACTAACCCTAACCCTAACCCTAACCCTAAACTACCGTTGACTGCTTTTGCCTCCATTAGATTTCCTTAGCAATAGTGTTTTAAGGAACAGGTTAAAAAGAAAATCCTAATGTGATTTTTTTATACTGTGTTTATTCTTTATCTTATCCTAGTGACTAAAAGCTTCTCCATGGCTGGACCCCAAATAATATTCCTTTACGTGCTAAGTGGTATCTAGAGAGTGGGATAGGTTTAATAAATACCCTAATCCTAACGTGTACCCTAACCCTAACCCATACCCTAACCCTAATGCGTACCCTAACCCTAACCCAAACCCTAACCCTAACACGTACGCTAATCCTAACCCGTACCCTAAACCAATCCCTAACCCTAAAACTAACCCTAACCCTAACCCTAACCCTAACCCATACGCTACGCCGTACCCTCACCCATACCCTAACCCGTATCCTAAGCCGTACCCTAATCCTAAACCTAACCCTAACCTCTACCCTACGCCGTACCCTCACCCGTACCCTAACCCGTACCCAAAGCCTTACCCTAACCCTAACCCTAACCCTCACCCATACCCAACGCCGTAACCTAACCCATATCCTAACCCGTATCCTAAGCCGTACCCTAACCCTAACCAATAACCTATGCAGTACCCTCACCAGTACCCTCACCCGTATCCTAAGCCCTACCCTAACCCTAACCCTAACCCTAACCCTAAACTACCCTTTACTGCTGTTGCCTCCATTAGATTTCCTAAACACTAGTGTTTTAAGGAACAGGTTAAAAAGAAAACCTTATGTGATTTTTTATAATGTGTTCATTCTTTATCTTATCCTAGTGACTAAAATCTTCTCCATGGCTGAACCCCAAATAATATTCCTTTACGTGCTAAGTGGTATCTAGAGAGTGGTATAGGTTTCATAAATACCCTAATCCTAAAGTGTACCCTAAACCTAACCCATACCCTAACCCTAACGCGTACCCTAACCCTAACCAAAACCCTAACCCGAACACGTATGCTAATCCTAACCCGTACCCTAAACCAATCCCTAACCCTAAAACTAACCCTAACCCTAACCCTAACCCTAACCCATAACCTACACCATACCCTCACCCGTACCCTAACCCGTACCCTAAGCCGTACCCTAACCCTAACCCTAACCCTAACCCTAACCCATACCCTATGCCATACCCTCACCTGTACCCTATCCCATAACCTAAGCCGTACCCTAACCCTAACCCTAACCCTAACCCTAACCCTAACCCTAACCCATACCCTACGCCATACCCTAACCCGTACCCTAACCCGTATCCTAAGCCGTACCCTAACCCTAACCCTAACCCTAACCCTAACCCGAACCCATACCCTACGCCATACCCTAACCCGTACCCTAACCCGTATCCTAAGCCGTATCCTAACCCTAACCAATACCCTACGCAGTACACTCACCCGTACCCTCACCCGTACCCTAAGCCGTACCCTAACCCCAACCCTAACCCTAACTCTAACCCTAAAGCCTACCCTATGCCGTACCCTCACCCGTAACCTAACACGTACCCTAAGCCGTACCCTAACCCTAACCAATACCCTACGCAGTATCCTCACCCATACACTCACCCGTACCCTAAGGCGTAACCTAACCCTAACCCTAACCCTAAACCTAACCCTAACCCCTACCCTATGCCATACCCTCACCTGTACCCTATCCCATAACCTAAGCCGTACCATAACCCTAACACTAACCCTAACCCTAACCCATAACCTACGCCGTACCCTCACCCGTACCCTAACCCGTATCCTAAGCCGTACCCTACCCTAACCCTAAACCTAACCCTAACCCATAACCTACGCCGTACCCTCACCCGTACCCTAACACGTACCCTAAGACGTACCGTAACCCTAACCCTAACACTAACCCTAACCCTAACCCACACTCTACGCCGTACACTAACCCGTACCCTAACACGTATCCTAAGCCGTACCCTAACCCTAACCAATACCGTACGCAGTACCCTCACCCGTACCCTCACCCGTACCCTAAGCCATACCCTAACCATAACCCTAACCCTAACCCTAACCCCTACCCTACGCCGTACCCTCACCCGTACCCTATCCCATACCCTAAGCCGTACCCTAACCCTAACACTAACCCTAACCCTAACCCTAACCCTAAACTACCCTTGATTGCTTTTGCCTCTATTAGATTTCCTAAGCACTAGTGTTTTAAGGAACAGGTTAAAAAGAAAATCCTAATGTGATTTTTTTATAATGTGTTTATTCTTTATCTTATCCTAGTGACTAAAATCTTCTCCATGGCTGGATCCCTAATAATATTCCTTTATGTGCTAAGTGGTATCTAGAGAGTGGGATAGGTTTAATAAATACCCTAATCCTAACGTGTACCCTAACCCTAACCCATACCCTAACCCTAACGCGTACCCTAACCCTAACCCAAAACCTAACCCTAACACGTACGCTAATCCTAACCCGTACCCTAAACCAAACCCTAACCCTAAAACTAACCCTAACCCTAACCCTAACCCTTACCCTACGCCGTACCCTCACCCGTACCCTAACCCGTAGCCTAAGACGTACCCTAACCCTAACCCTAACCCATACGCAACGCCGTACCCTCACCCGTACCCTAACCCGTATCCTAAGCCGTACCCTACCCTAACCCTAACCCTAATCCTAACCCGTACCCTAAACCAATCCCTAACCCTAAAACTAACCCTAACCCTAACCCTAACGCTAACCCAAAACCTACACCATACCCTCACGCGTACCCTAACCTGTACCCTAAGCCGTACCCTAACCCTAACCCTAACCCTAAACCATACGCTACGCCGTACCCTCACCCGTACCCTAACCCGTATCCTAAGCCGTACCCTAACCCTAACGCTAACCCTAAACTATACCCTACGCCGTAACCTCACCCGTACCCTAACCCGTACCCTACGCCGTACCCTAACCCTAACCCTAACCCTAACCCTAACCCTAACCCTAACCCATACCCTACGCCGTACCCTCACCCGTACCCTATCCGATACGCTAAGCCGTACCCTAACCCTAACACTAACACTAACCCTAACCCTAACCCTAACCCATACCCTACGCCGTACCCTCACCCATAACCTAATCCGTACCCTAAGCCGTACCCTAACCCTAACCCTAACCTATACACTACGCCGTACCCTCACCCGTTCCCTAACCCGTACCCTAAGCCGTACCCTAACTCTAACCCTAACCCTAACCCTAACCCTTACCCATACCCTGCGCCGTACCCTAACCCATACAATAACCTGTATCCTAAGCCTTAACCTAACCCTAACCAATGACCTACACAGTACCCTCACCCGTACCCTAAGCCATACCCTAACCCTAACCCTAACACTAACCCTAACCCTAAACCCTACCCTATGCCGTACCCTCACCCATACCCTATCCCATACCCTAAGCCGTACCCTAACCCTAACACTAACCCTAACCCTAACCCTAACCCTAAACTACCGTTGACTGCTTTTGCCTCCATTAGATTTCCTTAGCAATAGTGTTTTAAGGAACAGGTTAAAAAGAAAATCCTAATGTGATTTTTTTATACTGTGTTTATTCTTTATCTTATCCTAGTGACTAAAAGCTTCTCCATGGCTGGACCCCAAATAATATTCCTTTACGTGCTAAGTGGTATCTAGAGAGTGGGATAGGTTTAATAAATACCCTAATCCTAACGTGTACCCTAACCCTAACCCATACCCTAACCCTAATGCGTACCCTAACCCTAACCCAAACCCTAACCCTAACACGTACGCTAATCCTAACCCGTACCCTAAACCAATCCCTAACCCTAAAACTAACCCTAACCCTAACCCTAACCCTAACCCATACGCTACGCCGTACCCTCACCCATACCCTAACCCGTATCCTAAGCCGTACCCTAATCCTAAACCTAACCCTAACCTCTACCCTACGCCGTACCCTCACCCGTACCCTAACCCGTACCCAAAGCCTTACCCTAACCCTAACCCTAACCCTCACCCATACCCAACGCCGTAACCTAACCCATATCCTAACCCGTATCCTAAGCCGTACCCTAACCCTAACCAATAACCTATGCAGTACCCTCACCAGTACCCTCACCCGTATCCTAAGCCCTACCCTAACCCTAACCCTAACCCTAACCCTAAACTACCCTTTACTGCTGTTGCCTCCATTAGATTTCCTAAACACTAGTGTTTTAAGGAACAGGTTAAAAAGAAAACCTTATGTGATTTTTTATAATGTGTTCATTCTTTATCTTATCCTAGTGACTAAAATCTTCTCCATGGCTGAACCCCAAATAATATTCCTTTACGTGCTAAGTGGTATCTAGAGAGTGGTATAGGTTTCATAAATACCCTAATCCTAAAGTGTACCCTAAACCTAACCCATACCCTAACCCTAACGCGTACCCTAACCCTAACCAAAACCCTAACCCGAACACGTATGCTAATCCTAACCCGTACCCTAAACCAATCCCTAACCCTAAAACTAACCCTAACCCTAACCCTAACCCTAACCCATAACCTACACCATACCCTCACCCGTACCCTAACCCGTACCCTAAGCCGTACCCTAACCCTAACCCTAACCCTAACCCTAACCCATACCCTATGCCATACCCTCACCTGTACCCTATCCCATAACCTAAGCCGTACCCTAACCCTAACCCTAACCCTAACCCTAACCCTAACCCTAACCCATACCCTACGCCATACCCTAACCCGTACCCTAACCCGTATCCTAAGCCGTACCCTAACCCTAACCCTAACCCTAACCCTAACCCGAACCCATACCCTACGCCATACCCTAACCCGTACCCTAACCCGTATCCTAAGCCGTATCCTAACCCTAACCAATACCCTACGCAGTACACTCACCCGTACCCTCACCCGTACCCTAAGCCGTACCCTAACCCCAACCCTAACCCTAACTCTAACCCTAAAGCCTACCCTATGCCGTACCCTCACCCGTAACCTAACACGTACCCTAAGCCGTACCCTAACCCTAACCAATACCCTACGCAGTATCCTCACCCATACACTCACCCGTACCCTAAGGCGTAACCTAACCCTAACCCTAACCCTAAACCTAACCCTAACCCCTACCCTATGCCATACCCTCACCTGTACCCTATCCCATAACCTAAGCCGTACCATAACCCTAACACTAACCCTAACCCTAACCCATAACCTACGCCGTACCCTCACCCGTACCCTAACCCGTATCCTAAGCCGTACCCTACCCTAACCCTAAACCTAACCCTAACCCATAACCTACGCCGTACCCTCACCCGTACCCTAACACGTACCCTAAGACGTACCGTAACCCTAACCCTAACACTAACCCTAACCCTAACCCACACTCTACGCCGTACACTAACCCGTACCCTAACACGTATCCTAAGCCGTACCCTAACCCTAACCAATACCGTACGCAGTACCCTCACCCGTACCCTCACCCGTACCCTAAGCCATACCCTAACCATAACCCTAACCCTAACCCTAACCCCTACCCTACGCCGTACCCTCACCCGTACCCTATCCCATACCCTAAGCCGTACCCTAACCCTAACACTAACCCTAACCCTAACCCTAACCCTAAACTACCCTTGATTGCTTTTGCCTCTATTAGATTTCCTAAGCACTAGTGTTTTAAGGAACAGGTTAAAAAGAAAATCCTAATGTGATTTTTTTATAATGTGTTTATTCTTTATCTTATCCTAGTGACTAAAATCTTCTCCATGGCTGGATCCCTAATAATATTCCTTTATGTGCTAAGTGGTATCTAGAGAGTGGGATAGGTTTAATAAATACCCTAATCCTAACGTGTACCCTAACCCTAACCCATACCCTAACCCTAACGCGTACCCTAACCCTAACCCAAAACCTAACCCTAACACGTACGCTAATCCTAACCCGTACCCTAAACCAAACCCTAACCCTAAAACTAACCCTAACCCTAACCCTAACCCTTACCCTACGCCGTACCCTCACCCGTACCCTAACCCGTAGCCTAAGACGTACCCTAACCCTAACCCTAACCCATACGCAACGCCGTACCCTCACCCGTACCCTAACCCGTATCCTAAGCCGTACCCTACCCTAACCCTAACCCTAATCCTAACCCGTACCCTAAACCAATCCCTAACCCTAAAACTAACCCTAACCCTAACCCTAACGCTAACCCAAAACCTACACCATACCCTCACGCGTACCCTAACCCGTACCCTAAGCCGTACCCTAACCCTAACCCTAACCCTAAACCATACGCTACGCCGTACCCTCACCCGTACCCTAACCCGTATCCTAAGCCGTACCCTAACCCTAACGCTAACCCTAAACTATACCCTACGCCGTAACCTCACCCGTACCCTAACCCGTACCCTACGCCGTACCCTAACCCTAACCCTAACCCTAACCCTAACCCTAACCCTAACCCATACCGTACGCCATACCCTAACACGTACCCTAACCCGTATTCTAAGCCGTACCCTAACCCTAACCAATACCCTATGCAGTATCCTCACCCATACCCTCACCCGTACCCTAAGCCGTACCTAACCCTAACCCTAACCCTAACCCTAACCCTAAACCCTACCCTATGCCATACCCTCACCTGTACCCTATCCCATAACCTAAGCCGTACCATAACCCTAACACTAACCCTAACCCTAACCCATAACCTACGCCGTACCCTCACCCTTACCCTAACCCGTATCCTAAGACGTACCGTAACCCTAACCAATACCCTACGCAGTATCCTCACCCATACCCTCACCCGTACCCTAAGCCGTACCCTAACCCTAACCCTAACCCTAACCCTAACCCATACCCTATGCCATACCCTCACCTGTACCCTATCCCATAACCTAAGCCGTACCCTAACCCTAACCCTAACCCTAACCCTAACCCTAACCCATACCCTACGCCATACCCTAACCCGTACCCTAACCCGTATCCTAAGCCGTACCCTAACCC
Organism: Eubalaena glacialis; assembly: GCF_028564815.1. Classification (NCBI taxonomy): domain Eukaryota; kingdom Metazoa; phylum Chordata; class Mammalia; order Artiodactyla; family Balaenidae; genus Eubalaena; species Eubalaena glacialis. Next base: position 1,690,338 of record NW_026871659.1, on the reverse strand, counting down.
TAACCCTAACCCTAACCCTAACCCTAACCCTAACCCATACCCTACGCCATACCCTAACCCGTACCCTAACCCGTATCCTAAGCCGTATCCTAACCCTAACCAATACCCTACGCAGTACCCTCACCCGTACCCTCACCCGTACCCTAAGCCGTACCCTAACCCCAACCCTAACCCTAACTCTAACCCTAAACCCTACCCTATGCCGTACCCTCAACCGTACACTATCCCATACGCTAAGCCGTACCCTAACCCTAACACTAACACTAACCCTAACCCTAACGCTAACCCTAAACCATACCCTATGCCGTACCCTCACCCGTAACCTAACACGTACCCTAAGCCGTACCCTAACCCTAACCAATACCCTACGCAGTATCCTCACCCATACACTCACCCGTACCCTAAGGCGTACCCTAACCCTAACCCTAACCCTAAACCTAACCCTAACCCCTACCCTATGCCATACCCTCACCTGTACCCTATCCCATAACCTAAGCCGTACCATAACCCTAACACTAACCCTAACCCTAACCCATAACCTACGCCGTACCCTCACCCGTACCCTAACCCGTATCCTAAGCCGTACCCTACCCTAACCCTAACCCTAACCCTAACCCGTAACCTACGCCGTACCCTCACCCGTACCCTAACACGTACCCTAAGACGTACCGTAACCCTAACCCTAACACTAACCCTAACCCTAACCCACACTCTACGCCGTACCCTAACCCGTACCCTAACACGTATCCTAAGCCGTACCCTAACCCTAACCAATACCGTACGAAGTACCCTCACCCGTACCCTCACCCGTACCCTAAGCCATACCCTAACCATAACCCTAACCCTAACCCTAACCCCTACCCTACGCCGTACCCTCACCCGTACCCTATCCCATACCCTAAGCCGTACCCTAACCCTAACACTAACCCTAACCCTAACCCTAACCCTAAACTACCCTTGATTGCTTTTGCCTCTATTAGATTTCCTAAGCACTAGTGTTTTAAGGAACAGGTTAAAAAGAAAATCCTAATGTGATTTTTTTATAATGTGTTTATTCTTTATCTTATCCTAGTGACTAAAATCTTCTCCATGGCTGGATCCCTAATAATATTCCTTTATGTGCTAAGTGGTATCTAGAGAGTGGGATAGGTTTAATAAATACCCTAATCCTAACGTGTACCCTAACCCTAACCCATACCCTAACCCTAACGCGTACCCTAACCCTAACCCAAAACCTAACCCTAACACGTACGCTAATCCTAACCCGTACCCTAAACCAAACCCTAACCGTAAAACTAACCCTAACCCTAACCTTAACCCTTACCCTACGCCGTACCCTCACCCGTACCCTAACCCGTAGCCTAAGACGTACCCTAACCCTAACCCTAACCCATACGCAACGCCGTACCCTCACCCGTACCCTAACCCGTACCCTAAGCCGTACCCTAACCCTAAACCTAACCCTAACCTCTACCCTACGCCGTACCCTCACCCGTACCCTAACCCCTTCCCAAAGCCTTACCCTAACCCTAACCCTAACCCTCACCCATACCCAACGCCGTAACCTAACCCATATCCTAACCCGTATCCTAAGCCGTACCCTAACCCTAACCAATACCCTACGCAGTACCCTCACCAGTAACCTCACCCGTATCCTAAGCCCTACCCTAACCCTAACCCTAACCCTAACCCTAAACTACCCTTTACTGCTTTTGCCTCCATTAGATTTCCTAAACACTAGTGTTTTAAGGAACAGGTTAAAAAGAAAACCTTATGTGATTTTTTTATAATGTGTTTATTCTTTATCTTATCCTAGTGACTAAAATCTTCTCCATGGCTGAACCCCAAATAATATTCCTTTACGTGCTAAGTGGTATCTAGAGAGTGGGATAGGTTTAATAAATACCCTAATCCTAACGTGTACCCTAAACCTAACCCGTACCCTAACCCTAACGCGTACCCTAACCCTAACCAAAACCCTAACCCGAACAAGTATGCTAATCCTAACCCGTACCCTAAACCAATCCCTAACCCTAAAACTAACCCTAACCCTAACCCTAACCCTAACCCATAACCTACGCCGTACCCTCACCCGTACACTAACCCGTATCCTAAGCCGTACCCTAACCCTAACCCTAACCCTAACCCTAACCGCAACCCTACGCCGTACCCTATCCCATACCCTAAGCCGTACCCTAACCCTAACACTAACCCTAACCCTAAACCTAACCCCTACCCTACGCCGTACCCTCACCCGTACCCTAACCCGTATCCTAAGCCGTACCCTAACCCTAACCCTAACCTATACACTACGCCGTACCCTCACCCGTACCCTAACCGTGCCCTAAGCCGTACCCTAACCCTAACCCTAACCCTAACCCTAACCCTAACCCATACCCTACGCCGTACCCTAACCCGTACCGTAACCCGTATTCTAAGCCGTACCCTAACCATAACCAATACCCTACACAGTACCCTCACCCGTACCCTCTCCCGTACCCTAAGCCGTAACCTAACCCTAACGCTAACCCTAACCGCTACCCTACGACGTACCCTATCCCATACCCTAAGCGGTACCCTAAACCTAACACTAACCCTAAACCTAACCCTAACCCCTACCCTACGCCGTACCCTCACCCGTAACCTATCCCATACCTTAAGCCGTACCCTAACCCTAACACTAACCCTAACCCTAAACCTAACCCCTACCCTACGCCGTACCCTCACCCGTACCCTATCCCATACCCTAAGCCGTACCCTAACCCTAACCCTAACCCTAACCTATACACTACGCCATACCCTCACCCGTACCCTAACCGGTACCCTAAGCCGTACCCTAACCCTAACCCTAACCCTAACCTATACACTACGCCGTACCCTCACCCGTACCGTAACCCGTACCCTAAGCCGTACCCTAACCCTAACCCTAACCCTAACCCTAACCCTAACCCATACCCTACGCCGTACCCTAACCCGTACCCTAACCCGTATTCTAAGCCGTACCCTAACCATAACCAATACCCTACACAGTACCCTCACCCGTACCCTCTCCCGTACCCTAAGCCATACCCTAACCCTAACCCTAACCCTAACCTATACACTACACCATACCCTCACCCGTACCCTAACCTGTACCCTAAGCCGTACCCTAACCCTAACCCTAACCCTAAACCATACGCTACGCCGTACCCTCACCCGTACCCTAACCCGTATCCTAAGCCGTACCCTAACCCTAACCCTAACCCTAAACTATACCCTACGCCGTAACCTCACCCATACCCTAACCCGTACCCTAAGCCGTACCCTAACCCTAACCCTAACCGTAACCCTAACCCTAACCCATACCGTACGCCATACCCTAACACGTACCCTAACCCGTATCCTAAGCCGTACCCTAACCCTAACCAATACCCTACACAGTATCCTCACCCATACCCTCACCCGTACCCTAAGCCGTACCCTAACCCTAACCCTAACCCTAACCCTAACCCTAACCCCTACCCTATGCCATACCCTCACCTGTACCCTATCCCATAACCTAAGCCGTACCATAACCCTAACACTAACCCTAACCCTAACACATAACCTACGCCGTACCCTCACCCGTACCCTAACCCGTATCCTAAGCCGTACCCTAACCCTAACCCTAACCCTAACCCTAACCCATAACCTACGCCGTACCCTCACCCGTACCCTAACACGTACCCTAAGACGTACCGTAACCCTAACCCTAACACTAACCCTAACCCTAACACACACTCTACGCCGTACCCTAACCCGTACCCTAACACGTATCCTAAGCCGTACCCTAACCCTAACCAATACCGTACGCAGTACCCTCACCCGTACCCTCACCCGTACCCTAAGCCATACCCTAACCCTAACCCTAACCCTAACCCTAACCCCTACCCTACGCCGTACCCTCACCCGTACCCTATCCGATACGCTAAGCCGTACCCTAACCCTAACACTAACACTAACCCTAACCCTAACGCTAACCCTAAACCATACCCTATGCCGTACCCTCAACCGTAACCTAACACGTACCCTAAGCCGTACCCTAACCCTAACCAATACCCTACGCAGTATCCTCACCCATACACTCACCCGTACCCTAAGGCGTACCCTAACCCTAACCCTAACCCTAAACCTAACCCTAACCCCTACCCTATGCCATACCCTCACCTGTACCCTATCCCATAACCTAAGCCGTACCATAACCCTAACACTAACCCTAACCCTAACCCATAACCTACGCAGTACCCTCACCCGTACCCTAACCCGTATCCTAAGCCGTACCCTACCCTAACCCTAACCCTAACCCTAACCCATAACCTACGCCGTACCCTCACCCGTACCCTAACACGTACCCTAAGACGTACTGTAACCCTAACCCTAACACTAACCCTAACCCTAACCCACACTCTACGCCGTACCCTAACCCGTACCCTAACACGTATCCTAAGCCGTACCCTAACCCTAACCAATACCGTACGCAGTACCCTCACCCGTACCCTCACCCGTACCCTAAGCCATACCCTAACCATAACCCTAACCCTAACCCTAACCCCTACCCTATGCCGTACCCTCACCCGTACCCTATCCCATACCCTAAGCCGTACCCTAACCCTAACACTAACCCTAACCCTAACCCTAACCCTAAACTACCCTTGATTGCTTTTGCTCTATTAGATTTCCTAAGCACTAGTGTTTTAAGGAACAGGTTAAAAAGAAAATCCTAATGTGATTTTTTTATAATGTGTTTATTCTTTATCTTATCCTAGTGACTAAAATCTTCTCCATGGCTGGATCCCTAATAATATTCCTTTATGTGCTAAGTGGTATCTAGAGAGTGGGATAGGTTTAATAAATACCCTAGTCCTAACGTGTACCCTAACCCTAACCCATACCCTAACCCTAACGCGTACCCTAACCCTAACCCAAAACCTAACCCTAACACGTACGCTAATCCTAACCCGTACCCTAAACCAAACCCTAACCCTAAAACTAACCCTAACCCTAACCCTAACCCTTACCCTACGCCGTACCCTCACCCGTACCCTAACCCGTAGCCTAAGACGTACCCTAACCCTAACCCTAACCCATACGCAACGCCGTACCCTCACCCGTACCCTAACCCGTATCCTAAGCCGTACCCTAACCCTAAACCTAACCCTAACCTCTACCCTACGCCGTACCCTCACCCGTACCCTAACCACTTCCCAAAGCCTTACCCTAACCCTAACCCTCACTCATACCCAACGCCGTAACCTAACCCATATCCTAACCCGTATCCTAAGCCGTACCCTAACCCTAACCAATAACCTACGCAGTACCCTCACCAGTAACCTCACCCGTATCCTAAGCCCTACCCTAACCCTAACCCTAACCCTAACCCTAAACTACACTTTACTGCTTTTGCCTCCATTAGATTTCCTAAACACTAGTGTTTTAAGGAACAGGTTAAAAAGAAAACCTTATGTGATTTTTTTATAATGTGTTTATTCTTTATCTTATCCTAGTGACTAAAATCTTCTCCATGGCTGGATCCCTAATAATATTCCTTTATGTGCTAAGTGGTATCTAGAGAGTGGGATAGGTTTAATAAATACCCTAGTCCTAACGTGTACCCTAACCCTAACCCATACCCTAACCCTAACGCGTACCCTAACCCTAACCAAAACCCTAACCCGAACAAGTATGCTAATCCTAACCCGTACCCTAAACCAATCCCTAACCCTAAAACTAACCCTAACCCTAACCCTAACCCTAACCCATAACCTACGCCGTACCCTCACCCGTACACTAACCCGTATCCTAAGCCGTACCCTAACCCTAACCCTAACCCTAACCCTAACCGCAACCCTACGCCGTACCCTATCCCATACCCTAAGCGGTACCCTAAACCTAACACTAACCCTAAACCTAACCCTAACCCCTACCCTACGCCGTACCCTCACCCGTAACCTATCCCATACCCTAAGCCGTACCCTAACCCTAACACTAACCCTAACCCTAAACCTAACCCCTACCCTACGCCGTACCCTCACCCGTACCCTAACCCGTATCCTAAGCCGTACCCTAACCCTAACCCTAACCCTAACATATACACTACGCCGTACCCTCACCCATACCCTAACAGTGCCCTAAGCCGTACCCTAACCCTAACCCTAACCCTAACCCTAACCCTAACACATACCCTACGCCGTACCCTAACCCGTACCCTAACCCGTATTCTAAGCCGTACCCTAACCCTAACCTATACACTACACCATACCCTCACCCGTACCCTAACCTGTACCCTAAGCCGTACCCTAACCCTAACCCTAACCCTAAAGCATACGCTACGCCGTACCCTCACCCGTACCCTAACCCGTATCCTAAGCCGTACCCTAACCCTAACCCTAACCCTAAACTATACTCTACGCCGTAACCTCACCCGTACCCTAACCCGTACCCTAAGCCGTACCCTAACCCTAACCCTAACCCTAACCCTAACCCTAACCCATACCGTACGCCATACCCTAACACGTACCCTAACCCGTATCCTAAGCCGTACCCTAACCCTAACCAATACCCTACGCAGTATCCTCACCCATACCCTCACCCGTACCCTAAGCCGTACCCTAACCCTAACCCTAACCCTAACCCTAACCCTAACCCCTACCCTATGCCATACCCTCACCTGTACCCTATCCCATAACCTAAGCCGTACCATAACCCTAACACTAACCCTAACCCATAACCTACGCCGTACCCTCATCCGTACCCTAACACGTACCCTAAGACGTACCGTAACCCTAACCCTAACACTAACCCTAACCCTAACCCACACTCTACGCCGTACCCTAACCCGTACCCTAACACGTATCCTAAGCCGTACCCTAACCCTAACCAATACCGTACGCAGTACCCTCACCCGTACCCTCACCCGTACCCTAAGCCATACCCTAACCCTAACCCTAACCCTAACCCTAACACCTACCCTACGCCGTACCCTCACCCGTACCCTATCCGATACGCTAAGCCGTACCCTAACCCTAACACTAACACTAACCCTAACCCTAACCCTAACCCATACCCTACGCCGTACCCTCACCCATAACCTAATCCGTACCCTAAGCCGTACCCTAACCCTAACCCTAACCTATACACTACGCCGTACCCTCACCCGTTCCCTAACCCGTACCCTAAGCCGTACCCTAACTCTAACCCTAACCCTAACCCTAACCCTTACCCATACCCTGCGCCATACCCTAACCCATACAATAACCTGTATCCTAAGCCTTAACCTAACCCTAACCAATGACCTACACAGTACCCTCACCCGTACCCTAAGCCATACCCTAACCCTAACCCTAACACTAACCCTAACCCTAAACCCTACCCTATGCCGTACCCTCACCCATACCCTATCCCATACCCTAAGCCGTACCCTAACCCTAACACTAACCCTAACCCTAACCCTAACCCTAAACTACCGTTGACTGCTTTTGCCTCCATTAGATTTCCTTAGCAATAGTGTTTTAAGGAACAGGTTAAAAAGAAAATCCTAATGTGATTTTTTTATACTGTGTTTATTCTTTATCTTATCCTAGTGACTAAAAGCTTCTCCATGGCTGGACCCCAAATAATATTCCTTTACGTGCTAAGTGGTATCTAGAGAGTGGGATAGGTTTAATAAATACCCTAATCCTAACGTGTACCCTAACCCTAACCCATACCCTAACCCTAATGCGTACCCTAACCCTAACCCAAACCCTAACCCTAACACGTACGCTAATCCTACCCCGTACCCTAAACCAATCCCTAACCCTAAAACTAACCCTAACCCTAACCCTAACCCTAACCCATACGCTACGCCGTACCCTCACCCATACCCTAACCCGTATCCTAAGCCGTACCCTAATCCTAAACCTAACCCTAACCTCTACCCTACGCCGTACCCTCACCCGTACCCTAACCCGTACCCAAAGCCTTACCCTAACCCTAACCCTAACCCTCACCCATACCCAACGCCGTAACCTAACCCATATCCTAACCCGTATCCTAAGCCGTACCCTAACCCTAACCAATAACCTATGCAGTACCCTCACCAGTACCCTCACCCGTATCCTAAGCCCTACAGTAACCCTAACCCTAACCCTAACCCTAAACTACCCTTTACTGCTGTTGCCTCCATTAGATTTCCTAAACACTAGTGTTTTAAGGAACAGGTTAAAAAGAAAACCTTATGTGATTTTTTATAATGTGTTCATTCTTTATCTTATCCTAGTGACTAAAATCTTCTCCATGGCTGAACCCCAAATAATATTCCTTTACGTGCTAAGTGGTATCTAGAGAGTGGGATAGGTTTCATAAATACCCTAATCCTAAAGTGTACCCTAAACCTAACCCATACCCTAACCCTAACGCGTACCCTAACCCTAACCAAAACCCTAACCCGAACACGTATGCTAATCCTAACCCGTACCCTAAACCAATCCCTAACCCTAAAACTAACCCTAACCCTAACCCTAACCCTAACCCATAACCTACACCATACCCTCACCCGTACCCTAACCCGTACCCTAAGCCGTACCCTAACCCTAACCCTAACCCTAAACCATACGCTACGCCGTACCCTCACCCGTACCCTAACCCGTATCCTAAGCCGTACCCTAACCCTAACCCTAACCCTAAACTATACCCTACGCCGTAACCTCACCCGTACCCTAACCCGTATTCTAAGCCGTACCCTAACCCTAACCAATACCCTATGCAGTATCCTCACCCATACCCTCACCCGTACCCTAAGCCGTACCTAACCCTAACCCTAACCCTAACCCTAACCGTAAACCCTACCCTATGCCATACCCTCACCTGTACCCTATCCCATAACCTAAGCCGTACCATAACCCTAACACTAACCCTAACCCTAACCCATAACCTACGCCGTACACTCACCCGTACCCTAACCCGTATCCTAAGACGTACCGTAACCCTAACCAATACCCTACGCAGTATCCTCACCCATACCCTCACCCGTACCCTAAGCCGTACCCTAACCCTAACCCTAACCCTAACCCTAACCCATACCCTATGCCATACCCTCACCTGTACCCTATCCCAAAACCTAAGCCGTACCCTAACCCTAACCCTAACCCTAACCCTAACCCATACGCTACGCCGTACCTTCACCCGTACCCTAAACCGTATCCTAAGCCGTACCCTAACCCTAACCCTAACCCTAACCCTAACCCTAACCCTAACCCATACCCTACGCCATACCCTAACCCGTACCCTAACCCGTATCCTAAGCCGTATCCTAACCCTAACCAATACCCTACGCAGTACCCTCACCCGTACCCTCACCCGTACCCTAAGCCGTACACTAACCCCAACCCTAACCCTAACTCTAACCCTAAACCCTACCCTACGCCGTACCCTCAATCGTACCCTATCCCATACGCTAAGCCGTACCCTAACCCTAACACTAACACTAACCCTAACCCTAACGCTAACCCGAAACCATACCCTATGCCATACCCTCAACCGTAACCTAACACGTACCCTAAGCCGTACCCTAACCCTAACCAATACCCTACGCAGTATCCTCACCCATACACTCACCCGTACCCTAAGGCGTACCCTAACCCTAACCCTAACCCTAAACCTAACCCTAACCCCTACCCTATGCCATACCCTCACCTGTACCCTATCCCATAACCTAAGCCGTACCATAACCCTAACACTAACCCTAACCCTAACCCATAACCTACGCAGTACCCTCACCCGTACCCTAACCCGTATCCTAAGCCGTACCCTACCCTAACCCTAACCCTAACCCTAACCCATAACCTACGCCGTACCCTCACCCGTACCCTAACACGTACCCTAAGACGTACCGTAACCCTAACCCTAACACTAACCCTAACCCTAACCCACACTCTACGCCGTACCCTAACCCGTACCCTAACACGTATCCTAAGCCGTACCCTAACCCTAACCAATACCGTACGCAGTACCCTCACCCGTACCCTCACCCGTACCCTAAGCCATACCCTAACCATAACCCTAACCCTAACCCTAACCCCTACCCTATGCCGTACCCTCACCCGTACCCTATCCCATACCCTAAGCCGTACCCTAACCCTAACACTAACCCTAACCCTAACCCTAACCCTAAACTACCCTTGATTGCTTTTGCTCTATTAGATTTCCTAAGCACTAGTGTTTTAAGGAACAGGTTAAAAAGAAAATCCTAATGTGATTTTTTTATAATGTGTTTATTCTTTATCTTATCCTAGTGACTAAAATCTTCTCCATGGCTGGATCCCTAATAATATTCCTTTATGTGCTAAGTGGTATCTAGAGAGTGGGATAGGTTTAATAAATACCCTAGTCCTAACGTGTACCCTAACCCTAACCCATACCCTAACCCTAAAGCGTACCCTAACCCTAACACAAAACCTAACCCTAACACGTACGCTAATCCTAACCCGTACCCTAAACCAAACCCTAACCCTAAAACTAACCCTAACCCTAACCCTAACCCTTACCCTACGCCGTACCCTCACCCGTACCCTAACCCGTAGCCTAAGACGTACCCTAACCCTAACCCTAACCCATACGCAACGCCGTACCCTCACCCGTACCCTAACCCGTATCCTAAGCCGTACCCTAACCCTAAACCTAACCCTAACCTCTACCCTACGCCGTACCCTCACCCGTACCCTAACCCCTTCCCAAAGCCTTACCCTAACCCTAACCCTAACCCTCACCCATACCCAACGCCGTAACCTAACCCATATCCTAACCCGTATCCTAAGCCGTACCCTAACCCTAACCAATAACCTACGCAGTACCCTCACGAGTAACCTCACCCGTATCCTAAGCCCTACCCTAACCCTAACCCTAACCCTAACCCTAAACTACCCTTTACTGCTTTTGCCTCCATTAGATTTCCTAAACACTAGTGTTTTAAGGAACAGGTTAAAAAGAAAACCTTATGTGATTTTTTTATAATGTGTTTATTCTTTATCTTATCCTAGTGACTAAAATCTTCTCCATGGCTGAACCCCAAATAATATTCCTTTACGTGCTAAGTGGTATCTAGAGAGTGGGATAGGTTTAATAAATACCCTAATCCTAACGTGTACCCTAAACCTAACCCATACCCTAACCCTAACGCGTACCCTAACCCTAACCAAAACCCTAACCCGAACAAGTATGCTAATCCTAACCCGTACCCTAAACCAATCCCTAACCCTAAAACTAACCCTAACCCTAACCCTAACCCTAACCCATAACCTACGCCGTACCCTCACCCGTACACTAACCCGTATCCTAAGCCGTACCCTAACCCTAACCCTAACCCTAACCCTAACCGCAACCCTACGCCGTACCCTATCCCATACCCTAAGCGGTACCCTAAACCTAACACTAACCCTAAACCTAACCCTAACCCCTACCCTACGCCGTACCCTCACCCGTAACCTATCCCATACCCTAAGCCGTACCCTAACCCTAACACTAACCCTAACCCTAAACCTAACCCCTACCCTACGCCGTACCCTCACCCGTACCCTAACCCGTATCCTAAGCCGTACCCTAACCCTAACCCTAACCCTAACCTATACACTACACCGTACCCTCACCCGTACCCTAACCGTGCCCTAAGCCGTACCCTAACCCTAACCCTAACCCTAACCCTAACCCTAACACATACCCTACGCCGTACCCTAACCCGTACCCTAACCCGTATTCTAAGCCGTACCCTAACCCTAACCTATACACTACACCATACCCTCACCCGTACCCTAACCTGTACCCTAAGCCGTACCCTAACCCTAACCCTAACCCTAAAGCATACGCTACGCCGTACCCTCACCCGTACCCTAACCCGTATCCTAAGCCGTACCCTAACCCTAACCCTAACCCTAAACTATACCCTACGCCGTAACCTCACCCGTACCCTAACCCGTACCCTAAGCCGTACCCTAACCCTAACCCTAACCCTAACCCTAACCCTAACCCATACCGTACGCCATACCCTAACACGTACCCTAACCCGTATCCTAAGCCGTACCCTAACCCTAACCAATACCCTACGCAGTATCCTCACCCATACCCTCACCCGTACCCTAAGCCGTACCCTAACCCTAACCCTAACCCTAACCCTAACCCTAAACCCTACCCTATGCCATACCCTCACTTGTACCCTATCCCATAACCTAAGCCGTACCATAACCCTAACACTAACCCTAACCCTAACCCATAACCTACGCCGTACCCTCACCCGTACCCTAACCCGTATCCTAAGCCGTAACCTAACCCTACCCCTAACCCTGACCCTAACCCATAACCTACGCCGTACCCTCACCCGTACCCTAACACGTACCCTAAGACGTACCGTAACCCTAACCCTAACACTAACCCTAACCCTAACCCACACTCTACGCCGTACCCTAACCCGTACCCTAACACGTATCCTAAGCCGTACCCTAACCCTAACCAATACCGTACGCAGTACCCTCACCCGTACCCTCACCCGTACCCTAAGCCATACCCTAACCCTAACCCTAACCCTAACCGTAACCCCTACCCTACGCCGTACCCTCACCCGTACCCTATCCCATACGCTAAGCCGTACCCTAACCCTAACACTAACACTAACCCTAACCCTAACCCTAACCCATACCCTACGCCGTACCCTCACCCATAACCTAATCCGTACCCTAAGCCGTACCCTAACCCTAACCCTAACCTATACACTACGCCGTACCCTCACCCGTTCCCTAACCCGTACCCTAAGCCGTACCCTAACTCTAACCCTAACCCTAACCCTAACCCTTACCCATACCCTGCGCCGTACCCTAACCCATACAATAACCTGTATCCTAAGCCTTAACCTAACCCTAACCAATGATCTACACAGTAACCTCACCCGTACCCTAAGCCATACCCTAACCCTAACCCTAACACTAACCCTAACCCTAAACCCTACCCTATGCCGTACCCTCACCCATACCCTATCCCATACCCTAAGCCGTACCCTAACCCTAACACTAACCCTAACCCTAACCCTAACCCTAAACTACCCTTGACTGCTTTTGCCTCCATTAGATTTCCTAAGCACTAGTGTTTTAAGGAACAGGTTAAAAAGAAAATCCTAATGTGATTTTTTTATAATGTGTTTATTCTTTATCTTATCCTAGTAACGAAAATCTTCTCCATGGCTGGACCCTAAATAATATTCCTTTACGTGCTAAGTGGTATCTAGAGAGTGGGATAGGTTTAATAAATACCCTAATCCTAACGTGTACCCTAACCCTAACCCATACCCTAACCCTAATGCGTACCCTAACCCTAACCCAAACCCTAACCCTAACACGTACGCTAATCCTAAACCGTACCCTACACCAATCCCTAACCCTAAAACTAACCCTAACCCTAACCCATACGCTACGCCGTACCCTCACCCATACCCTAACCCGTATACTAAGCCGTACCCTAATCCTAAACCTAACCCTAACCTCTACCCTACGCCGTACCCTCACCCGTACCCTAACCCGTACCCAAAGCCTTACCCAAACCCTAACCCTAACCCTCACCCATACCCAACGCCGTAACCTAACCCATATCCTAACCCGTATCCTAAGCCGTACCCTAACCCTAACCAATAACCTACGCAGTACCCTCACCAGTACCCTCACCCGTATCCTAAGCCCTACCCTAACCCTAACCCTAACCCTAACCCTAAACTACCCTTTACTGCTTTTGCCTCCATTAGATTTCCTAAACACTAGTGTTTTAAGGAACAGGTTAAAAAGAAAACCTTATGTGATTTTTTTATAATGTGTTCATTCTTTATCTTATCCTAGTGACTAAAATCTTCTCCATGGCTGAACCCCAAATAATATTCCTTTACGTGCTAAGTGGTATCTAGAGAGTGGGATAGGTTTAATAAATACCCTAATCCTAAAGTGTACCCTAAACCTAACCCATACCCTAACCCTAACGCGTACCCTAACCCTAACCAAAACCCTAACCCGAACACGTATGCTAATCCTAACCCGTACCCTAAACCAATCCCTAACCCTAAAACTAACCCTAACCCTAACCCTACCCCTAACCCATAACCTACACCGTACCCTCACCCGTACCCTAACCCGTACCCTAAGCCGTACCCTAACCCTAACCCTAAACCTAAACCATACGCTACGCCGTACCCTCACCCGTACACTAACCCGTATCCTAAGCCGTACCCTAACCCTAACCCTAACCCTAAACTATACCCTACGCCGTAACCTCACCCGTACCCTAACCCGTACCCTAAGCCATACCCTAACCCTAACCCTAACCCTAACCCTAACCCTAACCCTAACCCTAATCCATACCGTACGCCATACCCTAACACGTACCCTAACCCGTATTCTAAGCCGTACCCTAACCCTAACCAATACCCTATGCAGTATCCTCACCCATACCCTCACCCGTACCCTAAGCTGTACTCTCACCCTAACCCTAACCCTAAACCTAACCCTAAACCCTACCCTATGCCATACCCTCACCTGTACCCTATCCCATAACATAAGCCGTACCATAACCCTAACACTAACCCTAACCCTAACCCATAACCTACGCCGTACCCTCACCCGTACCCTAACCCGTATCCTAAGACGTACCGTAACCCTAACCAATACCCTACGCAGTATCCTCACCCATACCCTCACCCGTACCCTAAGCCGTACCCTAACCCTAACCCTAACCCTAACCCTAACCCATACCCTATGCCATACCCTCACCTGTACACTATCCCATAACCTAAGCCGTACCCTAACCCTAACCCTAAACCTAACCCTAACCCATACGCTACGCCGTACCTTCACCCGTACCCTAACCCGTATCCTAAGCCGTACCCTAACCCTAACCCTAACCCTAAACCTAACCCTAACCCATACCCTACGCCATACCCTAACCCGTACCCTAACCCGTATCCTAAGCCGTATCCTAACCCTAACCAATACCCTACGCAGTACCCTCACCCGTACCCTCACCCGTACCCTAAGCTGTACCCTAACCCTAACACTAACCCTAACCTATACACTACGCCATACCCTCACCCGTACCCTAACCCGTACCCTAAGCCGTACCCTAACCCTAACCCTAACCCTAACCCTAACCCTAACCCTAACCCTAACCCATACCGTACGCCATACCCTAACACGTACCCTAACCCGTATTCTAAGCCGTACCCTAACCCTAACCAATACCCTATGCAGTATCCTCACCCATACCCTCACCCGTACCCAGAGCCGTACCCTCACCCTAACCCTAACCCTAAACCTAACCCTAAACCCTACCCTATGCCATACCCTCACCTGTACCCTATCCCATAACCTAAGCCGTACCATAACCCTAACACTAACCCTAACCCTAACCCATAACCTACGCCGTACCCTCACCCGTACCCTAACCCGTATCCTAAGACGTACCGTAACCCTAACCAATACCCTACGCAGTATCCTCACCCATACCCTCACCCGTACCCTAAGCCGTACCCTAACCCTAACCCTAACCCTAACCCTAAGGCATACCCTATGCCATACCCTCACCTGTACACTATCCCATAACCTAAGCCGTACCCTAACCCTAACCCTAACCCTAACCCTAACCCATACGCTACGCCGTACCTTCACCCGTACCCTCACCCGTACCCTAAGCTGTACCCTAACCCTAACACTAACCCTAACCTATACACTACGCCATACCCTCACCCGTACCCTAACCCGTACCCTAAGCCGTACCCTAACCCTAACCCTAACCCTAAACTATACCCTACGCCGTAACCTCACCCGTACCCTAACCCGTACCCTAAGCCGTACCCTAACCCTAACCCTAACCCTAAACCTAACCCTAACCCATAGCGTACGCCATACCCTAACACGTACCCTAACCCGTATCCTAAGCCGTACCCTAACCCTAACCAATACCCTACGCAGTATCCTCACCCATACCCTCACCCGTACCCTAAGGCGTACCCTAACCCTAACCCTAACCCTAAACCTAACCCTAACCCCTACCCTATGCCATACCCTCACCTGTACCCTATCCCATAACCTAAGCCGTACCATAACCCTAACACTAACCCTAACCCTAACCCATAACCTACGCCGTACCCTCACCCGTACCCTAACCTGTATCCTAAGCCGTACCCTAACCCTAACCCTAACCCATAACCTACGCCGTACCCTCACCCCTACCCTAACACGTACCCTAAGACGTACCGTAACCCTAACCCTAACACTAACCCTAACCCTAACCCACACTCTACGCCGTACCCTAACCCGTACCCTAACACGTATCCTAAGACGTACCCTAACCCTAACCAATACCCTACGCAGTACCCTCACCCGTACCCTAAGCCATACCCTAACCCTAACCCTAACCCTAACCCTAACACCTACCCTACACCGTACCCTCACCCGTACCCTATCCCATACCCTAAGCCGTACCCTAACCCTAACCCTAACCCTAACCCTAACACCTACCCTACGCCGTACCCTCACCCGTACCCTATCCGATACGCTAAGCCGTACCCTAACCCTAACACTAACACTAACCCTAACCCAAACCCTAACCCATACCCTACGCCGTACCCTCACCCATAACCTAATCCGTACCCTAAGCCGTACCCTAACCCTAACCCTAACCTATACACTACGCCGTACCCTCACCCGTTCCCTAACCCGTACTCTAAGCCGTACCCTAACTCTAACCCTAACCCTAACCCTAACCCTTACCCATACCCTGCGCCGTACCCTAACCCATACAATAACCTGTATCCTAAGCCTTAACCTAACCCTATCCAATGACCTACACAGTACCCTCACCCGTACCCTAAGCCATACCCTAACCCTAACCCTAACACTAACCCTAACCCTAAACCCTACCCTATGCCGTACCCTCACCCATACCCTATCCCATACCCTAAGCCGTACCCTAACCCTAACACTAACCCTAACCCTAACCCTAACCCTAAACTACCGTTGACTGCTTTTGCCTCCATTAGATTTCCTTAGCAATAGTGTTTTAAGGAACAGGTTAAAAAGAAAATCCTAATGTGATTTTTTTATACTGTGTTTATTCTTTATCTTATCCTAGTGACTAAAAGCTTCTCCATGGCTGGACCCCAAATAATATTCCTTTACGTGCTAAGTGGTATCTAGAGAGTGGGATAGGTTTAATAAATACCCTAATCCTAACGTGTACCCTAACCCTAACCCATACCCTAACCCTAATGCGTACCCTAACCCTAACCCAAACCCTAACCCTAACACGTACGCTAATCCTACCCCGTACCCTAAACCAATCCCTAACCCTAAAACTAACCCTAACCCTAACCCTAACCCTAACCCATACGCTACGCCGTACCCTCACCCATACCCTAACCCGTATCCTAAGCCGTACCCTAATCCTAAACCTAACCCTAACCTCTACCCTACGCCGTACCCTCACCCGTACCCTAACCCGTACCCAAAGCCTTACCCTAACCCTAACCCTAACCCTCACCCATACCCAACGCCGTAACCTAACCCATATCCTAACCCGTATCCTAAGCCGTACCCTAACCCTAACCAATAACCTATGCAGTACCCTCACCAGTACCCTCACCCGTATCCTAAGCCCTACAGTAACCCTAACCCTAACCCTAACCCTAAACTACCCTTTACTGCTGTTGCCTCCATTAGATTTCCTAAACACTAGTGTTTTAAGGAACAGGTTAAAAAGAAAACCTTATGTGATTTTTTATAATGTGTTCATTCTTTATCTTATCCTAGTGACTAAAATCTTCTCCATGGCTGAACCCCAAATAATATTCCTTTACGTGCTAAGTGGTATCTAGAGAGTGGGATAGGTTTCATAAATACCCTAATCCTAAAGTGTACCCTAAACCTAACCCATACCCTAACCCTAACGCGTACCCTAACCCTAACCAAAACCCTAACCCGAACACGTATGCTAATCCTAACCCGTACCCTAAACCAATCCCTAACCCTAAAACTAACCCTAACCCTAACCCTAACCCTAACCCATAACCTACACCATACCCTCACCCGTACCCTAACCCGTACCCTAAGCCGTACCCTAACCCTAACCCTAACCCTAAACCATACGCTACGCCGTACCCTCACCCGTACCCTAACCCGTATCCTAAGCCGTACCCTAACCCTAACCCTAACCCTAAACTATACCCTACGCCGTAACCTCACCCGTACCCTAACCCGTATTCTAAGCCGTACCCTAACCCTAACCAATACCCTATGCAGTATCCTCACCCATACCCTCACCCGTACCCTAAGCCGTACCTAACCCTAACCCTAACCCTAACCCTAACCGTAAACCCTACCCTATGCCATACCCTCACCTGTACCCTATCCCATAACCTAAGCCGTACCATAACCCTAACACTAACCCTAACCCTAACCCATAACCTACGCCGTACACTCACCCGTACCCTAACCCGTATCCTAAGACGTACCGTAACCCTAACCAATACCCTACGCAGTATCCTCACCCATACCCTCACCCGTACCCTAAGCCGTACCCTAACCCTAACCCTAACCCTAACCCTAACCCATACCCTATGCCATACCCTCACCTGTACCCTATACCAAAACCTAAGCCGTACCCTAACCCTAACCCTAACCCTAACCCTAACCCATACGCTACGCCGTACCTTCACCCGTACCCTAAACCGTATCCTAAGCCGTACCCTAACCCTAACCCTAACCCTAACCCTAACCCTAACCCTAACCCATACCCTACGCCATACCCTAACCCGTACCCTAACCCGTATCCTAAGCCGTATCCTAACCCTAACCAATACCCTACGCAGTACCCTCACCCGTACCCTCACCCGTACCCTAAGCCGTACACTAACCCCAACCCTAACCCTAACTCTAACCCTAAACCCTACCCTACGCCGTACCCTCAATCGTACCCTATCCCATACGCTAAGCCGTACCCTAACCCTAACACTAACACTAACCCTAACCCTAACGCTAACCCGAAACCATACCCTATGCCGTACCCTCAACCGTAACCTAACACGTACCCTAAGCCGTACCCTAACCCTAACCAATACCCTACGCAGTATCCTCACCCATACACTCACCCGTACCCTAAGGCGTACCCTAACCCTAACCCTAACCCTAAACATAACCCTAACCCCTACCCTATGCCATACCCTCACCTGTACCCTATCCCATAACCTAAACCGTACCATAACCCTAACACTAACCCTAACCCTAACCCATAACCTACGCAGTACCCTCACCCGTACCCTAACCCGTATCCTAAGCCGTACCCTACCCTAACCCTAACCCTAACCCTAACCCATAACCTACGCCGTACCCTCACCCGTACCCTAACACGTACCCTAAGACGTACCGTAACCCTAACCCTAACACTAACCCTAACCCTAACCCACACTCTACGCCGTACCCTAACCCGTACCCTAACACGTATCCTAAGCCGTACCCTAACCCTAACCAATACCGTACGCAGTACCCTCACCCGTACCCTCACCCGTACCCTAAGCCATACCCTAACCATAACCCTAACCCTAACCCTAACCCCTACCCTATGCCGTACCCTCACCCGTACCCTATCCCATACCCTAAGCCGTACCCTAACCCTAACACTAACCCTAACCCTAACCCTAACCCTAAACTACCCTTGATTGCTTTTGCTCTATTAGATTTCCTAAGCACTAGTGTTTTAAGGAACAGGTTAAAAAGAAAATCCTAATGTGATTTTTTTATAATGTGTTTATTCTTTATCTTATCCTAGTGACTAAAATCTTCTCCATGGCTGGATCCCTAATAATATTCCTTTATGTGCTAAGTGGTATCTAGAGAGTGGGATAGGTTTAATAAATACCCTAGTCCTAACGTGTACCCTAACCCTAACCCATACCCTAACCCTAACGCGTACCCTAACCCTAACCCAAAACCTAACCCTAACACGTACGCTAATCCTAACCCGTACCCTAAACCAAACCCTAACCCTAAAACTAACCCTAACCCTAACCCTAACCCTTACCCTACGCCGTACCCTCACCCGTACCCTAACCCGTAGCCTAAGACGTACCCTAACCCTAACCCTAACCCATACGCAACGCCGTACCCTCACCCGTACCCTAACCCGTATCCTAAGCCGTACCCTAACCCTAAACCTAACCCTAACCTCTACCCTACGCCGTACCCTCACCCGTACCCTAACCCCTTCCCAAAGCCTTACCCTAACCCTAACCCTAACCCTCACCCATACCCAACGCCGTAACCTAACCCATATCCTAACCCGTATCCTAAGCCGTACCCTAACCCTAACCAATAACCTACGCAGTACCCTCACGAGTAACCTCACCCGTATCCTAAGCCCTACCCTAACCCTAACCCTAACCCTAACCCTAAACTACCCTTTACTGCTTTTGCCTCCATTAGATTTCCTAAACACTAGTGTTTTAAGGAACAGGTTAAAAAGAAAACCTTATGTGATTTTTTTATAATGTGTTTATTCTTTATCTTATCCTAGTGACTAAAATCTTCTCCATGGCTGAACCCCAAATAATATTCCTTTACGTGCTAAGTGGTATCTAGAGAGTGGGATAGGTTTAATAAATACCCTAATCCTAACGTGTACCCTAAACCTAACCCATACCCTAACCCTAACGCGTACCCTAACCCTAACCAAAACCCTAACCCGAACAAGTATGCTAATCCTAACCCGTACCCTAAACCAATCCCTAACCCTAAAACTAACCCTAACCCTAACCCTAACCCTAACCCATAACCTACGCCGTACCCTCACCCGTACACTAACCCGTATCCTAAGCCGTACCCTAACCCTAACCCTAACCCTAACCCTAACCGCAACCCTACGCCGTACCCTATCCCATACCCTAAGCGGTACCCTAAACCTAACACTAACCCTAAACCTAACCCTAACCCCTACCCTACGCCGTACCCTCACCCGTAACCTATCCCATACCCTAAGCCGTACCCTAACCCTAACACTAACCCTAACCCTAAACCTAACCCCTACCCTACGCCGTACCCTCACCCGTACCCTAACCAGTATCCTAAGCCGTACCCTAACCCTAACCCTAACCCTAACCTATACACTACACCGTACCCTCACCCGTACCCTAACCGTGCCCTAAGCCGTACCCTAACCCTAACCCTAACCCTAACCCTAACCCTAACACATACCCTACGCCGTACCCTAACCCGTACCCTAACCCGTATTCTAAGCCGTACCCTAACCCTAACCTATACACTACACCATACCCTCACCCGTACCCTAACCTGTACCCTAAGCCGTACCCTAACCCTAACCCTAACCCTAAAGCATACGCTACGCCGTACCCTCACCCGTACCCTAACCCGTATCCTAAGCCGTACCCTAACCCTAACCCTAACCCTAAACTATACCCTACGCCGTAACCTCACCCGTACCCTAACCCGTACCCTAAGCCGTACCCTAACCCTAACCCTAACCCTAACCCTAACCCTAACCCATACCGTACGCCATACCCTAACACGTACCCTAACCCGTATCCTAAGCCGTACCCTAACCCTAACCAATACCCTACGCAGTATCCTCACCCATACCCTCACCCGTACCCTAAGCCGTACCCTAACCCTAACCCTAACCCTAACCCTAACCCTAAACCCTACCCTATGCCATACCCTCACTTGTACCCTATCCCATAACCTAAGCCGTACCATAACCCTAACACTAACCCTAACCCTAACCCATAACCTACGCCGTACCCTCACCCGTACCCTAACCCGTATCCTAAGCCGTAACCTAACCCTAACCCTAACCCTGACCCTAACCCATAACCTACGCCGTACCCTCACCCGTACCCTAACACGTACCCTAAGACGTACCGTAACCCTAACCCTAACACTAACCCTAACCCTAACCCACACTCTACGCCGTACCCTAACACGTATCCTAAGCCGTACCCTAACCCTAACCAATACCGTACGCAGTACCCTCACCCGTACCCTCACCCGTACCCTAAGCCATACCCTAACCCTAACCCTAACCCTAACCGTAACCCCTACCCTACGCCGTACCCTCACCCGTACCCTATCCCATACGCTAAGCCGTACCCTAACCCTAACACTAACACTAACCCTAACCCTAACCCTAACCCATACCCTACGCCGTACCCTCACCCATAACCTAATCCGTACCCTAAGCCGTACCCTAACCCTAACCCTAACCTATACACTACGCCGTACCCTCACTCGTTCCCTAACCCGTACCCTAAGCCGTACCCTAACTCTAACCCTAACCCTAACCCTAACCCTTACCCATACCCTGCGCCGTACCCTAACCCATACAATAACCTGTATCCTAAGCCTTAACCTAACCCTAACCAATGACCTACACAGTACCCTCACCCGTACCCTAAGCCATACCCTAACCCTAACCCTAACACTAACCCTAACCCTAAACCCTACCCTATGCCGTACCCTCACCCATACCCTATCCCATACCCTAAGCCGTACCCTAACCCTAACACTAACCCTAACCCTAACCCTAACCCTAAACTACCCTTGACTGCTTTTGCCTCCATTAGATTTCCTAAGCACTAGTGTTTTAAGGAACAGGTTAAAAAGAAAATCCTAATGTGATTTTTTTATAATGTGTTTATTCTTTATCTTATCCTAGTGACGAAAATCTTCTCCATGGCTGGACCCTAAATAATATTCCTTTACGTGCTAAGTGGTATCTAGAGAGTGGGATAGGTTTAATAAATACCCTAATCCTAACGTGTACCCTAACCCTAACCCATACCCTAACCCTAATGCGTACCCTAACCCTAACCCAAACCCTAACCCTAACACGTACGCTAATCCTAAACCGTACCCTACACCAATCCCTAACCCTAAAACTAACCCTAACCCTAACCCATACGCTACGCCGTACCCTCACCCATACCCTAACCCGTATACTAAGCCGTACCCTAATCCTAAACCTAACCCTAACCTCTACCCTACGCCGTACCCTCACCCGTACCCTAACCCGTACCCAAAGCCTTACCCTAACCCTAACCCTAACCCTCACCCATACCCAACGCCGTAACCTAACCCATATCCTAACCCGTATCCTAAGCCGTACCCTAACCCTAACCAATAACCTACGCAGTACCCTCACCAGTACCCTCACCCGTATCCTAAGCCCTACCCTAACCCTAACCCTAACCCTAACCCTAAACTACCCTTTACTGCTTTTGCCTCCATTAGATTTCCTAAACACTAGTGTTTTAAGGAACAGGTTAAAAAGAAAACCTTATGTGATTTTTTTATAATGTGTTCATTCTTTATCTTATCCTAGTGACTAAAATCTTCTCCATGGCTGAACCCCAAATAATATTCCTTTACGTGCTAAGTGGTATCTAGAGAGTGGGATAGGTTTAATAAATACCCTAATCCTAAAGTGTACCCTAAACCTAACCCATACCCTAACCCTAACGCATACCCTAACCCTAACCAAAACCCTAACCCGAACACGTATGCTAATCCTAACCCATACCCTAAACCAATCCCTAACCCTAAAACTAACCCTAACCCTAACCCTACCCCTAACCCATAACCTACACCGTACCCTCACCCGTACCCTAACCCGTACCCTAAGCCGTACCCTAACCCTAACCCTAAACCTAAACCATACGCTACGCCGTACCCTCACCCGTACACTAACCTGTATCCTAAGCCGTACCCTAACCCTAACCCTAACCCTAAACTATACCCTACGCCGTAACCTCACCCGTACCCTAACCCGTACCCTAAGCCGTACCCTAACCCTAACCCTAACCCTAACCCTAACCCTAACCCTAACCCTAATCCATACCGTACGCCATACCCTAACACGTACCCTAACCCGTATTCTAAGCCGTACCCTAACCCTAACCAATACCCTATGCAGTATCCTCACCCATACCCTCACCCGTACCCTAAGCTGTACTCTCACCCTAACCCTAACCCTAAACCTAACCCTAAACCCTACCCTATGCCATACCCTCACCTGTACCCTATCCCATAACATAAGCCGTACCATAACCCTAACACTAACCCTAACCCTAACCCATAACCTACGCCGTACCCTCACCCGTACCCTAACCCGTATCCTAAGACGTACCGTAACCCTAACCAATACCCTACGCAGTATCCTCACCCATACCCTCACCCGTACCCTAAGCCGTACCCTAACCCTAACCCTAACCCTAACCCTAACCCATACCCTATGCCATACCCTCACCTGTACACTATCCCATAACCTAAGCCGTACCCTAACCCTAACCCTAACCCTAACCCTAACCCATACGCTACGCCGTACCTTCACCCGTACCCTAACCCGTATCCTAAGCCGTACCCTAACCCTAACCCTAACCCTAAACCTAACCCTAACCCATACCCTACGCCATACCCTAACCCGTACCCTAACCCGTATCCTAAGCCGTATCCTAACCCTAACCAATACCCTACGCAGTACCCTCACCCGTACCCTCACCCGTACCCTAAGCTGTACCCTAACCCTAACACTAACCCTAACCTATACACTACGCCATACCCTCACCCGTACCCTAACCCGTACCCTAACCCGTACCCTAAGCCGTACCCTAACCCTAACCCTAACCCTAACCCTAACCCTAACCCTAACCCTAACCCATACCGTACGCCATACCCTAACACGTACCCTAACCAGTATTCTAAGACGTACCCTAACCCTAACCAATACCCTATGCAGTATCCTCACCCATACCCTCACCCGTACCCAGAGCCGTACCCTCACCCTAACCCTAACCCTAAACCTAACCCTAAACCCTACCCTATGCCATACCCTCACCTGTACCCTATCCCATAACCTAAGCCGTACCATAACCCTAACACTAACCCTAACCCTAACCCATAACCTACGCCGTACCCTCACCCGTACCCTAACCCGTATCCTAAGACGTACCGTAACCCTAACCAATACCCTACGCAGTATCCTCACCCATACCCTCACCCGTACCCTAAGCCGTACCCTAACCCTAACCCTAACCCTAACCCTAAGGCATACCCTATGCCATACCCTCACCTGTACACTATCCCATAACCTAAGCCGTACCCTAACCCTAACCCTAACCCTAACCCTAACCCATACGCTACGCCGTACCTTCACCCGTACCCTCACCCGTACCCTAAGCTGTACCCTAACCCTAACACTAACCCTAACCTATACACTACGCCATACCCTCACCCGTACCCTAACCCGTACCCTAAGCCGTACCCTAACCCTAACCCTAACCCTAAACTATACCCTACGCCGTAACCTCACCCGTACCCTAACCCGTACCCTAAGCCGTACCCTAACCCTAACCCTAACCCTAAACCTAACCCTAACCCATAGCGTACGCCATACCCTAACACGTACCCTAACCCGTATCCTAAGCCGTACCCTAACCCTAACCAATACCCTACGCAGTATCCTCACCCATACCCTCACCCGTACCCTAAGGCGTACCCTAACCCTAACCCTAACCCTAAACCTAACCCTAACCCCTACCCTATGCCATACCCTCACCTGTACCCTATCCCATAACCTAAGCCGTACCATAACCCTAACACTAACCCTAACCCTAACCCATAACCTACGCCGTACCCTCACCCGTACCCTAACCTGTATCCTAAGCCGTACCCTAACCCTAACCCTAACCCATAACCTACGCCGTACCCTCACCCCTACCCTAACACGTACCCTAAGACGTACCGTAACCCTAACCCTAACACTAACCCTAACCCTAACCCACACTCTACGCCGTACCCTAACCCGTACCCTAACACGTATCCTAAGACGTACCCTAACCGTAACCAATACCCTACGCAGTACCCTCACCCGTACCCTAAGCCATACCCTAACCCTAACCCTAACCCTAACCCTAACACCTACCCTACACCGTACCCTCACCCGTACCCTATCCCATACCCTAAGCCGTACCCTAACCCTAACACTAACCCTAACCCTAACCCTAACCCTAAACTACCCTTGATTGCTTTTGCCTCTATTAGATTTCCTAAGCACTAGTGTTTTAAGGAACAGGTTAAAAAGAAAATACGAATGTGATTTTTTTATAATGTGTTTATTCTTTATCTTATCCTAGTGACTAAAATCTTCTCCATGGCTGGATCCCTAATAATATTCCTTTACGTGCTAAGTGGTATCTAGAGAGTGGGATAGGTTTAATAAATACCCTAATCCTAACGTGTACCCTAACCCTAACCCATACCCTAACCCTAACGCGTACCCTAACCCTAACCCAAAACCTAACCCTAACACGTACGCTAATCCTAACCCGTACCCTAAACCAATCCCTAACACTAAAACTAACCCTAACTCTAACCCTAACCCTTACCCTACGCCGTACCCTCACCCGTACCCTAACCCGTACCCTAAGACGTACCCTAACCCTAACCCTAACCCATACACTACGCCGTACCCTCACCCGTACCCTAGCCCGTATCCTAAGCTGTACCCTAACCCTAACCCTAACCCTAACCCTAACCCATAACCTACGCCATACCCTGACCCGTACACTAACCCGTATCCTAAGCCATATCCTAACCCTAACCAATACCCTACGCAGTACCCTCACCCGTATTCTCACCTGTACCCTAAGCCGTACCCTAACCCCAACCCTAACCCTAACTCTAACCCTAACCCCTACCCTACGCCGTACCCTCACCCGTACCCTATCCCATACACTAAGCCGTACCCTAATCCTAACACTAACACTAACCCTAACCCTAACCCTAACCCATACCCTACTCCGTATCCTCACCCGTAACCTAACCCGTACCCTAAGCCGTACCCTAACCCTAACCCTAACCTATACACTACGCCGTACCCTCACCCGTACCCTAACCCATACCCTAAGCCGTACCCTAACTCTAACCCTAACCCTAACCCTAACCCTTACCCATACCCTGCGCCGTACCCTAACCCATACAATAACCTGTATCCTAAGCCTTAACCTAACCCTAACCAATGACCTACACAGTACCCTCACCCGTACCCTAAGCCATACCCTAACCCTAACCCTAACACTAACCCTAACCCTAAACCCTACCCTATGCCGTACCCTCACCCATACCCTATCCCATACCCTAAGCCGTACCCTAACCCTAACACTAACCCTAACCCTAACCCTAACCCTAAACTACCCTTGACTGCTTTTGCCTCCATTAGATTTCCTAAGCACTAGTGTTTTAAGGAACAGGTTAAAAAGAAAATCCTAATGTGATTTTTTTATAATGTGTTTATTCTTTATCTTATCCTAGTGACGAAAATCTTCTCCATGGCTGGACCCTAAATAATATTCCTTTACGTGCTAAGTGGTATCTAGAGAGTGGGATAGGTTTAATAAATACCCTAATCCTAACGTGTACCCTAACCCTAACCCATACCCTAACCCTAATGCGTACCCTAACCCTAACCCAAACCCTAACCCTAACACGTACGCTAATCCTAAACCGTACCCTACACGAATCCCTAACCCTAAAACTAACCCTAACCCTAACCCATACGCTACGCCGTACCCTCACCCATACCCTAACCCGTATACTAAGCCGTACCCTAATCCTAAACCTAACCCTAACCTCTACCCTACGCCGTACCCTCACCCGTACCCTAACCCGTACCCAAAGCCTTACCCTAACCCTAACCCTAACCCTCACCCATACCCAACGCCGTAACCTAACCCATATCCTAACCCGTATCCTAAGCCGTACCCTAACCCTAACCAATAACCTACGCAGTACCCTCACCAGTACCCTCACCCGTATCCTAAGCCCTACCCTAACCCTAACCCTAACCCTAACCCTAAACTACCCTTTACTGCTTTTGCCTCCATTAGATTTCCTAAACACTAGTGTTTTAAGGAACAGGTTAAAAAGAAAACCTTATGTGATTTTTTTATAATGTGTTCATTCTTTATCTTATCCTAGTGACTAAAATCTTCTCCATGGCTGAACCCCAAATAATATTCCTTTACGTGCTAAGTGGTATCTAGAGAGTGGGATAGGTTTAATAAATACCCTAATCCTAAAGTGTACCCTAAACCTAACCCATACCCTAACCCTAACGCGTACCCTAACCCTAACCAAAACCCTAACCCGAACACGTATGCTAATCCTAACCCGTACCCTAAACCAATCCCTAACCCTAAAACTAACCCTAACCCTAACCCTACCCCTAACCCATAACCTACACCGTACCCTCACCCGTACCCTAACCCGTACCCTAAGCCGTACCCTAACCCTAACCCTAAACCTAAACCATACGCTACGCCGTACCCTCACCCGTACACTAACCCGTATCCTAAGCCGTACCCTAACCCTAACCCTAACCCTAAACTATACCCTACGCCGTAACCTCACCCGTACCCTAACCCGTACCCTAAGCCGTACCCTAACCCTAACCCTAACCCTAACCCTAACCCTAACCCTAACCCTAATCCATACCGTACGCCATACCCTAACACGTACCCTAACCCGTATTCTAAGCCGTACCCTAACCCTAACCAATACCCTATGCAGTATCCTCACCCATACCCTCACCCGTACCCTAAGCTGTACTCTCACCCTAACCCTAACCCTAAACCTAACCCTAAACCCTACCCTATGCCATACCCTCACCTGTACCCTATCCCATAACATAAGCCGTACCATAACCCTAACACTAACCCTAACCCTAACCCATAACCTACGCCGTACCCTCACCCGTACCCTAACCCGTATCCTAAGACGTACCGTAACCCTAACCAATACCCTACGCAGTATCCTCACCCATACCCTCACCCGTACCCTAAGCCGTACCCTAACCCTAACCCTAACCCTAACCCTAACCCATACCCTATGCCATACCCTCACCTGTACACTATCCCATAACCTAAGCCGTACCCTAACCCTAACCCTAACCCTAACCCTAACCCATACGCTACGCCGTACCTTCACCCGTACCCTAACCCGTATCCTAAGCCGTACCCTAACCCTAACCCTAACCCTAAACCTAACCCTAACCCATACCCTACGCCATACCCTAACCCGTACCCTAACCCGTATCCTAAGCCGTATCCTAACCCTAACCAATACCCTACGCAGTACCCTCACCCGTACCCTCACCCGTACCCTAAGCTGTACCCTAACCCTAACACTAACCCTAACCTATACACTACGCCATACCCTCACCCGTACCCTAACCCGTACCCTAACCCGTACCCTAAGCCGTACCCTAACCCTAACCCTAACCCTAACCCTAACCCTAACCCTAACCCTAACCCATACTGTACGCCATACCCTAACACGTACCCTAACCCGTATTCTAAGCCGTACCCTAACCCTAACCAATACCCTATGCAGTATCCTCACCCATACCCTCACCCGTACCCAGAGCCGTACCCTCACCCTAACCCTAACCCTAAACCTAACCCTAAACCCTACCCTATGCCATACCCTCACCTGTACCCTATCCCATAACCTAAGCCGTACCATAACCCTAACACTAACCCTAACCCTAACACATAACCTACGCCGTACCCTCACCCGTACCCTAACCCGTATCCTAAGACGTACCGTAACCCTAACCAATACCCTACGCAGTATCCTCACCCATACCCTCACCCGTACCCTAAGCCGTACCCTAACCCTAACCCTAACCCTAACCCTAAGGCATACCCTATGCCATACCCTCACCTGTACACTATCCCATAACCTAAGCCGTACCCTAACCCTAACCCTAACCCTAACCCTAACCCATACGCTACGCCGTACCTTCACCCGTACCCTCACCCGTACCCTAAGCTGTACCCTAACCCTAACACTAACCCTAACCTATACACTACGCCATACCCTCACCCGTACCCTAACCCGTACCCTAAGCCGTACCCTAACCCTAACCCTAACCCTAAACTATACCCTACGCCGTAACCTCACCCGTACCCTAACCCGTACCCTAAGCCGTACCCTAACCCTAACCCTAACCCTAAACCTAACCCTAACCCATAGCGTACGCCATACCCTAACACGTACCCTAACCCGTATCCTAAGCCGTACCCTAACCCTAACCAATACCCTACGCAGTATCCTCACCCATACCCTCACCCGTACCCTAAGGCGTACCCTAACCCTAACCCTAACCCTAAACCTAACCCTAACCCCTACCCTATGCCATACCCTCACCTGTACCCTATCCCATAACCTAAGCCGTACCATAACCCTAACACTAACCCTAACCCTAACCCATAACCTACGCCGTACCCTCACCCGTACCCTAACCTGTATCCTAAGCCGTACCCTAACCCTAACCCTAACCCATAACCTACGCCGTACCCTCACCCCTACCCTAACACGTACCCTAAGACGTACCGTAACCCTAACCCTAACACTAACCCTAACCCTAACACACACTCTACGCCGTACCCTAACCCGTACCCTAACACGTATCCTAAGACGTACCCTAACCCTAACCAATACCCTACGCAGTACCTTCACCCGTACCCTAAGCCATACCCTAACCCTAACCCTAACCCTAACCCTAACACCTACCCTACACCGTACCCTCACCCGTACCCTATCCCATACCCTAAGCCGTACCCTAACCCTAACACTAACCCTAACCCTAACCCTAACCCTAAACTACCCTTGATTGCTTTTGCCTCTATTAGATTTCCTAAGCACTAGTGTTTTAAGGAACAGGTTAAAAAGAAAATACGAATGTGATTTTTTTATAATGTGTTTATTCTTTATCTTATCCTAGTGACTAAAATCTTCTCCATGGCTGGATCCCTAATAATATTCCTTTACGTGCTAAGTGGTATCTAGAGAGTGGGATAGGTTTAATAAATACCCTAATCCTAACGTGCACCCTAACCCTAACCCATACCCTAACCCTAACGCGTACCCTAACCCTAACCCAAAACCTAACCCTAACACGTACGCTAATCCTAACCCGTACCCTAAACCAATCCCTAACACTAAAACTAACCCTAACTCTAACCCTAACCCTTACCCTACGCCGTACCCTCACCCGTACCCTAACCCGTACCCTAAGACGTACCCTAACCCTAACCCTAACCCATACACTACGCCGTACCCTCACCCGTACCCTAGCCCGTATCCTAAGCTGTACCCTAACCCTAACCCTAACCCTAACCCTAACCCTAACCCATAACCTACGCCATACCCTGACCCGTACACTAACCCGTATCCTAAGCCATATCCTAACCCTAACCAATACCCTACGCAGTACCCTCACCCATACTCTCACCCGTACCCTAAGCCGTACCGTAACCCCAACCCTAACCCTAACTCTAACCCTAACCCCTACCCTACGCCGTACCCTCACCCGTACCCTATCCCATACGCTAAGCCGTACCCTAATCCTAACACTAACACTAACCCTAACCCTAACCCTAACCCATACCCTACTCCGTATCCTCACCCGTAACCTAACCCGTACCCTAAGCCGTACCCTAACCCTAACCCTAACCTATACACTACGCCGTACCCTCACCCGTACCCTAACCCATACCCTAAGCCGTACCCTAACTCTAACCCTAACCCTAACCCTAACCCTTACCCATACCCTGCGCCGTACCCTAACCCATACAATAACCTGTATCCTAAGCCTTAACCTAACCCTAACCAATGACCTACACAGTACCCTCACCCGTACCCTAAGCCATACCCTAACCCTAACCCTAACACTAACCCTAACCCTAAACCCTACCCTATGCCGTACCCTCACCCGTACCCTATCCCATACCCTAAGCCGTACCCTAACCCTAACACTAACCCTAACCCTAACCCTAACCCTAAACTACCCTTGACTGCTTTTGCCTCCATTAGATTTCCTAAGCACTAGTGTTTTAAGGAACAGGTTAAAGAGAAAATCCTAATGTGATTTTTTTATAATGTGTTTATTCTTTATCTTATCCTAGTAACGAAAATCTTCTCCATGGCTGGACCCTAAATAATATTCCTTTACGTGCTAAGTGGTATCTAGAGAGTGGGATAGGTTTAATAAATACCCTAATCCTAACGTGTACCCTAACCCTAACCCACACCCTAACCCTAATGCGTACCCTAACCCTAACCCAAACCCTAACACTAACACGTACGCTAATCCTAACCCGTACCCTAAACCAATCCCTAACCCTAAAACTAACCCTAACCCTAACCCATAACCTACGCCGTACCCTCACCCGTACCCTAACCTGTATCCTAAGCCGTACCCTAACCCTAACCCTAACCCATAACCTACGCCGTACCCTCACCCCTACCCTAACACGTACCCTAAGACGTACCGTAACCCTAACCCTAACACTAACCCTAACCCTAACACACACTCTACGCCGTACCCTAACCCGTACCCTAACACGTATCCTAAGACGTACCCTAACCCTAACCAATACCCTACGCAGTACCTTCACCCGTACCCTAAGCCATACCCTAACCCTAACCCTAACCCTAACCCTAACACCTACCCTACACCGTACCCTCACCCGTACCCTATCCCATACCCTAAGCCGTACCCTAACCCTAACACTAACCCTAACCCTAACCCTAACCCTAAACTACCCTTGATTGCTTTTGCCTCTATTAGATTTCCTAAGCACTAGTGTTTTAAGGAACAGGTTAAAAAGAAAATACGAATGTGATTTTTTTATAATGTGTTTATTCTTTATCTTATCCTAGTGACTAAAATCTTCTCCATGGCTGGATCCCTAATAATATTCCTTTACGTGCTAAGTGGTATCTAGAGAGTGGGATAGGTTTAATAAATACCCTAATCCTAACGTGCACCCTAACCCTAACCCATACCCTAACCCTAACGCGTACCCTAACCCTAACCCAAAACCTAACCCTAACACGTACGCTAATCCTAACCCGTACCCTAAACCAATCCCTAACACTAAAACTAACCCTAACTCTAACCCTAACCCTTACCCTACGCCGTACCCTCACCCGTACCCTAACCCGTACCCTAAGACGTACCCTAACCCTAACCCTAACCCATACACTACGCCGTACCCTCACCCGTACCCTAGCCCGTATCCTAAGCTGTACCCTAACCCTAACCCTAACCCTAACCCTAACCCTAACCCATAACCTACGCCATACCCTGACCCGTACACTAACCCGTATCCTAAGCCATATCCTAACCCTAACCAATACCCTACGCAGTACCCTCACCCATACTCTCACCCGTACCCTAAGCCGTACCGTAACCCCAACCCTAACCCTAACTCTAACCCTAACCCCTACCCTACGCCGTACCCTCACCCGTACCCTATCCCATACGCTAAGCCGTACCCTAATCCTAACACTAACACTAACCCTAACCCTAACCCTAACCCATACCCTACTCCGTATCCTCACCCGTAACCTAACCCGTACCCTAAGCCGTACCCTAACCCTAACCCTAACCTATACACTACGCCGTACCCTCACCCGTACCCTAACCCATACCCTAAGCCGTACCCTAACTCTAACCCTAACCCTAACCCTAACCCTTACCCATACCCTGCGCCGTACCCTAACCCATACAATAACCTGTATCCTAAGCCTTAACCTAACCCTAACCAATGACCTACACAGTACCCTCACCCGTACCCTAAGCCATACCCTAACCCTAACCCTAACACTAACCCTAACCCTAAACCCTACCCTATGCCGTACCCTCACCCGTACCCTATCCCATACCCTAAGCCGTACCCTAACCCTAACACTAACCCTAACCCTAACCCTAACCCTAAACTACCCTTGACTGCTTTTGCCTCCATTAGATTTCCTAAGCACTAGTGTTTTAAGGAACAGGTTAAAGAGAAAATCCTAATGTGATTTTTTTATAATGTGTTTATTCTTTATCTTATCCTAGTAACGAAAATCTTCTCCATGGCTGGACCCTAAATAATATTCCTTTACGTGCTAAGTGGTATCTAGAGAGTGGGATAGGTTTAATAAATACCCTAATCCTAACGTGTACCCTAACCCTAACCCACACCCTAACCCTAATGCGTACCCTAACCCTAACCCAAACCCTAACACTAACACGTACGCTAATCCTAACCCGTACCCTAAACCAATCCCTAACCCTAAAACTAACCCTAACCCTAACCCGAACCCTAACCCATACGCTACGCCGTACCCTCACCCATACCGTAACCCGTATCCTAAGCCGTACCCTAACCCTAAACCTAACCCTAACCTCTACCCTACGCCATACCCTCACCCATACCCTAACCCGTACCCAAAGCCTTACCCTAACCCTAACCCTAACCCTCACCCATACCCAACGCCGTAACCTAACCCATATCCTAACCCGTATCCTAAGCCGTACCCTAACCCTAACCAATAACCTACGCAGTACCCTCACCAGTACCCTCACCCGTATCCTAAGCCCTACCCTAACCCTAACCCTAAACTACCCTTTACTGCTTTTGCCTCCATTAGATTTCCTAAACACTAGTGTTTTAAAGAACAGGTTAAAAAGAAAACCTTATGTGATTTTTTTTATAATGTGTTTATTCTTTATCTTTTCCTAGTGACTAAAATCTTCTCAATGGCTGAACCCCAAATAATATTCCTTTACGTGCTAAGTGGTATCTAGAGAGTGGGATAGGTTTAATAAATACCCTAATCCTAACGTGTACCCTAAAACTAACCCATACCCTAACCCTAATGCGTACCCTAACCCTAACCAAAACCCTAACCCGAACAAGTATGCTAATCCTAACCCTTACCCTAAACCAATCCCTAACCCTAAAACTAACCCTAACCCTAACCCTAACCCTAACCCATAACCTACGCCGTACCCTCACCCGTACCCTAACCCTAACCCATACGCTACGCCGCACCCTCACCCGTACCCTAACCCGTATCCTAAGCCGTACCCTAACCCTAACCCTAACCCTAACCGCTACCCTACGCCGTACCCTATCCCATACCCTAAGCGGTACCCTAAACCTAACACTAACCCTAAACCTAACCCTAACCCCTACCCTACGCCGTACCCTCACCCGTAACCTATCCCATACCCTAAGCCGTACCCTAACCCTAACACTAACCCTAACCCTAAACCTAACCCCTACCCAACGACTTACCCTCACCCGTACCCTATCCCATACCCTAAGCCGTGCCCTAACCCTAACCCTAACCCTAACCTATACACTACGCCGTACCCTCACCCGTACCCTAACCCGTACCCTAAGCCGTACCCTAACCCTAACCCTAACCCTAAACTATACCCTACGCCATAACCTCACCCGTACCCTAACCCATACCCTAAGCCGTACCCTAACCCTAACCCTAACCCTAACCCTAACCCTAACCCTAACCCATAGCGTACGCCATACCCTAACACGTACCCTAACCCGTATCCTAAGCCGTACCCTAACCCTAACCAATACCCTACGCAGTATCCTCACCCATACCCTCACCCGTACCCTAAGCCGTACCCTAACCCTAAACCTAACCCTAAACCTAACCCTAACCCCTACCCTATGCCATACCCTCACCTTTACCCTATCCCATAACCTAAGCCGTACCCTAACACGTACCCTAACACGTACCCTAAGACGTACCGTAACCCTAACCCTAACACTAACCCTAACCCTAACCCACAATCTACGCCGTACCCTAACCCGTACCCTAACACGTATCCTAAGCCGTACCCTAACCCTAACCAATACCCTACGCAGTACCCTCACCCGTACCCTCACCCGTACCCTAAGCCATACCCTAACCCTAACCCTAGCCCTAACCCTAACCCCTACCCTACGCCGTACCCTCACCCGTACCCTATCCCATATGCTAAGCCGTACCCTAACCCTAACACTAACACTAACCCTAACCCTAACCCTAACCCATACCCTACGCTGTACCCTCACCCATAACCTAATCCGTACCCTAAGCCGTACCCTAACCCTAACCCTAACCTATACACTACGCCGTACCCTCACCCGTCCCCTAACCCGTACCCTAAGCCGTACCCTAACTCTAACCCTAACCCTAACACTAACCCTTAACCATACCCTGCGCCGTACCCTAACCCATACAATAACCTGTATCCTAAGCCTTAACCTAACCCTAACCAATGACCTACACAGTACCCTCACCCGTACCCTAAGCCATACCCTAACCCTAACCCTAAACTACCCTTGACTTCTTTTGCCTCCATTAGATTTCCTAAGCACTAGTGTTTTAAGGAACAGGTTAAAAAGAAAATCCTAATGTGATTTTTTTATAATGTGTTTATTCTTTATCTTATCCTAGTGACTAAAATCTTCTCCATGGCTGGACCCTAAATAATATTCCTCTACGTGCTAAGTGGTATCTAGAGAGTGGGATAGGTTTAATAAATACCCTAATCCTAACGTGTACCCTAACCCTAACCCATACCCTAACCCTAATGCGTACCCTAACCCTAACCCACACCCTAACCCTAACACGTAAGCTAATCCTAACCCGTACCCTAAACCAATCCATAACCCTAAAACTAACCCTAACCCTAACCCTAACCCTAACCCATACGCTACGCCGTACCCTCACCCATACCCTAACCCGTATCCTAAGCCGTACCCTAATCCTAAACCTAACCCTAACCTCTACCCTACGCCGTACCCTCACCCGTACCCTAACCCGTACCCAAAGCCTTACCCTAACCCTACCCCTAACCCTCACCCATACCCAACGCCGTAACCTAACCCATATCCTAACCCGTATCCTAAGCCGTACCCTAACCATAACCAATAACCTACGCAGTACCCTCACCAGTACCCTCACCCGTATCCTAAGCCCTACCCTAACCCTAACCCTAACCCTAACCCTAAACTACCCTTTACTGCTTTTGCCTCCATTAGATTTCCTAAACACTAGTGTTTTAAAGAACAGGTTAAAAAGAAAACCTTATGTGATTTTTTTAATAATGTGTTTATTCTTTATCTTATCCTAGTGACTAAAATCTTCTCCATGGCTGAACCCCAAATAATATTCCTTTACGAGCTAAGTGGTATCTAGAGAGTGGGATAGGTTTAATAAATACCCTAATCCTAACGTGTACCCTAAACCTAACCCATACCCTAACCCTAACGCGTACCCTAACCCTAACCAAAACCCTAACCCGAACAAGTATGCTAATCCTAACCAGTACCCTAAACCAATCCCTAACCCTAAAACTAACCCTAACCCTAACCCTAACCCTAACCCATAACCTACGCCGTAACCTCACCCGTACCCTAACCCATACCCTAAGCCATACCCTAACCCTAACCCTAACCCTAACCCATACGCTACGCCGTACCCTCACCCATACCCTAACCCGTATCCTAAGCCGTACACTAACCCTAACCCTAACCCTAACTGCTACCCTACGCCGTACCCAATCCCATACCCTAAGCGGTACCCTAAACCAAACACTAACCCTAAACCTAACCCTAACCCCTACCCTACGCCGTACCCTCACCGTAACCTATCCCATACCCTAAGCCGTACCCTAACCCTAACACTAACCCTAACCCTAAACCTAACCCCTACCCTACGCCGTACCCTCACCCGTACCCTATCCCATACCCTAAGCCGTACCCTAACCCTAACCCTAACCCTAACCTATACACTGCGCCGTACCCTCACCCGTACGCTAACCCGTACCATAAGCCGTACCCTAACCCTAACCCTAACCCTAACCCTAACCCTAACCCATACCCTACGCCGTACCCTAAACCGTACCCTAACCCGTATTCTAAGCCGTACCCTAACCATAACCAATACCCTACACAGTACCCTCACCCGTACCCTCACCCGTACCCTAAGCCATACCCTAAACCTAACCCTAACCCTAACCTATACACTACGCCATACCCTCACCCGTACCCTAACCCATACCCTAAGCCGTACCCTAACCCTAACCCTAACCCTAAACTATACCCTACGCCGTAACCTCACCCATACCCTAACCCGTACCCTAAGCCGTACCCTAACCCTAACCCTAACCCTAACCCTAACCCATAGCGTACGCCATACCCTAACACGTACCCTAACCCGTATCCTAAGCCGTACCCTAACCCTAACCAATACCCTACGCTGTATCCTCACCCATACCCTCACCCGTACCCTAAGCCGTACCCTAACCCTAACCCTAACCCTAAACCTAACCCTAACCCCTACCCTATGCCATACCCTCACCTGTACCCTATCCCATAACCTAAGCCGTACCCTAACCCTAACCCAAAACCTAACCCTAACACGTACGCTAATCCTAACCCGTACCCTAAACCAATCCCTAACACTAAAACTAACCCTAACTCTAACCCTAACCCTTACCCTACGCCGTACCCTCACCCGTACCCTAACCCGTACCCTAAGACGTACCCTAACCCTAACCCTAACCCATACACTACGCCGTACCCTCACCCGTACCCTAGCCCGTATCCTAAGCTGTACCCTAACCCTAACCCTAACCCTAACCCTAACCCTAACCCTAACCCATAACCTACGCCATACCCTGACCCGTACACTAACCCGTATCCTAAGCCATATCCTAACCCTAACCAATACCCTACGCAGTACCCTCACCCGTACCCTCACCCGTACCCTAAGCCGTACCCTAACCCCAACCCTAACCCTAACTCTAACCCTAACCCCTACCCTACGCCGTACCCTCACCCGTACCCTATCCCATACGCTAAGCCGTACCCTAATCCTAACACTAACACTAACCCTAACCCTAACCCTAACCCATACCCTACTCCGTATCCTCACCCGTAACCTAACCCGTACCCTAAGCCGTACCCTAACCCTAACCCTAACCTATACACTACGCCGTACCCTCACCCGTACCCTAACCCATACCCTAAGCCGTACCCTAACTCTAACCCTAACCCTAACCCTAACCCTTACCCATACCCTGCGCCGTACCCTAACCCATACAATAACCTGTATCCTAATCCTTAACCTAACCCTAACCAATGACCTACACAGTACCCTCACCCGTACCCTAAGCCATACCCTAACCCTAACCCTAACACTAACCCTAACCCTAAACCCTACCCTATGCCGTACCCTCACCCGTACCCTATCCCATACCCTAAGCCGTACCCTAACCCTAACACTAACCCTAACCCTAACCCTAACCCTAAACTACCCTTGACTGCTTTTGCCTCCATTAGATTTCCTAAGCACTAGTGTTTTAAGGAACAGGTTAAAGAGAAAATCCTAATGTGATTTTTTTATAATGTGTTTATTCTTTATCTTATCCTAGTAACGAAAATCTTCTCCATGGCTGGACCCTAAATAATATTCCTTTACGTGCTAAGTGGTATCTAGAGAGTGGGATAGGTTTAATAAATACCCTAATCCTAACGTGTACCCTAACCCTAACCCACACCCTAACCCTAATGCGTACCCTAACCCTAACCCAAACCCTAACACTAACACGTACGCTAATCCTAACCCGTACCCTAAACCAATCCCTAACCCTAAAACTAACCCTAACCCTAACCCGAACCCTAACCCATACGCTACGCCGTACCCTCACCCATACCCTAACCCGTATCCTAACCCGTACCCTAACACGTACCCTAAGACGTACCGTAACCCTAACCCTAACACTAACCCTAACCCTAACCCACACTCTACGCCGTACCCTAACCTGTACCCTAACACGTTTCCTAAGCCGTACCCTAACCCTAACCAATACCCTACGCAGTACCCTCACCCGTACCCTCACCCGTACCCTAAGCCATACCCTAACCCTAACCCTAACCCTAACCCTAACCCCTACCCTACGCCGTACCCTCACCCGTACCCTATCCCGTACGCTAAGCTGTACCCTAACCCTAACACTAACACTAACCCTAACCCTAACCCTAACCCATACCCTACGCCGTACCCTCACCCATAACCTAATCCGTACCCTAAGCCGTACCCTAACCCTAACCCTAACCTATACACTACGCCGTACCCTCACCCGTTCCCTAACCCGTACCCTAAGCCGTAACTTAACTCTAACCCTAACCCTAACCCTAACCCTTAACCATACCCTGCGCCGTACCCTAACCCATACAATAACCTGTATCCTAAGCCTTAACCTAACCCTAACCAATGACCTACACAGTACCCTCACCCGTACCCTAAGCCATACCCTAACCCTAACCCTAACACTAACACTAACCCTAAACCCTACCCTATGCCGTACCCTCACCCATACCCTATCCCATACCCTAAGCCGTACCCTAACCCTAACACTAACCCTAACCCTAACCCTAACCCTAAACTACCCTTGCCTGCTTTTGCCTCCATTAGATTTCCTAAGCACTAGTGTTTTAAGGAACAGGTTAAAAAGAAAATCCTAATGTGATTTTTTTATAATGTGTTTATTCTTTATCTTATCCTCGTGACGAAAATCTTCTCCATGGCTGGACCCTAAATAATATTCCTTTACGTGCTAAGTGGTATCTAGAGAGTGGGATAGGTTTAATAAATACCCTAATCCTAACGTGTACCCTAACCTTAACCCATACCCTAACCCTAATGCGTACCCTAACCCTAACCCAAACCCTAACCCTAACACGTACGCTAATCCTAACCCGTACCCTAAACCAATCCCTAACCCTAAAACTAACCCTAACCCTAACCCTAACCCTAACCCATACGCTACGCCGTACCCTCACCCATACCCTAACCCGTATCCTAAGCCGTACCCTAATCCTAAACCAGCCCTAAACTCTACCCTACGCCGTACCCTCACCCGTACCCTAACCCGTACCCAAAGCCTTACCCTAACCCTAACCCTAACCCTCACCCATACCCAACGCCGTAACCTAACCCATATCCTAACCCGTATCCTAAGCCGTACCCTAACCCTAACCAATAACCTACGCAGTACCCTCACCAGTACCCTCACCCGTATCCTAAGCCCTACCCTAACCCTAACCCTAAACTACCCTTTACTGCTTTTGCCTCCATTAGATTTCCTAAACACTAGTGTTTTAAAGAACAGGTTAAAAAGAAAACCTTATGTGATTTTTTTTATAATGTGTTTATTCTTTATCTTATCCTAGTGACTAAAATCTTCTCCATGGCTGAACCCCAAATAATATTCCTTTACGTGCTAAGTGGTATCTAGAGAGTGGGATAGGTTTAATAAATACCCTAATCCTAACGTGTAACCTAAACCTAACCCATACCCTAACCCTAACGCGTACACTAACCCTAACCAAAACCCTAACCCGAACAAGTATGCTAATCCTTACCCTTACCCTAAACCAATCCCTAACCCTAAAACTAACCCTAACCCTAACCCTAACCCATACCCTACGCCGTACCCTAAACCGTACCCTAACCCGTATTCTAAGCCGTACCCTAACCATAACCAATACCCTACACAGTACCCTCACCCGTACCCTCACCCGTACCCTAAGCCATACCCTAACCCTAACCCTAACCCT
Organism: Eubalaena glacialis; assembly: GCF_028564815.1. Lineage (NCBI taxonomy): Eukaryota > Metazoa > Chordata > Mammalia > Artiodactyla > Balaenidae > Eubalaena > Eubalaena glacialis. The sequence continues at coordinate 1,648,784 of NW_026871659.1, read as the reverse complement.
AACCTATACACTACGCCATACCCTCACCCGTACCCTCACCCGTACCCTGAGCCATACCCTAACCCTAACCCTAACACTAACCCTAACCCTAAACCCTACCCTATGCCGTACCCTCACCCATACCCTATCCCATACCCTAAGCCGTACCCTAACCCTAACACTAACCCTAACCCTAACCCTAACCCTAAACTACCCTTGACTGCTTTTGCCTCCATTAGATTTCCTAAGCACTAGTGTTTTAAGGAACAGGTTAAAAAGAAAATCCTAATGTGATTTTTTTATAATGTGTTTATTCTTTATCTTATCCTAGTGACGAAAATCTTCTCCATGGCTGGACCCTAAATAATATTCCTTTACGTGCTAAGTGGTATCTAGAGAGTGGGATAGGTTTAATAAATACCCTAATCCTAACGTGTACCCTAACCCTAACCCATACCCTAACCCTAATGCGTACCCTAATCCTAACCCAAACCCTAACCCTAACACGTACGCTAATCCTAACCCGTACCCTAAACCAATACCTAACCCTAAAACTAACCCTAACCCTAACCCTAACCCATACGCTACGCCGTACCCTCACCCATACCCTAACCCGTATCCTAAGCCGTACCATAACCCTAAACCTAACCCTAACCTCTACCCTACGCCGTACCCTCACCCGTACCCTAACCCGTACCCAAAGCCTTACCCTAACCCTAACCCTAACCCTCACCCATACCCAACGCCGTAACCTAACCCATATCCTAACCCGTATCCTAAGCCGTACCCTAACCCTAACCAATAACCTACGCAGTACCCTCACCAGTACCCTCACCCGTATCCTAAGTCCTACCCTAACCCTAACCCTAACCCTAACCCTAAACTACCCTTTACTGCTTTTGCCTCCATTAGATTTCCTAAACACTAGTGTTTTAAAGAACAGGTTAAAAAGAAAACCTTATGTGATTTTTTTAATAATGTGTTTATTCTTTATCTTATCCTAGTGACTAAAATCTTCTCCATGGCTGAACCCCAAATAATATTCCTTTACGTGCTAAATGGTATCTAGAGAGTGGGATAGGTTTAATAAATACCCTAATCCTAACGTGTACCCTAAACCTAACCCATACCCTAACCCTAACGCGTACCCTAACCCTAACCAAAACCCTAACCCGAACAAGTATGCTAATCCTAACCCGTACCCTAAACCAATCCCTAACCCTAAAACTAACCCTAACCCTAACCCTAACCCTAACCCATAACCTACGCCGTAACCTCACCCGTACCCTAACCCATACCCTAAGCCGTACCCTAACCCTAACCCTAACCCATACGCTACGCCGCACCCTCACCCATACCCTAACCCGTATCCTAAGCCGTACCCTAACCCTAACCCTAACCCTAACCGCTACCCTACGCCGTACCCTATCCCATACCCTAAGCGGTACCCTAAACCTAACACTAACCCTAAACCTAACCCTAACCCCTACCCTACGCCGTACCCTCACCGTAACCTATCCCATAACCTAAGCCGTACCCTAACCCTAACACTAACCCTAACCCTAAACCTAACCCCTACCCTACGCCGTACCCTCACCCGTACCCTATCCCATACCCTAAGCCGTACCCTAACCCTAACACTAACCCTAACCTATACACTGCGCCGTACCCTCACCCGTACGCTAAGCCGTACCCTAAGCCTTACCCTAACCCTAACCCTAACCCTAACCCTAACCCATACCCTACGCCGTACCCTAAACCGTACCCTAACCCGTATTCTAAGCCGTACCCTAACCATAACCAATAACCTACACAGTACCCTCACCCGTACCCTCACCCGTACCCTAAGCCATACCCTAACCCTAACCCTAACCCTAACCTATACACTATGCCATACCCTCACCCGTACCCTAACCCGTACCCTAAGCCGTACCCTAACCCTAACCCTAACCCTAAACTATACCCTACGCCGTAACCTCACACATACCCTAACCCGTACCCTAAGCCGTACCCTAACCCTAACCCTAACCCTAACCCTAACCCTAACCCATAGCGTACGCCATACCCTAACACGTACCCTAACCCGTATCCTAAGCCGTACCCTAACCCTAACCAATACCCTACGCAGTATCCTCACCCATACCCTCACCCGTACCCTAAGCCGTACCCTAACCCTAACCCTAACCCTAAACCTAACCCTAACCCCTACCCTATGCCATACCCTCACCTGTACCCTATCCCATAACCTAAGCCGTACCCTAACCCGTACCCTAACACGTACCCTAAGACGTACCGTAACCCTAACCCTAACACTAACCCTAACCCTAACCCACACTCTACGCCGTACCCTAACCCGTACCCTAACACGTATCCTAAGCCGTACCCTAACCCTAACCAATACCCTACGCAGTACCCTCACCCGTACCCTCACCCGTACCCTAAGCCATACCCTAACCCTAACCCTAACCCTAACCCTAACCCCTACCCTACGCCGTACCCTCACCCGTACCCTATCCCATACGCTAAGCCGTACCCTAACCCTAACACTAACACTAACCCTAACCATAACCCTAACCCATACCCTACGCCGTACCCTCACCCATAACCTAATCCGTACCCTAAGCCGTACCCTAACCCTAACCCTAACCTATACACTACGCCGTACCCTCACCCGTTCCCTAACCCGTACCCTAAGCCGTACCCTAACTCTAACCCTAACCCTAACCCTAACCCTTAACCATACCCTGCGCCGTACCCTAACCCATACAATAACCTGTATCCTAAGCCTTAACCTAACCCTAACCAATGACCTACACAGTACCCTCACCCGTACCCTAAGCCATACCCTAACCCTAACCCTAACACTAACCCTAACCCTAAACCCTACCATATGCCGTACCCTCACTCATACCCTATCTCATACCCTAAGCCGTATCCTAACCCTAACACTAACCCTAACCCTAACCCTAACCCTAATCTACCCTTGACTGCTTTTGCCTCCATTAGATTTCCTAAGCACTAGTGTTTTAAGGAATAGGTTAAAAAGAAAATCCTAATGTGATTTTTTTATAATGTGTTTATTCTTTATCTTATCCTAGTGACGAAAATCTTCTCCATGGCTGGACCCTAAATAATATTCCTTTACGTGCTAAGTGGTATCTAGAGAGTGGGATAGGTTTAATAAATACCCTAATCCTAACGTGTACCCTAACCCTAACCCATACCCTAACCCTAATGCGTACCCTAACCCTAACCCAAACCCTAACCCTAACACGTACGCTAATCCTAACCCGTACCCTAAACCAATCCCTAACCCTAAAACTAACCCTAACCCTAACCCTAACCCTAACCCATACGCTACGCCGTACCCTCACCCATACCCTAACCCGTATCCTAAGCCGTACCCTAATCCTAAACCTAACCCTAACCTCTACCCTACGCCGTACCCTCACCCGTACCCTAACCCGTACCCAAAGCCTTACCCTAACCCTAACCCTAACCCTCACCCATACCCAACGCCGTAACCTAACCCATATCCTAACCCGTATCCTAAGCCGTACCCTAACCCTAACCAATAACCTACGCAGTACCCTCACCAGTACCCTCAACCGGATCCTAAGCCCTACCCTAACCCTAACCCTAAACTACCCTTTACTGCTTTTGCCTCCATTAGATTTCCTAAACACTAGTGTTTTAAAGAACAGGTTAAAAAGAAAACCTTATGTGATTTTTTTAATAATGTGTTTATTCTTTATCTTATCCTAGTGACTAAAATCTTCTCCATGGCTGAACCCCAAATAATATTCCTTTACGAGCTAAGTGGTATCTAGAGAGTGGGATAGGTTTAATAAATACCCTAATCCTAACGTGTACCCTAAACCTAACCCATACCCTAACCCTAACGCATACCCTAACCCTAACCAAAACCCTAACCCGAACAAGTATGCTAATCCTAACCAGTACCCTAAACCAATCCCTAACCCTAAAACTAACCCTAACCCTAACCCTAACCCTAACCCATAACCTACGCCGTAACCTCACCCGTACCCTAACCCATACCCTAAGCCATACCCTAACCCTAACCCTAACCCTAACCCATACGCTACGCCGTACCCTCACCCATACCCTAACCCGTATCCTAAGCCGTACACTAACCCTAACCCTAACCCTAACTGCTACCCTACGCCGTACCCAATCCCATACCCTAAGCGGTACCCTAAACCAAACACTAACCCTAAACCTAACCCTAACCCCTACCCTACGCCGTACCCTCACCGTAACCTATCCCATACCCTAAGCCGTACCCTAACCCTAACACTAACCCTAACCCTAAACCTAACCCCTACCCTACGCCGTACCCTCACCCGTACCCTATCCCATACCCTAAGCCGTACCCTAACCCTAACCCTAACCCTAACCTATACACTGCGCCGTACCCTCACCCGTACGCTAACCCGTACCATAAGCCGTACCCTAACCCTAACCCTAACCCTAACCCTAACCCTAACCCATACCCTACGCCGTACCCTAAACCGTACCCTAACCCGTATTCTAAGCCGTACCCTAACCATAACCAATACCCTACACAGTACCCTCACCCGTACCCTCACCCGTACCCTAAGCCATACCCTAAACCTAACCCTAACCCTAACCTATACACTACGCCATACCCTCACCCGTACCCTAACCCATACCCTAAGCCGTACCCTAACCCTAACCCTAACCCTAAACTATACCCTACGCCGTAACCTCACCCATACCCTAACCCGTACCCTAAGCCGTACCCTAACCCTAACCCTAACCCTAACCCTAACCCATAGCGTACGCCATACCCTAACACGTACCCTAACCCGTATCCTAAGCCGTACCCTAACCCTAACCAATACCCTACGCTGTATCCTCACCCATACCCTCACCCGTACCCTAAGCCGTACCCTAACCCTAACCCTAACCCTAAACCTAACCCTAACCCCTACCCTATGCCATACCCTCACCTGTACCCTATCCCATAACCTAAGCCGTACCCTAACCCTAACCCAAAACCTAACCCTAACACGTACGCTAATCCTAACCCGTACCCTAAACCAATCCCTAACACTAAAACTAACCCTAACTCTAACCCTAACCCTTACCCTACGCCGTACCCTCACCCGTACCCTAACCCGTACCCTAAGACGTACCCTAACCCTAACCCTAACCCATACACTACGCCGTACCCTCACCCGTACCCTAGCCCGTATCCTAAGCTGTACCCTAACCCTAACCCTAACCCTAACCCTAACCCTAACCCATAACCTACGCCATACCCTGACCCGTACACTAACCCGTATCCTAAGCCATATCCTAACCCTAACCAATACCCTACGCAGTACCCTCACCCGTACCCTCACCCGTACCCTAAGCCGTACCCTAACCCCAACCCTAACCCTAACTCTAACCCTAACCCCTACCCTACGCCGTACCCTCACCCGTACCCTATCCCATACGCTAAGCCGTACCCTAATCCTAACACTAACACTAACCCTAACCCTAACCCTAACCCATACCCTACTCCGTATCCTCACCCGTAACCTAACCCGTACCCTAAGCCGTACCCTAACCCTAACCCTAACCTATACACTACGCCGTACCCTCACCCGTACCCTAACCCATACCCTAAGCCGTACCCTAACTCTAACCCTAACCCTAACCCTAACCCTTACCCATACCCTGCGCCGTACCCTAACCCATACAATAACCTGTATCCTAATCCTTAACCTAACCCTAACCAATGACCTACACAGTACCCTCACCCGTACCCTAAGCCATACCCTAACCCTAACCCTAACACTAACCCTAACCCTAAACCCTACACTATGCCGTACCCTCACCCGTACCCTATCCCATACCCTAAGCCGTACCCTAACCCTAACACTAACCCTAACCCTAACCCTAACCCTAAACTACCCTTGACTGCTTTTGCCTCCATTAGATTTCCTAAGCACTAGTGTTTTAAGGAACAGGTTAAAGAGAAAATCCTAATGTGATTTTTTTATAATGTGTTTATTCTTTATCTTATCCTAGTAACGAAAATCTTCTCCATGGCTGGACCCTAAATAATATTCCTTTACGTGCTAAGTGGTATCTAGAGAGTGGGATAGGTTTAATAAATACCCTAATCCTAACGTGTACCCTAACCCTAACCCACACCCTAACCCTAATGCGTACCCTAACCCTAACCCAAACCCTAACACTAACACGTACGCTAATCCTAACCCGTACCCTAAACCAATCCCTAACCCTAAAACTAACCCTAACCCTAACCCGAACCCTAACCCATACGCTACGCCGTACCCTCACCCATACCCTAACCCGTATCCTAACCCGTACCCTAACACGTACCCTAAGACGTACCGTAACCCTAACCCTAACACTAACCCTAACCCTAACCCACACTCTACGCCGTACCCTAACCTGTACCCTAACACGTTTCCTAAGCCGTACCCTAACCCTAACCAATACCCTACGCAGTACCCTCACCCGTACCCTCACCCGTACCCTAAGCCATACCCTAACCCTAACCCTAACCCTAACCCTAACCCCTACCCTACGCCGTACCCTCACCCGTACCCTATCCCGTACGCTAAGCTGTACCCTAACCCTAACACTAACACTAACCCTAACCCTAACCCTAACCCATACCCTACGCCGTACCCTCACCCATAACCTAATCCGTACCCTAAGCCGTACCCTAACCCTAACCCTAACCTATACACTACGCCGTACCCTCACCCGTTCCCTAACCCGTACCCTAAGCCGTAACTTAACTCTAACCCTAACCCTAACCCTAACCCTTAACCATACCCTGCGCCGTACCCTAACCCATACAATAACCTGTATCCTAAGCCTTAACCTAACCCTAACCAATGACCTACACAGTACCCTCACCCGTACCCTAAGCCATACCCTAACCCTAACCCTAACACTAACACTAACCCTAAACCCTACCCTATGCCGTACCCTCACCCATACCCTATCCCATACCCTAAGCCGTACCCTAACCCTAACACTAACCCTAACCCTAACCCTAACCCTAAACTACCCTTGACTGCTTTTGCCTCCATTAGATTTCCTAAGCACTAGTGTTTTAAGGAACAGGTTAAAAAGAAAATCCTAATGTGATTTTTTTATAATGTGTTTATTCTTTATCTTATCCTCGTGACGAAAATCTTCTCCATGGCTGGACCCTAAATAATATTCCTTTACGTGCTAAGTGGTATCTAGAGAGTGGGATAGGTTTAATAAATACCCTAATCCTAACGTGTACCCTAACCTTAACCCATACCCTAACCCTAATGCGTACCCTAACCCTAACCCAAACCCTAACCCTAACACGTACGCTAATCCTAACCCGTACCCTAAACCAATCCCTAACCCTAAAACTAACCCTAACCCTAACCCTAACCCTAACCCATACGCTACGCCGTACCCTCACCCATACCCTAACCCGTATCCTAAGCCGTACCCTAATCCTAAACCAGCCCTAAACTCTACCCTACGCCGTACCCTCACCCGTACCCTAACCCGTACCCAAAGCCTTACCCTAACCCTAACCCTAACCCTCACCCATACCCAACGCCGTAACCTAACCCATATCCTAACCCGTATCCTAAGCCGTACCCTAACCCTAACCAATAACCTACGCAGTACCCTCACCAGTACCCTCACCCGTATCCTAAGCCCTACCCTAACCCTAACCCTAAACTACCCTTTACTGCTTTTGCCTCCATTAGATTTCCTAAACACTAGTGTTTTAAAGAACAGGTTAAAAAGAAAACCTTATGTGATTTTTTTTATAATGTGTTTATTCTTTATCTTATCCTAGTGACTAAAATCTTCTCCATGGCTGAACCCCAAATAATATTCCTTTACGTGCTAAGTGGTATCTAGAGAGTGGGATAGGTTTAATAAATACCCTAATCCTAACGTGTAACCTAAACCTAACCCATACCCTAACCCTAACGCGTACACTAACCCTAACCAAAACCCTAACCCGAACAAGTATGCTAATCCTTACCCTTACCCTAAACCAATCCCTAACCCTAAAACTAACCCTAACCCTAACCCTAACCCTAACCCATAACCTACGCCGTACCCTCACCCGTACCCTAACCCGTACCCTAAGCCGTACCCTAACCCTAACCCTAACCCTAACCCATACGCTACGCCGCACCCTCACCCGTACCCTAACCCGTATACTAAGCCGTACCCTAACCCTAACCCTAAGCCTAACCGCTACCCTACGCCGTACCCTATCCCATACCCTAAGCGGTACCCTAAACCTAACACTAACCCTAAACCTAACCCTAACCCCTACCCTACGCCGTACCCTCACCCGTAACCTATCCCATACCCTAAGCCGTACCCTAACCCTAACACTAACCCTAACCCTAAACCTAACCCCTACCCAACGACGTACCCTCACCCGTACCCTATCCCATACCCTAAGCCGTACCCTAACCCTAACCCTAACCCTAACCTATACACTACGCCGTACCCTCACCCGTACCCTAACCCGTACCCTAAGCCGTACCCTAACCCTAACCCTAACCCTAACCCTAACCCTAACCCATACCCTACGCCGTACCCTAAACCGTACCCTAACCCGTATTCTAAGCCGTACCCTAACCATAACCAATACCCTACACAGTACCCTCACCCGTACCCTCACCCGTACCCTAAGCCATACCCTAACCCTAACCCTAACCCTAACCTATACACTACGCCATACCCTCACCCGTACCCTCACCCGTACCCTGAGCCATACCCTAACCCTAACCCTAACACTAACCCTAACCCTAAACCCTACCCTATGCCGTACCCTCACCCATACCCTATCCCATACCCTAAGCCGTACCCTAACCCTAACACTAACCCTAACCCTAACCCTAACCCTAAACTACCCTTGACTGCTTTTGCCTCCATTAGATTTCCTAAGCACTAGTGTTTTAAGGAACAGGTTAAAAAGAAAATCCTAATGTGATTTTTTTATAATGTGTTTATTCTTTATCTTATCCTAGTGACGAAAATCTTCTCCATGGCTGGACCCTAAATAATATTCCTTTACGTGCTAAGTGGTATCTAGAGAGTGGGATAGGTTTAATAAATACCCTAATCCTAACGTGTACCCTAACCCTAACCCATACCCTAACCCTAATGCGTACCCTAATCCTAACCCAAACCCTAACCCTAACACGTACGCTAATCCTAACCCGTACCCTAAACCAATACCTAACCCTAAAACTAACCCTAACCCTAACCCTAACCCATACGCTACGCCGTACCCTCACCCATACCCTAACCCGTATCCTAAGCCGTACCATAACCCTAAACCTAACCCTAACCTCTACCCTACGCCGTACCCTCACCCGTACCCTAACCCGTACCCAAAGCCTTACCCTAACCCTAACCCTAACCCTCACCCATACCCAACGCCGTAACCTAACCCATATCCTAACCCGTATCCTAAGCCGTACCCTAACCCTAACCAATAACCTACGCAGTACCCTCACCAGTACCCTCACCCGTATCCTAAGTCCTACCCTAACCCTAACCCTAACCCTAACCCTAAACTACCCTTTACTGCTTTTGCCTCCATTAGATTTCCTAAACACTAGTGTTTTAAAGAACAGGTTAAAAAGAAAACCTTATGTGATTTTTTTAATAATGTGTTTATTCTTTATCTTATCCTAGTGACTAAAATCTTCTCCATGGCTGAACCCCAAATAATATTCCTTTACGTGCTAAATGGTATCTAGAGAGTGGGATAGGTTTAATAAATACCCTAATCCTAACGTGTACCCTAAACCTAACCCATACCCTAACCCTAACGCGTACCCTAACCCTAACCAAAACCCTAACCCGAACAAGTATGCTAATCCTAACCCGTACCCTAAACCAATCCCTAACCCTAAAACTAACCCTAACCCTAACCCTAACCCTAACCCATAACCTACGCCGTAACCTCACCCGTACCCTAACCCATACCCTAAGCCGTACCCTAACCCTAACCCTAACCCATACGCTACGCCGCACCCTCACCCATACCCTAACCCGTATCCTAAGCCGTACCCTAACCCTAACCCTAACCCTAACCGCTACCCTACGCCGTACCCTATCCCATACCCTAAGCGGTACCCTAAACCTAACACTAACCCTAAACCTAACCCTAACCCCTACCCTACGCCGTACCCTCACCGTAACCTATCCCATAACCTAAGCCGTACCCTAACCCTAACACTAACCCTAACCCTAAACCTAACCCCTACCCTACGCCGTACCCTCACCCGTACCCTATCCCATACCCTAAGCCGTACCCTAACCCTAACACTAACCCTAACCTATACACTGCGCCGTACCCTCACCCGTACGCTAAGCCGTACCCTAAGCCTTACCCTAACCCTAACCCTAACCCTAACCCTAACCCATACCCTACGCCGTACCCTAAACCGTACCCTAACCCGTATTCTAAGCCGTACCCTAACCATAACCAATAACCTACACAGTACCCTCACCCGTACCCTCACCCGTACCCTAAGCCATACCCTAACCCTAACCCTAACCCTAACCTATACACTATGCCATACCCTCACCCGTACCCTAACCCGTACCCTAAGCCGTACCCTAACCCTAACCCTAACCCTAAACTATACCCTACGCCGTAACCTCACACATACCCTAACCCGTACCCTAAGCCGTACCCTAACCCTAACCCTAACCCTAACCCTAACCCTAACCCATAGCGTACGCCATACCCTAACACGTACCCTAACCCGTATCCTAAGCCGTACCCTAACCCTAACCAATACCCTACGCAGTATCCTCACCCATACCCTCACCCGTACCCTAAGCCGTACCCTAACCCTAACCCTAACCCTAAACCTAACCCTAACCCCTACCCTATGCCATACCCTCACCTGTACCCTATCCCATAACCTAAGCCGTACCCTAACCCGTACCCTAACACGTACCCTAAGACGTACCGTAACCCTAACCCTAACACTAACCCTAACCCTAACCCACACTCTACGCCGTACCCTAACCCGTACCCTAACACGTATCCTAAGCCGTACCCTAACCCTAACCAATACCCTACGCAGTACCCTCACCCGTACCCTCACCCGTACCCTAAGCCATACCCTAACCCTAACCCTAACCCTAACCCTAACCCCTACCCTACGCCGTACCCTCACCCGTACCCTATCCCATACGCTAAGCCGTACCCTAACCCTAACACTAACACTAACCCTAACCCTAACCCTAACCCATACCCTACGCCGTACCCTCACCCATAACCTAATCCGTACCCTAAGCCGTACCCTAACCCTAACCCTAACCTATACACTACGCCGTACCCTCACCCGTTCCCTAACCCGTACCCTAAGCCGTACCCTAACTCTAACCCTAACCCTAACCCTAACCCTTAACCATACCCTGCGCCGTACCCTAACCCATACAATAACCTGTATCCTAAGCCTTAACCTAACCCTAACCAATGACCTACACAGTACCCTCACCCGTACCCTAAGCCATACCCTAACCCTAACCCTAACACTAACCCTAACCCTAAACCCTACCCTATGCCGTACCCTCACTCATACCCTATCTCATACCCTAAGCCGTATCCTAACCCTAACACTAACCCTAACCCTAACCCTAACCCTAATCTACCCTTGACTGCTTTTGCCTCCATTAGATTTCCTAAGCACTAGTGTTTTAAGGAATAGGTTAAAAAGAAAATCCTAATGTGATTTTTTTATAATGTGTTTATTCTTTATCTTATCCTAGTGACGAAAATCTTCTCCATGGCTGGACCCTAAATAATATTCCTTTACGTGCTAAGTGGTATCTAGAGAGTGGGATAGGTTTAATAAATACCCTAATCCTAACGTGTACCCTAACCCTAACCCATACCCTAACCCTAATGCGTACCCTAACCCTAACCCAAACCCTAACACTAACACGTACGCTAATCCTAACCCGTACCCTAAACCAATCCCTAACCCTAAAACTAACCCTAACCCTAACCCTAACCCTAACCCATACGCTACGCCGTACCCTCACCCATACCCTAACCCGTATCCTAAGCCGTACCCTAATCCTAAACCTAACCCTAACCTCTACCCTACGCCGTACCCTCACCCGTACCCTAACCCGTACCCAAAGCCTTACCCTAACCCTAACCCTAACCCTCACCCATACCCAACGCCGTAACCTAACCCATATCCTAACCCGTATCCTAAGCCGTACCCTAACCCTAACCAATAACCTACGCAGTACCCTCACCAGTACCCTCAACCGGATCCTAAGCCCTACCCTAACCCTAACCCTAAACTACCCTTTACTGCTTTTGCCTCCATTAGATTTCCTAAACACTAGTGTTTTAAAGAACAGGTTAAAAAGAAAACCTTATGTGATTTTTTTTATAATGTGTTTATTCTTTATCTTATCCTAGTGACTAAAATCTTCTCCATGGCTGAACCCCAAATAATATTCCTTTACGTGCTAAGTGGTATCTAGAGAGTGGGATAGGTTTAATAAATACCCTAATCCTAACGTGTACCCTAAACCTAACCCATACCCTAACCCTAACGCGTACCCTAACCCTAACCAAAACCCTAACCCGAACAAGTATGCTAATCCTAACCCGTACCCTAAACCAATCCCTAACGCTAAAACTAACCCTAACCCTAACCCTAACCCTAACCCATAACCTAAGCCGTAACCTCACCCGTACCCTAACCCATACCCTAAGCCGTACCCTAACCCTAACCCTAACCCTAACCCATACGCTACGCCGCACCCTCACCCATACCCTAACCCGTATCCTAAGCAGTACCCTAACCCTAACCCTAACCCTAACCGCTACCCTACGCCGTACCCTATCCCATACCCTAAGCGGTACCCTAAACCTAACACTAACCCTAAACCTAACCCTAACCCCTACCCTACGCCGTACCCTCACCGTAACCTATCCCATACCCCAAGCCGTACCCTAACCCTAACACTAACCCTAATCCTAAACCTAACCCCTACCCTACGCCGTACCCTCACCCGTACCCTATCCCATACCCTAAGCCGTACCCTAACCCTAACCCTATCCCTAACCTATACACTGCGCCGTACCCTCACCCGTACGCTAACCCGTACCCTAAGCCGTACCCTAACCCTAACCCTAACCCTAACCCTAACCCTAACCCATACCCTACGCCGTACCCTAAACCGTACCCTAACCCGTATTCTAAGCCGTACCCTAACCATAACCAATACCCTACACAGTACCCTCACCCGTACCCTCACCCGTACCCTAAGCCATACCCTAACCCTAACCCTAACCCTAACCTATACACTACGCCATAACCTCACCCGTACCCTAACCCGTACCCTAAGCCGTACCCTAACCCTAACCCTAACCCTAAACTATACCCTACGCCGTAACCTCACCCATACCCTAACCCGTACCCTAAGCCGTACCCTAACCCTAACCCTAACCCTAACCCTAACCCTAACCCTAACCCATAGCGTACGCCATACCCTAACACGTACCCTAACCCATATCCTAAGCCGTACCCTAACCCTAACCAATACCCTACGCAGTATCCTCACCCATACTCTCACCCGTACCCTAAGCCGTACCCTAACCCTAACCCTAACCCTAAACCTAACCCTAACCCCTACCCTATGCCATACCCTCACCTGTACCCTATCCCATAACCTAAGCCGTACCCTAACCCGTACCCTAACACGTACCCTAAGACGTACCGTAACCCTAACCCTAACACTAACCCTAACCCTAACCCACACTCTACGCCGTACCCTAACCCGTACCCTAACACGTATCCTAAGCCGTACCCTAACCCTAACCAATACCCTACGCAGTACCCTCAACCGTACCCTCACCCGTACCCTAAGCCATACCCTAACCCTAACCCTAACAATAACCCTAACCCCTACCCTACGCCGTACCCTCACCCGTACCCTATCCCATACGCTAAGCCGTACCCTAACCCTAACAATAACACTAACCCTAACCCTAACCCTAACCCATACCCTACGCCGTACCCTCACCCATAACCTAATCCGTACCCTAAGCCGTACCCTAACCCTAACCCCAACCTATACACTACGCCGTACCCTCACCCGTTCCCTAACCCGTAACCTAAGCCGTACCCTAACTCTAACCCTAACCCTAACCCTAACCCTTAACCATACCCTGCGCCGTACCCTAACCCATACAATAACCTGTATCCTAAGCCTTAACCTAACCCTAACCAATGACCTACACAGTACCCTCACCCGTACCCTAAGCCATACCCTAACCCTAACCCTAACACTAACCCTAACCCTAAACCCTACCCTATGCCGTACCCTCACCCATACCCTATCCCATACCCTAAGCCGTACCCTAACCCTAACACTAACCCTAACCCTAACCCTAACCCTAATCTACCCTTGACTGCTTTTGCCTCCATTAGATTTCCTAAGCACTAGTGTTTTAAGGAACAGGTTAAAAAGAAAATCCTAATGTGATTTTTTTATAATGTGTTTATTCTTTATCTTATCCTAGTGACGAAAATCTTCTCCATGGCTGGACCCTAAATAATATTCCTTTACGTGCTAAGTGGTATCTAGAGAGTGGGATAGGTTTAATAAATACCCTAATCCTAACGTGTACCCTAACCCTAACCCATACCCTAACCCTAATGCGTACCCTAACCCTAACCCAAACCCTAACCCTAACACGTACGCTAATCCTAACCCGTACCCTAAACCAATCCCTAACCCTAAAACTAACCCTAACCCTAACCCTAACCCTAACCCATACGCTACGCCGTACCCTCACCCATACCCTAACCCGTATCCTAAGCCGTACCCTAATCCTAAACCTAACCCTAACCTCTACCCTACGCCGTACCCTCACCCGTACCCTAACCCGTACCCAAAGCCTTACCCTAACCCTAACCCTAACCCTCACCCATACCCAACGCCGTAACCTAACCCATATCCTAACCCGTATCCTAAGCCGTACCCTAACCCTAACCAATAACCTACGCAGTACCCTCACCAGTACCCTCAACCGGATCCTAAGCCCTACCCTAACCCTAACCCTAAACTACCCTTTACTGCTTTTGCCTCCATTAGATTTCCTAAACACTAGTGTTTTAAAGAACAGGTTAAAAAGAAAACCTTATGTGATTTTTTTTATAATGTGTTTATTCTTTATCTTATCCTAGTGACTAAAATCTTCTCCATGGCTGAACCCCAAATAATATTCCTTTACGTGCTAAGTGGTATCTAGAGAGTGGGATAGGTTTAATAAATACCCTAATCCTAACGTGTACCCTAAACCTAACCCATACCCTAACCCTAACGCGTACCCTAACCCTAACCAAAACCCTAACCCGAACAAGTATGCTAATCCTAACCCGTACCCTAAACCAATCCCTAACCCTAAAACTAACCCTAACCCTAACCCTAACCCTAACCCATAACCTACGCCGTAACCTCACCCGTACCCTAACCCATACCCTAAGCCG
This sequence comes from Eubalaena glacialis, assembly GCF_028564815.1. Taxonomy (NCBI): domain Eukaryota; kingdom Metazoa; phylum Chordata; class Mammalia; order Artiodactyla; family Balaenidae; genus Eubalaena; species Eubalaena glacialis. The sequence goes on along the minus strand of NW_026871659.1, from coordinate 1,633,230 downwards.
TACCCTAACCCTAACCCTAACCCTAACCCATACGCTACGCCGCACCCTCACCCATACCCTAACCCGTATCCTAAGCAGTACCCTAACCCTAACCCTAACCCTAACCGCTACCCTACGCCGTACCCTATCCCATACCCTAAGCGGTACCCTAAACCTAACACTAACCCTAAACCTAACCCTAACCCCTACCCTACGCCGTACCCTCACCGTAACCTATCCCATACCCCAAGCCGTACCCTAACCCTAACACTAACCCTAATCCTAAACCTAACCCCTACCCTACGCCGTACCCTCACCCGTACCCTATCCCATACCCTAAGCCGTACCCTAACCCTAACCCTATCCCTAACCTATACACTGCGCCGTACCCTCACCCGTACGCTAACCCGTACCCTAAGCCGTACCCTAACCCTAACCCTAACCCTAACCCTAACCCTAACCCATACCCTACGCCGTACCCTAAACCGTACCCTAACCCGTATTCTAAGCCGTACCCTAACCATAACCAATACCCTACACAGTACCCTCACCCGTACCCTCACCCGTACCCTAAGCCATACCCTAACCCTAACCCTAACCCTAACCTATACACTACGCCATAACCTCACCCGTACCCTAACCCGTACCCTAAGCCGTACCCTAACCCTAACCCTAACCCTAAACTATACCCTACGCCGTAACCTCACCCATACCCTAACCCGTACCCTAAGCCGTACCCTAACCCTAACCCTAACCCTAACCCTAACCCTAACCCTAACCCATAGCGTATGCCATACCCTAACACGTACCCTAACCCGTATCCTAAGCCGTACCCTAACCCTAACCAATACCCTACGCAGTATCCTCACCCATACTCTCACCCGTACCCTAAGCCGTACCCTAACCCTAACCCTAACCCTAAACCTAACCCTAACCCCTACCCTATGCCATACCCTCACCTGTACCCTATCCCATAACCTAAGCCGTACCCTAACCCGTACCCTAACACGTACCCTAAGACGTACCGTAACCCTAACCCTAACACTAACCCTAACCCTAACCCACACTCTACGCCGTACCCTAACCCGTACCCTAACACGTATCCTAAGCCGTACCCTAACCCTAACCAATACCCTACGCAGTACCCTCACCCGTACCCTCACCCGTACCCTAAGCCATACCCTAACCCTAACCCTAACAATAACCCTAACCCCTACCCTACGCTGTACCCTCACCCGTACCCTATCCCATACGCTAAGCCGTACCCTAACCCTAACAATAACACTAACCCTAACCCTAACCCTAACCCATACCCTACGCCGTACCCTCACCCATAACCTAATCCGTACCCTAAGCCGTACCCTAACCCTAACCCCAACCTATACACTACGCCGTACCCTCACCCGTTCCCTAACCCGTAACCTAAGCCGTACCCTAACTCTAACCCTAACCCTAACCCTAACCCTTAACCATACCCTGCGCCGTACCCTAACCCATACAATAACCTGTATCCTAAGCCTTAACCTAACCCTAACCAATGACCTACACAGTACCCTCACCCGTACCCTAAGCCATACCCTAACCCTAACCCTAACACTAACCCTAACCCTAAACCCTACCCTATGCCGTACCCTCACCCATACCCTATCCCATACCCTAAGCCGTACCCTAACCCTAACACTAACCCTAACCCTAACCCTAACCCTAAACTACCCTTGACTGCTTTTGCCTCCATTAGATTTCCTAAGCACTAGTGTTTTAAGGAACAGGTTAAAAAGAAAATCCTAATGTGATTTTTTTATAATGTGTTTATTCTTTATCTTATCCTAGTGACGAAAATCTTCTCCATGGCTGGACCCTAAATAATATTCCTTTACGTGCTAAGTGGTATCTAGAGAGTGGGATAGGTTTAATAAATACCCTAATCCTAACGTGTACCCTAACCCTAACCCATACCCTAACCCTAATGCGTACCCTAACCCTAACCCAAACCCTAACCCTAACACGTACGCTAACCCTAACCCGTACCCTAAACCAATCCCTAACCCTAAAACTAACCCTAACCCTAACCCTAACCCTAACCCATACGCTACGCCGTACCCTCACCCATACCCTAACCCGTATCCTAAGCCGTACCCTAATCCTAAACCTAACCCTAACCTCTACCCTACGCCGTACCCTCACCCGTACCCTAACCCGTACCCAAAGCCTTACCCTAACCCTAACCCTAACCCTCACCCATACCCAACGCCGTAACCTAACCCATATCCTAACCCGTATCCTAAGCCGTACCCTAACCCTAACCAATAACCTACGCAGTACCCTCACCAGTACCCTCACCCGGATCCTAAGCCCTACCCTAACCCTAAACCTAAACTACCCTTTACTGCTTTTGCCTCCATTAGATTTCCTAAACACTAGTGTTTTAAAGAACAGGTTAAAAAGAAAACCTTATGTGATTTTTTTTATAATGTGTTTATTCTTTATCTTATCCTAGTGACTAAAATCTTCTCCATGGCTGAACCCCAAATAATATTCCTTTACGTGCTAAGTGGTATCTAGAGAGTGGGATAGGTTTAATAAATACCCTAATCCTAACGTGTACCCTAAACCTAACCCATACCCTAACCCTAACACGTACCCTAACCCTAACCAAAACCCTAACCCGAACAAGTATGCTAATCCTAACCCTTACCCTAAACCAATCCCTAACCCTAAAACTAACCCTAACCCTAACCCTAACCCTAACCCATAACCTACGCCGTACCCTCACCCGTAACCTAACCCGTACCCTAAGCCGTACCCTAACCCTAACCCTAACCCTAACCCATACGCTACGCCGCACCCTCACCCGTACCCTAACCCGTATCCTAAGCCGTACCCTAACCCTAACCCTAACCCTAACCGCTACCCTACGCCGTACCCTATCCCATACCCTAAGCGGTACCCTAAACCTAACACTAACCCTAAACCTAACCCTAACCCCTACCCTACGCCGTACCCTCACCCGTAACCTATCCCATACCCTAAGCCATACCCTAACCCTAACACTAACCCTAACCCTAAACCTAACCCCTACCCAACGACGTACCCTCACCCGTACCCTATCCCATACCCTAAGCCGTACCCTAACCCTAACACTAACCCTAACCTATACACTACGCCGTACCCTCACCCGTACCCTAACCCGTACCCTAAGCCGTACCCTAACCCTAACCCTAACCCTAACCCTAACCCTAACACATACCCTACGCCGTACCCTAAACCGTACCCTAACCCGTATTCTAAGCCGTACCCTAACCATAACCAATACCCTACACAGTACCCTCACCCGTAAACTCACCCGTACCCTAAGCCATACCCTAACCCTAACCCTAACCCTAACCTATACACTACGCCATACCCTCACCCGTACCCTAACCCGTACCCTAAGCCGTACCCTAACCCTAAACCTAACCCTAAACTATACCCTACGCCGTAACCTCACCCGTACCCTAACCCGTACCCTAAGCCGTACCCTAACCCTAACCCTAACCCTAACCCTAACCCTAACCCTAACCCATAGCGTACGCCATACACTAACACGTACCCTAACCCGTATCCTAAGCCGTACCCTAACCCTAACCAATACCCTACGCAGTATCCTCACCCATACCCTCACCCGTACCCTAAGGCGTACCCTAACCCTAACCCTAACCCTAAACCTAACCCTAACCCCTACCCTATGCCATACCCTCACCTGTACCCTATCCCATAACCTAAGCCGTACCATAACCCTAACACTAACCCTAACCCTAACCCATAACCTACGCCGTACCCTCACCCGTACCCTCACCCGTACCCCAAGCCATACCCTAACCATAACCCTAACCCTAACCCTAAACCCTACCCTACGCCATACCCTCACCCGTACCCTATCCCATACCCTAAGCCGTACCCTAACCCTAACACTAACCCTAACCCTAACCCTAACCCTAAACTACCCTTTACTGCTTTTGCCTCCATTAGATTTCCTAAACACTAGTGTTTTAAGGAACAGGTTAGAAAGAAAACCTTATGTGATTTTTTTATAATGTGTTTATTCTTTATCTTATCCTAGTGACTAAAATCTTCTCCATGGCTGAACCCCAAATAATATTCCTTTACGTGCTAAGTGGTATCTAGAGAGTGGGATAGGTTTAATAAATACCCTAATCCTAAAGTGTACCCTAAACCTAACCCACACCCTAACCCTAACCCGTACCCTAACCCTAACCAAAACCCTAACCCGAACAAGTATGCTAATCCTAACCCGTACCCTAAACCAATCCCTAACCCTAAAACTAACCCTAACCCTAACCCATAACCTACGCCGTACCCTCACCCATACCCTAACCCGTACCCTAAGCCGTACCCTAACCCTAACCCTAACCCTAACCCATACGCTACGCCGTACCCTCACCCGTACCCTAACCCGTACCCTAAGCCGTACCCTAACCCTAACCCTAACCCTAACCCTAACCCTAACCCTAACCCATAGCGTACGCCATACCCTAACACGTACCCTAACCCGTATTCTAAGCCGTACCCTAACCCTAACCAATACCCTATGCAGTATCCTCACCCATACCCTCACCCGTACCCTAAGCTGTACCCTCACCCTAACCCTAACCCTAAACCTAACCCTAAACCCTACCCTATGCCATACCCTCACCTGTACCCTATCCCATAACCTAAGCCGTACCATAACCCTAACACTAACCCTAACCCTAACCCATAACCTACGCCGTACCCTCACCCGTACCCTAACCCGTATCCTAAGACGTACCGTAACCCTAACCAATACCCTACGCAGTATCCTCACCCATACCCTCACCCGTACCCTAAGCCGTACCCTAACCCTAACCCTAACCCTAACCCTAACTCATACCCTATGCCATACCCTCACCTGTACCCTATCCCATAACCTAAGCCGTACCCTAACCCTAACCCTAACCCTAACCCTAACCCATACGCTACGCCGTACCTTCACCCGTACCCTAACCCGTATCCTAAGCCGTACCCTAACCCTAACCCTAACCCTAAACCTAACCCTAACCCATACCCTACGCAATACCCTAACCCGTACCCTAACCCGTATCCTAAGCCGTATCCTAAGCCGTATCCTAACCCTAACCAATACCCTACGCAGTACCCTCACCCGTACCCTCACCCGTACCCTAAGCTGTACCCTAACCCTAACACTAACCCTAACCTATACACTACGCCTTACCCTCACCCGTACCCTAACCCGTACCCTAAGCCGTACCCTAACCCTAACCCTAACCCTAACCCTAAACTATACCCTACGCCGTAACCTCACCCGTACCCTAACCCGTACCCTAAGCCGTACCCTAACCCTAACCCTAACCCTAAACCTAACCCTAACCCATAGTGTACGCCATACCCTAACACGTACCCTAACCCGTATCCTAAGCCGTACCCTAACCCTAACCAATACCCTACGCAGTATCCTCACCCATACCCTCACCCGTACCCTAAGGCGTACCCTAACCCTAACCCTAACCCTAAACCTAACCCTAACCCCTACTTTATGCCATACCTTCACCTGTACCCTATCCCATAACCTAAGCCGTACCATAACCCTAACACTAACCCTAACCCTAACCCATAACCTACGCCATACCCTCACCCGTACCCTAACCCGTATCCTAAGCCGTACCCTAACCCTAACCCTAACCCTAACCCTAACCCATAAGCTACGCCGTACCCTCACCCGTACCCTAACACGTACCCTAAGACGTACCGTAACCCTAACCCTAACACTAACCCTAACCCTAACCCACACTCTACGCCGTACCCTAACCCGTACCCTAACACGTATCCTAAGACGTACCCTAACCCTAACCAATACCCTACGCAGTACCCTCACCCGTACCCTCACCCGTACCCTAAGCCATACCCTAACCCTAACCTTAACCCTAACCCTAACCCCTACCCTACGTCGTACCCTCACCCGTACCCTATCCCATACCCTAAGCCGTACCCTAACCCTAACACTAACCCTAACCCTAACCCTAACCCTAAACTACCCTTGATTGCTTTTGCCTCTATTAGATTTCCTAAGCACTAGTGTTTTAAGGAACAGGTTAAAAAGAAAATCCTAATGTGATTTTTTTATAATGTGTTTATTCTTTATCTTATCCTAGTGACTAAAATCTTCTCCATGGCTGGATCCCTAATAATATTCCTTTACGTGCTAAGTGGTATCTAGAGAGTGGGATAGGTTTAATAAATACCCAAATCCTAACGAGTACCCTAACCCTAACCCATACCCTAACCCTAACGCGTACCCTAACCCTAACCCAAAACCTAACCCTAACACGTACGCTAATCCTAACCCGTACCCTAAACCAATCCCTAACCCTAAAACTAACCCTAACCATAACCCTAACCCTAACCCTTACCCTACGCCGTACCCTCACCCGTACCCTAACCCGTAGCCTAAGACGTACCCTAACCCTAACCCTAACCCATACGCTACGCCGTACCCTCACCCGTACCCTAACCCGTATCCTAAGCCGTACCCTAACCCTAACCCTAACCCTAACCCTAACCCTAAACCATACCCTACACCATACCCTAACCCGTACCCTAACCCGTATCCTAAGCCATATCCTAACCCTAACCAATACCCTACGCAGTACCCTCACCCGTACCCTCACCCGTACCCTAAGCCGTACCCTAACCCCAACCCTAACCCTAACTCTAACCCTAACCCCTACCCTACGCCGTACCCTCACCCGTACCCTATCCCATACGCTAAGCCGTACCCTAACCCTAACACTAACACTAACCCTAACCCTAACCCTAACCCATACCCTACGCCGTACCCTCACCTTTAACCTAACCCGTACCCTAAGCCGTACCCTAACCCTAACCCTAACCTATACACTACGCCATACCCTCACCCGTACCCTAACCCATACCCTAAGCCGTACCCTAACTCTAACCCTAACCCTAACCCTAACCCTTACCCATACCCTGCGCCGTACCCTAACCCATACAATAACCTGTATCCTAAGCCTTAACCTAACCCTAACCAATGACCTACACAGTACCCTCACCCGTACCCTAAGCCATACCCTAACCCTAACCCTAACACTAACCCTAACCCTAAACCCTACCCTATGCCGTACCCTCACCCATACCCTATCCCATACCCTAAGCCGTACCCTAACCCTAACACTAACCCTAACCCTAACCCTAACCCTAAACTACCCTTGACTGCTTTTGCCTCCATTAGATTTCCTAAGCACTAGTGTTTTAAGGAACAGGTTAAAAAGAAAATCCTAAAGTGATTTTTTTATAATGTGATTATTCTTTATCTTATCCTAGTGACGAAAATATTCTCCATGGCTGGACCCTAAATAATATTCCTTTACGTGCTAAGTGGTATCTAGAGAGTGGGATAGGTTTAATAAATACCCTAATCCTAACGTGTACCCTAACCCTTACCCATACCCTAACCCTAACGCGTACCCTAACCCTAACCCAAACCCTAACCCTAACACGTACGCTAATCCTAACCCGTACCCTAAACCAATCCCTAACCCTAAAACTAACCCTAACCCTAACCCTAACCCTAACCCATACGCTACGCCGTACCCTCACCCATACCCTAACCCGTATCCTAAGCCGTACCCTAACCCTAAACCTAACCCTAACCTCTACCCTACGCCGTACCCTCACCCGTACCCTAACCCGTACCCAAAGCCTTACCCTAACCCTAACCCTAACCCTCACCCATACCCAACGCCGTAACCTAACCCATATCCTAACCCGTATCCTAAGCCGCACCCTAACCCTAACCAATAACCTACGCAGTACCCTCACCAGTAACCTCACCCGTATCCTAAGCCCTACCCTAACCCTAACCCTAACCCTAACCGCTACCCTACGCCGTACCCTATCCCATACCCTAAGCGGTACCCTAAAGCTAACACTAACCCTAACCCTAACCCTAACCCTAACCCTAACCCTAACCCTAAACTACCCTTGATTGCTTTTGCCTCTATTAGATTTCCTAAGCACTAGTGTTTTAAGGAACATGTTAAAAAGAAAATCCTAATGTGATTTTTTTATAATGTGTTTATTCTTTATCTTATCCTAGTGACTAAATTCTTCTCCATGGCTGGATCCCTAATAATATTCCTTTACGTGCTAAGTGGTATCTAGAGAGTGGGATAGGTTTAATAAATACCCTAAACCTAATGTGTACCCTAACCCTAACCCATACCCTAACCCTAACGCGTACCCTAACCCTAACCCAAAACCTAACCCTAACACGTACGCTAATCCTAACCCGTTCCCTAAACCAATCCCTAACCCTAAAACTAACCCTAACCCTAACCCTAACCCTAACACTTACCCTACGCCGTACCCTCACCCGTACCCTAACCCGTAGCCTAAGACGTACCCTAACCCTAACCCTAACCCATACGCTACGCCGTACCCTCACCCGTACCCTAACCCGTATCCTAAGTCGTACCCTAACCCTAACCCTAACCCTAACCCTAACCCATACCCTACGCCATAACCTAACCCGTACCCTAACCCGTATCCTAAGCCATATCCTAACCCTAACCAATACCCTACGCAGTACCCTCACCCGTACCCTCACCCGTACCCTAAGCCGTACCCTAACCCCAACCCTAACCCTAACTCTAACCCTAACCCCTACCCTACGCCGTACCCTCACCCGTACCCTAACCCATACGCTAAGCCGTACCCTAACGCTAACACTAACACTAACCCTAACCCTAACCCTAACCCATACCCTACGCCGTACCCTCACCCGTAACCTAACACGTACCCTAACACTAACCCTAACCTATACACTACGCCGTAACCTCACCAGTACCCTAACCCGTACCCTAAGCCGTACCCTAACTCTAACCCTAACCCTAACCCTAACCCTTACCCATACGCTGCGCCGTACCCTAACCCATACAATAACCTGTATCCTAAGCCTTAACCTAACCCTAACCAATGACCTACACAGTACCCTCACCCGTACCCTAAGCCATACCCTAACCCTAACCCTAACACTAACCCTAACCCTAAACCCTACCCTATGCCGTACCCTCACCCATACCCTATCCCATACCCTAAGCCGTACCCTAACCCTAACACTAACCCTAACCCTAACCCTAACCCTAAACTACCCTTGACTGCTTTTGCCTCCATTAGATTTCCTAAGCACTAGTGTTTTAAGGAACAGGTTAAAAAGAAAATCCTAATGTGATTTTTTTATAATGTGTTTATTCTTTATCTTATCCTAGTGACGAAAATCTTCTCCATGGCTGGACCCTAAATAATATTCCTTTACGTGCTAAGTGGTATCTAGAGAGTGGGATAGGTTTAATAAATACCCTAATCCTAACGTGTACCCTAAACCTAACCCATACCCTAACCCTAACGCGTACCCTAACCCTAACTAAAACCCTTACCCGAACACGTACGCTAATCCTAACCCGTACCCTAAACCAATCCCTAACCCTAAAACTAACCCTAACCCTAACCCTAACCCATAACCTACACCGTACCCTCACCCGTACCCTAACCCGTACCCTAAGCCGTACCCTAACCCTAACCCTAAACCTAAACCATACGCTACGCCGTACCCTCACCCGTACCCTAACCCGTATCCTAAGCCGTACCCTAACCCTAACCCTAACCCTAAACTATACCCTACGCCGTAACCTCACCCGTACCCTAACCCGTACCCTAAGCCGTACCCTAACCCTAACGCTAACCCTAACCCTAACCCTAACCCTAACCCTAACCCATACCGTACGCCATACCCTAACACGTACCCTAACCCGTATTCTAAGCCGTACCCTAACCCTAACCAATACCCTATGAGGTATCCTCACCCATACCCTCACCCGTACCCTAAGCCGTACCCTACCCTAACCCTAACCCTAACCCTAACCCTAAACCCTACCCTATGCCATACCCTCACCTGTACCCTATCCCATAACCTAAGCCGTACCATAACCCTAACACTAACCCTAACCCTAACCCATAACCTACGCCGTACCCTCACCCGTACCCTAACCCGTATCCTAAGACGTACCGTAACCCTAACCAATACCCTACGCAGTATCCTCACCCATGCCCTCACCCGTACCCTAAGCCGTACCCTAACCCTAACCCTAACCCTAACCCTAACTCATACCCTATGCCATACCCTCACCTGTACCCTATCCCATAACCTAAGCCGTACCCTAACCCTAACCCTAACCCTAACCCTAACCCATACGCTACGCCGTACCTTCACCCGTACCCTAACCCGTATCCTAATCCGTACCCTAACCCTAACCCTAACCCTAACCCTAACCCTAAACCTAACCCTAACCCATACCCTACGCAATACCCTAACCCGTACCCTAACCCGTATCCTAAGCCGTATCCTAACCCTAACCAATACCCTACGCAGTACCCTCACCCGTACCCTCACCCGTACCCTAAGCTGTACCCTAACCCTAACACTAACCCTAACCTATACACTACGCCATACCCTCACCCGTACCCTAACCCGTACCCTAAGCCGTACCCTAACCCTAACCCTAACCCTAACCCTAAACTATACCCTACGCCGTAACCTCACCCGTACCCTAACCCGTACCCTAAGCCGTACCCTAACCCTAACCCTAACCCTAAACCTAACCCTAACCCATAGCGTACGCCATACCCTAACACGTACCCTAACCCGTATCCTAAGCCGTACCCTAACCCTAACCAATACCCTACGCAGTATCCTCACCCATACCCTCACCCGTACCCTAAGGCGTACCCTAACCCTAACCCTAACCCTAAACCTAACCCTAACCCCTACCCCATGCCATACCTTCACCTGTACCCTATCCCATAACCTAAGCCGTACCATAACCCTAACACTAACCCTAACCCTAAACTACCCTTGATTGCTTTTGCCTCTATTAGATTTCCTAAGCACTAGTGTTTTAAGGAACAGGTTAAAAAGAAAATCCTAATGTGATTTTTTTATAATGTGTTTATTCTTTATCTTATCCTAGTGACTAAAATCTTCTCCATGGCTGGATCCCTAATAATATTCCTTTACGTGCTAAGTGGTATCTAGAGAGTGGGATAGGTTTAATAAATACCCAAATCCTAACGAGTACCCTAACCCTAACCCATACCCTAACCCTAACGCGTACCCTAACCCTAACCCAAAACCTAACCCTAACACGTACGCTAATCCTAACCCGTACCCTAAACCAATCCCTAACCCTAAAACTAACCCTAACCCTAACCCTAACCCTAACCCTTACCCTACGCCGTACCCTCACCCTTACCCTAACCCGTAGCCTAAGACGTACCCTAACCCTAACCCTAACGCATACGCTACGCCGTACCCTCACCCGTACCCTAACCCGTATCCTAAGCCGTACCCTAACCCTAACCCTAACCCTAACCCTAACCCTAACCCATACCCTACACCATACCCTAACCCGTACCCTAACCCGTATCCTAAGCCATATCCTAACCCTAACCAATACCCTACGCAGTACCCTCACCCGTACCCTCACCCATACCCTAAGCCGTACCCTAACCCCAACCCTAACCCTAACTCTAACCCTAACCCCTACCCTACGCCGTACCCTCACCCGTACCCTATCCCATACGCTAAGCCGTACCCTAACCCTAACACTAACACTAACCCTAACCCTAACCCTAACCCATACCTTACGCCGTACCCTCACCTTTAACCTATCCCGTACCCTAAGCCGTACCCTAACCCTAACCCTAACCTATACACTACGCCATACCCTCACCCGTACCCTAACCCGTACCCTAAGCCGTACCCTAACTCTAACCCTAACCCTAACCCTAACCCTTACCCATACCCTGCGCCGTACCCTAACCCATACAATAAACTGTATCCTAAGCCTTAACCTAACCCTAACCAATGACCTACACAGTACCCTCACCCGTACCCTAAGCCATACCCTAACCCTAACCCTAACACTAACCCTAACCCTAAACCCTACCCTATGCCGTACCCTCACCCATACCCTATCCCATACCCTAAGCCGTACCCTAACCCTAACACTAACCCTAACCCTAACCCTAACCCTAAACTACCCTTGACTGCTTTTGCCTCCATTAGATTTCCTAAGCACTAGTGTTTTAAGGAACAGGTTAAAAAGAAAATCCTAATGTGATTTTTTTATAATGTGTTTATTCTTTATCTTATCCTAGTGACGAAAATCTTCTCCATGGCTGGACCCTAAATAATATTCCTTTACGTGCTAAGTGGTATCTAGAGAGTGGGATAGGTTTAATAAATACCCTAATCCTAACGTGTACCCTAAACCTAACCCATACCCTAACCCTAACGCGTACCCTAACCCTAACCAAAACCCTTACCCGAACACGTACGCTAATCCTAACCCGTACCCTAAACCAATCCCTAACCCTAAAACTAACCCTAACCCTAACCCTAACCCATAACCTACACCGTACCCTCACCCGTACCCTAACCCGTACCCTAAGCCGTACCCTAACCCTAACCCTAAATCTAAACCATACGCTACGCCGTACCCTCACCCGTACCCTAACCCGTATCCTAAGCCGTACCCTAACCCTAACCCTAACCCTAAACTATACCCTACGCCGTAACCTCACCCGTACCCTAACCCGTACCCTAAGCCGTACCCTAACCCTAACGCTAACCCTAACCCTAACCCTAACCCTAACCCTAACCCATACCGTACGCCATACCCTAACACGTACCCTAACCCGTATCCTAAGCCGTACCCTAACCCTAACCAATACCCTACGCAGTATCCTCACCCATACCCTCACCCGTACCCTAAGGCGTACCCTAACCCTAACCCTAACCCTAAACCTAACCCTAACCCCTACCCCATGCCATACCTTCACCTGTACCCTATCCCATAACCTAAGCCGTACCATAACCCTAACACTAACCCTAACCCTAAACTACCCTTGATTGCTTTTGCCTCTATTAGATTTCCTAAGCACTAGTGTTTTAAGGAACAGGTTAAAAAGAAAATCCTAATGTGATTTTTTTATAATGTGTTTATTCTTTATCTTATCCTAGTGACTAAAATCTTCTCCATGGCTGGATCCCTAATAATATTCCTTTACGTGCTAAGTGGTATCTAGAGAGTGGGATAGGTTTAATAAATACCCAAATCCTAACGAGTACCCTAACCCTAACCCATACCCTAACCCTAACGCGTACCCTAACCCTAACCCAAAACCTAACCCTAACACGTACGCTAATCCTAACCCGTACCCTAAACCAATCCCTAACCCTAAAACTAACCCTAACCCTAACCCTAACCCTAACCCTTACCCTACGCCGTACCCTCACCCTTACCCTAACCCGTAGCCTAAGACGTACCCTAACCCTAACCCTAACCCATACGCTACGCCGTACCCTCACCCGTACCCTAACCCGTATCCTAAGCCGTACCCTAACCCTAACCCTAACCCTAACCCTAACCCTAACCCATACCCTACACCATACCCTAACCCGTACCCTAACCCGTATCCTAAGCCATATCCTAACCCTAACCAATACCCTACGCAGTACCCTCACCCGTACCCTCACCCGTACCCTAAGCCGTACCCTAACCCCAACCCTAACCCTAACTCTAACCCTAACCCCTACCCTACGCCGTACCCTCACCCGTACCCTATCCCATACGCTAAGCCGTACCCTAACCCTAACACTAACACTAACCCTAACCCTAACCCTAACCCATACCTTACGCCGTACCCTCACCTTTAACCTATCCCGTACCCTAAGCCGTACCCTAACCCTAACCCTAACCTATACACTACGCCATACCCTCACCCGTACCCTAACCCGTACCCTAAGCCGTACCCTAACTCTAACCCTAACCCTAACCCTAACCCTTACCCATACCCTGCGCCGTACCCTAACCCATACAATAAACTGTATCCTAAGCCTTAACCTAACCCTAACCAATGACCTACACAGTACCCTCACCCGTACCCTAAGCCATACCCTAACCCTAACCCTAACACTAACCCTAACCCTAAACCCTACCCTATGCCGTACCCTCACCCATACCCTATCCCATACCCTAAGCCGTACCCTAACCCTAACACTAACCCTAACCCTAACCCTAACCCTAAACTACCCTTGACTGCTTTTGCCTCCATTAGATTTCCTAAGCACTAGTGTTTTAAGGAACAGGTTAAAAAGAAAATCCTAATGTGATTTTTTTATAATGTGTTTATTCTTTATCTTATCCTAGTGACGAAAATCTTCTCCATGGCTGGACCCTAAATAATATTCCTTTACGTGCTAAGTGGTATCTAGAGAGTGGGATAGGTTTAATAAATACCCTAATCCTAACGTGTACCCTAAACCTAACCCATACCCTAACCCTAACGCGTACCCTAACCCTAACCAAAACCCTTACCCGAACACGTACGCTAATCCTAACCCGTACCCTAAACCAATCCCTAACCCTAAAACTAACCCTAACCCTAACCCTAACCCATAACCTACACCGTACCCTCACCCGTACCCTAACCCGTACCCTAAGCCGTACCCTAACCCTAACCCTAAACCTAAACCATACGCTACGCCGTACCCTCACCCGTACCCTAACCCGTATCCTAAGCCGTACCCTAACCCTAACCCTAACCCTAAACTATACCCTACGCCGTAACCTCACCCGTACCCTAACCCGTACCCTAAGCCGTACCCTAACCCTAACGCTAACCCTAACCCTAACCCTAACCCTAACCCTAACCCATACCGTACGCCATACCCTAACACGTACCCTAACCCGTATCCTAAGCCGTACCCTAACCCTAACCAATACCCTACGCAGTATCCTCACCCATACCCTCACCCGTACCCTAAGGCGTACCCTAACCCTAACCCTAACCCTAAACCTAACCCTAACCCCTACCCCATGCCATACCTTCACCTGTACCCTATCCCATAACCTAAGCCGTACCATAACCCTAACACTAACCCTAACCCTAAACTACCCTTGATTGCTTTTGCCTCTATTAGATTTCCTAAGCACTAGTGTTTTAAGGAACAGGTTAAAAAGAAAATCCTAATGTGATTTTTTTATAATGTGTTTATTCTTTATCTTATCCTAGTGACTAAAATCTTCTCCATGGCTGGATCCCTAATAATATTCCTTTACGTGCTAAGTGGTATCTAGAGAGTGGGATAGGTTTAATAAATACCCAAATCCTAACGAGTACCCTAACCCTAACCCATACCCTAACCCTAACGCGTACCCTAACCCTAACCCAAAACCTAACCCTAACACGTACGCTAATCCTAACCCGTACCCTAAACCAATCCCTAACCCTAAAACTAACCCTAACCCTAACCCTAACCCTAACCCTTACCCTACGCCGTACCCTCACCCTTACCCTAACCCGTAGCCTAAGACGTACCCTAACCCTAACCCTAACCCATACGCTACGCCGTACCCTCACCCGTACCCTAACCCGTATCCTAAGCCGTACCCTAACCCTAACCCTAACCCTAACCCTAACCCTAACCCATACCCTACACCATACCCTAACCCGTACCCTAACCCGTATCCTAAGCCATATCCTAACCCTAACCAATACCCTACGCAGTACCCTCACCCGTACCCTCACCCGTACCCTAAGCCGTACCCTAACCCCAACCCTAACCCTAACTCTAACCCTAACCCCTACCCTACGCCGTACCCTCACCCGTACCCTATCCCATACGCTAAGCCGTACCCTAACCCTAACACTAACACTAACCCTAACCCTAACCCTAACCCATACCTTACGCCGTACCCTCACCTTTAACCTATCCCGTACCCTAAGCCGTACCCTAACCCTAACCCTAACCTATACACTACGCCATACCCTCACCCGTACCCTAACCCGTACCCTAAGCCGTACCCTAACTCTAACCCTAACCCTAACCCTAACCCTTACCCATACCCTGCGCCGTACCCTAACCCATACAATAAACTGTATCCTAAGCCTTAACCTAACCCTAACCAATGACCTACACAGTACCCTCACCCGTACCCTAAGCCATACCCTAACCCTAACCCTAACACTAACCCTAACCCTAAACCCTACCCTATGCCGTACCCTCACCCATACCCTATCCCATACCCTAAGCCGTACCCTAACCCTAACACTAACCCTAACCCTAACCCTAACCCTAAACTACCCTTGACTGCTTTTGCCTCCATTAGATTTCCTAAGCACTAGTGTTTTAAGGAACAGGTTAAAAAGAAAATCCTAATGTGATTTTTTTATAATGTGTTTATTCTTTATCTTATCCTAGTGACGAAAATCTTCTCCATGGCTGGACCCTAAATAATATTCCTTTACGTGCTAAGTGGTATCTAGAGAGTGGGATAGGTTTAATAAATACCCTAATCCTAACGTGTACCCTAAACCTAACCCATACCCTAACCCTAACGCGTACCCTAACCCTAACCAAAACCCTTACCCGAACACGTACGCTAATCCTAACCCGTACCCTAAACCAATCCCTAACCCTAAAACTAACCCTAACCCTAACCCTAACCCATAACCTACACCGTACCCTCACCCGTACCCTAACCCGTACCCTAAGCCGTACCCTAACCCTAACCCTAAACCTAAACCATACGCTACGCCGTACCCTCACCCGTACCCTAACCCGTATCCTAAGCCGTACCCTAACCCTAACCCTAACCCTAAACTATACCCTACGCCGTAACCTCACCCGTACCCTAACCCGTACCCTAAGCCGTACCCTAACCCTAACGCTAACCCTAACCCTAACCCTAACCCTAACCCTAACCCATACCGTACGCCATACCCTAACACGTACCCTAACCCGTATCCTAAGCCGTACCCTAACCCTAACCAATACCCTACGCAGTATCCTCACCCATACCCTCACCCGTACCCTAAGGCGTACCCTAACCCTAACCCTAACCCTAAACCTAACCCTAACCCCTACCCCATGCCATACCTTCACCTGTACCCTATCCCATAACCTAAGCCGTACCATAACCCTAACACTAACCCTAACCCTAAACTACCCTTGATTGCTTTTGCCTCTATTAGATTTCCTAAGCACTAGTGTTTTAAGGAACAGGTTAAAAAGAAAATCCTAATGTGATTTTTTTATAATGTGTTTATTCTTTATCTTATCCTAGTGACTAAAATCTTCTCCATGGCTGGATCCCTAATAATATTCCTTTACGTGCTAAGTGGTATCTAGAGAGTGGGATAGGTTTAATAAATACCCAAATCCTAACGAGTACCCTAACCCTAACCCATACCCTAACCCTAACGCGTACCCTAACCCTAACCCAAAACCTAACCCTAACAC
Organism: Eubalaena glacialis; assembly: GCF_028564815.1. Classification (NCBI taxonomy): domain Eukaryota; kingdom Metazoa; phylum Chordata; class Mammalia; order Artiodactyla; family Balaenidae; genus Eubalaena; species Eubalaena glacialis. The sequence goes on along the minus strand of NW_026871659.1, from coordinate 1,615,832 downwards.
GTACGCTAATCCTAACCCGTACCCTAAACCAATCCCTAACCCTAAAACTAACCCTAACCCTAACCCTAACCCTAACCCTTACCCTACGCCGTACCCTCACCCTTACCCTAACCCGTAGCCTAAGACGTACCCTAACCCTAACCCTAACCCATACGCTACGCCGTACCCTCACCCGTACCCTAACCCGTATCCTAAGCCGTACCCTAACCCTAACCCTAACCCTAACCCTAACCCTAACCCATACCCTACACCATACCCTAACCCGTACCCTAACCCGTATCCTAAGCCATATCCTAACCCTAACCAATACCCTACGCAGTACCCTCACCCGTACCCTCACCCGTACCCTAAGCCGTACCCTAACCCCAACCCTAACCCTAACTCTAACCCTAACCCCTACCCTACGCCGTACCCTCACCCGTACCCTATCCCATACGCTAAGCCGTACCCTAACCCTAACACTAACACTAACCCTAACCCTAACCCTAACCCATACCTTACGCCGTACCCTCACCTTTAACCTATCCCGTACCCTAAGCCGTACCCTAACCCTAACCCTAACCTATACACTACGCCATACCCTCACCCGTACCCTAACCCGTACCCTAAGCCGTACCCTAACTCTAACCCTAACCCTAACCCTAACCCTTACCCATACCCTGCGCCGTACCCTAACCCATACAATAAACTGTATCCTAAGCCTTAACCTAACCCTAACCAATGACCTACACAGTACCCTCACCCGTACCCTAAGCCATACCCTAACCCTAACCCTAACACTAACCCTAACCCTAAACCCTACCCTATGCCGTACCCTCACCCATACCCTATCCCATACCCTAAGCCGTACCCTAACCCTAACACTAACCCTAACCCTAACCCTAACCCTAAACTACCCTTGACTGCTTTTGCCTCCATTAGATTTCCTAAGCACTAGTGTTTTAAGGAACAGGTTAAAAAGAAAATCCTAATGTGATTTTTTTATAATGTGTTTATTCTTTATCTTATCCTAGTGACGAAAATCTTCTCCATGGCTGGACCCTAAATAATATTCCTTTACGTGCTAAGTGGTATCTAGAGAGTGGGATAGGTTTAATAAATACCCTAATCCTAACGTGTACCCTAAACCTAACCCATACCCTAACCCTAACGCGTACCCTAACCCTAACCAAAACCCTTACCCGAACACGTACGCTAATCCTAACCCGTACCCTAAACCAATCCCTAACCCTAAAACTAACCCTAACCCTAACCCTAACCCATAACCTACACCGTACCCTCACCCGTACCCTAACCCGTACCCTAAGCCGTACCCTAACCCTAACCCTAAACCTAAACCATACGCTACGCCGTACCCTCACCCGTACCCTAACCCGTATCCTAAGCCGTACCCTAACCCTAACCCTAACCCTAAACTATACCCTACGCCGTAACCTCACCCGTACCCTAACCCGTACCCTAAGCCGTACCCTAACCCTAACGCTAACCCTAACCCTAACCCTAACCCTAACCCTAACCCATACCGTACGCCATACCCTAACACGTACCCTAACCCGTATCCTAAGCCGTACCCTAACCCTAACCAATACCCTACGCAGTATCCTCACCCATACCCTCACCCGTACCCTAAGGCGTACCCTAACCCTAACCCTAACCCTAAACCTAACCCTAACCCCTACCCCATGCCATACCTTCACCTGTACCCTATCCCATAACCTAAGCCGTACCATAACCCTAACACTAACCCTAACCCTAAACTACCCTTGATTGCTTTTGCCTCTATTAGATTTCCTAAGCACTAGTGTTTTAAGGAACAGGTTAAAAAGAAAATCCTAATGTGATTTTTTTATAATGTGTTTATTCTTTATCTTATCCTAGTGACTAAAATCTTCTCCATGGCTGGATCCCTAATAATATTCCTTTACGTGCTAAGTGGTATCTAGAGAGTGGGATAGGTTTAATAAATACCCAAATCCTAACGAGTACCCTAACCCTAACCCATACCCTAACCCTAACGCGTACCCTAACCCTAACCCAAAACCTAACCCTAACACGTACGCTAATCCTAACCCGTACCCTAAACCAATCCCTAACCCTAAAACTAACCCTAACCCTAACCCTAACCCTAACCCTTACCCTACGCCGTACCCTCACCCTTACCCTAACCCGTAGCCTAAGACGTACCCTAACCCTAACCCTAACCCATACGCTACGCCGTACCCTCACCCGTACCCTAACCCGTATCCTAAGCCGTACCCTAACCCTAACCCTAACCCTAACCCTAACCCTAACCCATACCCTACACCATACCCTAACCCGTACCCTAACCCGTATCCTAAGCCATATCCTAACCCTAACCAATACCCTACGCAGTACCCTCACCCGTACCCTCACCCGTACCCTAAGCCGTACCCTAACCCCAACCCTAACCCTAACTCTAACCCTAACCCCTACCCTACGCCGTACCCTCACCCGTACCCTATCCCATACGCTAAGCCGTACCCTAACCCTAACACTAACACTAACCCTAACCCTAACCCTAACCCATACCTTACGCCGTACCCTCACCTTTAACCTATCCCGTACCCTAAGCCGTACCCTAACCCTAACCCTAACCTATACACTACGCCATACCCTCACCCGTACCCTAACCCGTACCCTAAGCCGTACCCTAACTCTAACCCTAACCCTAACCCTAACCCTTACCCATACCCTGCGCCGTACCCTAACCCATACAATAAACTGTATCCTAAGCCTTAACCTAACCCTAACCAATGACCTACACAGTACCCTCACCCGTACCCTAAGCCATACCCTAACCCTAACCCTAACACTAACCCTAACCCTAAACCCTACCCTATGCCGTACCCTCACCCATACCCTATCCCATACCCTAAGCCGTACCCTAACCCTAACACTAACCCTAACCCTAACCCTAACCCTAAACTACCCTTGACTGCTTTTGCCTCCATTAGATTTCCTAAGCACTAGTGTTTTAAGGAACAGGTTAAAAAGAAAATCCTAATGTGATTTTTTTATAATGTGTTTATTCTTTATCTTATCCTAGTGACGAAAATCTTCTCCATGGCTGGACCCTAAATAATATTCCTTTACGTGCTAAGTGGTATCTAGAGAGTGGGATAGGTTTAATAAATACCCTAATCCTAACGTGTACCCTAAACCTAACCCATACCCTAACCCTAACGCGTACCCTAACCCTAACCAAAACCCTTACCCGAACACGTACGCTAATCCTAACCCGTACCCTAAACCAATCCCTAACCCTAAAACTAACCCTAACCCTAACCCTAACCCATAACCTACACCGTACCCTCACCCGTACCCTAACCCGTACCCTAAGCCGTACCCTAACCCTAACCCTAAACCTAAACCATACGCTACGCCGTACCCTCACCCGTACCCTAACCCGTATCCTAAGCCGTACCCTAACCCTAACCCTAACCCTAAACTATACCCTACGCCGTAACCTCACCCGTACCCTAACCCGTACCCTAAGCCGTACCCTAACCCTAACGCTAACCCTAACCCTAACCCTAACCCTAACCCTAACCCATACCGTACGCCATACCCTAACACGTACCCTAACCCGTATCCTAAGCCGTACCCTAACCCTAACCAATACCCTACGCAGTATCCTCACCCATACCCTCACCCGTACCCTAAGGCGTACCCTAACCCTAACCCTAACCCTAAACCTAACCCTAACCCCTACCCCATGCCATACCTTCACCTGTACCCTATCCCATAACCTAAGCCGTACCATAACCCTAACACTAACCCTAACCCTAAACTACCCTTGATTGCTTTTGCCTCTATTAGATTTCCTAAGCACTAGTGTTTTAAGGAACAGGTTAAAAAGAAAATCCTAATGTGATTTTTTTATAATGTGTTTATTCTTTATCTTATCCTAGTGACTAAAATCTTCTCCATGGCTGGATCCCTAATAATATTCCTTTACGTGCTAAGTGGTATCTAGAGAGTGGGATAGGTTTAATAAATACCCAAATCCTAACGAGTACCCTAACCCTAACCCTAACCCTAACCCTAACCCTAACCCATACCCTACACCATACCCTAACCCGTACCCTAACCCGTATCCTAAGCCATATCCTAACCCTAACCAATACCCTACGCAGTACCCTCACCCGTACCCTCACCCGTACCCTAAGCCGTACCCTAACCCCAACCCTAACCCTAACTCTAACCCTAACCCCTACCCTACGCCGTACCCTCACCCGTACCCTATCCCATACGCTAAGCCGTACCCTAACCCTAACACTAACACTAACCCTAACCCTAACCCTAACCCATACCTTACGCCGTACCCTCACCTTTAACCTATCCCGTACCCTAAGCCGTACCCTAACCCTAACCCTAACCTATACACTACGCCATACCCTCACCCGTACCCTAACCCGTACCCTAAGCCGTACCCTAACTCTAACCCTAACCCTAACCCTAACCCTTACCCATACCCTGCGCCGTACCCTAACCCATACAATAAACTGTATCCTAAGCCTTAACCTAACCCTAACCAATGACCTACACAGTACCCTCACCCGTACCCTAAGCCATACCCTAACCCTAACCCTAACACTAACCCTAACCCTAAACCCTACCCTATGCCGTACCCTCACCCATACCCTATCCCATACCCTAAGCCGTACCCTAACCCTAACACTAACCCTAACCCTAACCCTAACCCTAAACTACCCTTGACTGCTTTTGCCTCCATTAGATTTCCTAAGCACTAGTGTTTTAAGGAACAGGTTAAAAAGAAAATCCTAATGTGATTTTTTTATAATGTGTTTATTCTTTATCTTATCCTAGTGACGAAAATCTTCTCCATGGCTGGACCCTAAATAATATTCCTTTACGTGCTAAGTGGTATCTAGAGAGTGGGATAGGTTTAATAAATACCCTAATCCTAACGTGTACCCTAAACCTAACCCATACCCTAACCCTAACGCGTACCCTAACCCTAACCAAAACCCTTACCCGAACACGTACGCTAATCCTAACCCGTACCCTAAACCAATCCCTAACCCTAAAACTAACCCTAACCCTAACCCTAACCCATAACCTACACCGTACCCTCACCCGTACCCTAACCCGTACCCTAAGCCGTACCCTAACCCTAACCCTAAACCTAAACCATACGCTACGCCGTACCCTCACCCGTACCCTAACCCGTATCCTAAGCCGTACCCTAACCCTAACCCTAACCCTAAACTATACCCTACGCCGTAACCTCACCCGTACCCTAACCCGTACCCTAAGCCGTACCCTAACCCTAACGCTAACCCTAACCCTAACCCTAACCCTAACCCTAACCCATACCGTACGCCATACCCTAACACGTACCCTAACCCGTATCCTAAGCCGTACCCTAACCCTAACCAATACCCTACGCAGTATCCTCACCCATACCCTCACCCGTACCCTAAGGCGTACCCTAACCCTAACCCTAACCCTAAACCTAACCCTAACCCCTACCCCATGCCATACCTTCACCTGTACCCTATCCCATAACCTAAGCCGTACCATAACCCTAACACTAACCCTAACCCTAAACTACCCTTGATTGCTTTTGCCTCTATTAGATTTCCTAAGCACTAGTGTTTTAAGGAACAGGTTAAAAAGAAAATCCTAATGTGATTTTTTTATAATGTGTTTATTCTTTATCTTATCCTAGTGACTAAAATCTTCTCCATGGCTGGATCCCTAATAATATTCCTTTACGTGCTAAGTGGTATCTAGAGAGTGGGATAGGTTTAATAAATACCCAAATCCTAACGAGTACCCTAACCCTAACCCATACCCTAACCCTAACGCGTACCCTAACCCTAACCCAAAACCTAACCCTAACACGTACGCTAATCCTAACCCGTACCCTAAACCAATCCCTAACCCTAAAACTAACCCTAACCCTAACCCTAACCCTAACCCTTACCCTACGCCGTACCCTCACCCTTACCCTAACCCGTAGCCTAAGACGTACCCTAACCCTAACCCTAACCCATACGCTACGCCGTACCCTCACCCGTACCCTAACCCGTATCCTAAGCCGTACCCTAACCCTAACCCTAACCCTAACCCTAACCCTAACCCATACCCTACACCATACCCTAACCCGTACCCTAACCCGTATCCTAAGCCATATCCTAACCCTAACCAATACCCTACGCAGTACCCTCACCCGTACCCTCACCCGTACCCTAAGCCGTACCCTAACCCCAACCCTAACCCTAACTCTAACCCTAACCCCTACCCTACGCCGTACCCTCACCCGTACCCTATCCCATACGCTAAGCCGTACCCTAACCCTAACACTAACACTAACCCTAACCCTAACCCTAACCCATACCTTACGCCGTACCCTCACCTTTAACCTATCCCGTACCCTAAGCCGTACCCTAACCCTAACCCTAACCTATACACTACGCCATACCCTCACCCGTACCCTAACCCGTACCCTAAGCCGTACCCTAACTCTAACCCTAACCCTAACCCTAACCCTTACCCATACCCTGCGCCGTACCCTAACCCATACAATAAACTGTATCCTAAGCCTTAACCTAACCCTAACCAATGACCTACACAGTACCCTCACCCGTACCCTAAGCCATACCCTAACCCTAACCCTAACACTAACCCTAACCCTAAACCCTACCCTATGCCGTACCCTCACCCATACCCTATCCCATACCCTAAGCCGTACCCTAACCCTAACACTAACCCTAACCCTAACCCTAACCCTAAACTACCCTTGACTGCTTTTGCCTCCATTAGATTTCCTAAGCACTAGTGTTTTAAGGAACAGGTTAAAAAGAAAATCCTAATGTGATTTTTTTATAATGTGTTTATTCTTTATCTTATCCTAGTGACGAAAATCTTCTCCATGGCTGGACCCTAAATAATATTCCTTTACGTGCTAAGTGGTATCTAGAGAGTGGGATAGGTTTAATAAATACCCTAATCCTAACGTGTACCCTAAACCTAACCCATACCCTAACCCTAACGCGTACCCTAACCCTAACCAAAACCCTTACCCGAACACGTACGCTAATCCTAACCCGTACCCTAAACCAATCCCTAACCCTAAAACTAACCCTAACCCTAACCCTAACCCATAACCTACACCGTACCCTCACCCGTACCCTAACCCGTACCCTAAGCCGTACCCTAACCCTAACCCTAAACCTAAACCATACGCTACGCCGTACCCTCACCCGTACCCTAACCCGTATCCTAAGCCGTACCCTAACCCTAACCCTAACCCTAAACTATACCCTACGCCGTAACCTCACCCGTACCCTAACCCGTACCCTAAGCCGTACCCTAACCCTAACGCTAACCCTAACCCTAACCCTAACCCTAACCCTAACCCATACCGTACGCCATACCCTAACACGTACCCTAACCCGTATCCTAAGCCGTACCCTAACCCTAACCAATACCCTACGCAGTATCCTCACCCATACCCTCACCCGTACCCTAAGGCGTACCCTAACCCTAACCCTAACCCTAAACCTAACCCTAACCCCTACCCCATGCCATACCTTCACCTGTACCCTATCCCATAACCTAAGCCGTACCATAACCCTAACACTAACCCTAACCCTAAACTACCCTTGATTGCTTTTGCCTCTATTAGATTTCCTAAGCACTAGTGTTTTAAGGAACAGGTTAAAAAGAAAATCCTAATGTGATTTTTTTATAATGTGTTTATTCTTTATCTTATCCTAGTGACTAAAATCTTCTCCATGGCTGGATCCCTAATAATATTCCTTTACGTGCTAAGTGGTATCTAGAGAGTGGGATAGGTTTAATAAATACCCAAATCCTAACGAGTACCCTAACCCTAACCCATACCCTAACCCTAACGCGTACCCTAACCCTAACCCAAAACCTAACCCTAACACGTACGCTAATCCTAACCCGTACCCTAAACCAATCCCTAACCCTAAAACTAACCCTAACCCTAACCCTAACCCTAACCCTTACCCTACGCCGTACCCTCACCCTTACCCTAACCCGTAGCCTAAGACGTACCCTAACCCTAACCCTAACCCATACGCTACGCCGTACCCTCACCCGTACCCTAACCCGTATCCTAAGCCGTACCCTAACCCTAACCCTAACCCTAACCCTAACCCTAACCCATACCCTACACCATACCCTAACCCGTACCCTAACCCGTATCCTAAGCCATATCCTAACCCTAACCAATACCCTACGCAGTACCCTCACCCGTACCCTCACCCGTACCCTAAGCCGTACCCTAACCCCAACCCTAACCCTAACTCTAACCCTAACCCCTACCCTACGCCGTACCCTCACCCGTACCCTATCCCATACGCTAAGCCGTACCCTAACCCTAACACTAACACTAACCCTAACCCTAACCCTAACCCATACCTTACGCCGTACCCTCACCTTTAACCTATCCCGTACCCTAAGCCGTACCCTAACCCTAACCCTAACCTATACACTACGCCATACCCTCACCCGTACCCTAACCCGTACCCTAAGCCGTACCCTAACTCTAACCCTAACCCTAACCCTAACCCTTACCCATACCCTGCGCCGTACCCTAACCCATACAATAAACTGTATCCTAAGCCTTAACCTAACCCTAACCAATGACCTACACAGTACCCTCACCCGTACCCTAAGCCATACCCTAACCCTAACCCTAACACTAACCCTAACCCTAAACCCTACCCTATGCCGTACCCTCACCCATACCCTATCCCATACCCTAAGCCGTACCCTAACCCTAACACTAACCCTAACCCTAACCCTAACCCTAAACTACCCTTGACTGCTTTTGCCTCCATTAGATTTCCTAAGCACTAGTGTTTTAAGGAACAGGTTAAAAAGAAAATCCTAATGTGATTTTTTTATAATGTGTTTATTCTTTATCTTATCCTAGTGACGAAAATCTTCTCCATGGCTGGACCCTAAATAATATTCCTTTACGTGCTAAGTGGTATCTAGAGAGTGGGATAGGTTTAATAAATACCCTAATCCTAACGTGTACCCTAAACCTAACCCATACCCTAACCCTAACGCGTACCCTAACCCTAACCAAAACCCTTACCCGAACACGTACGCTAATCCTAACCCGTACCCTAAACCAATCCCTAACCCTAAAACTAACCCTAACCCTAACCCTAACCCATAACCTACACCGTACCCTCACCCGTACCCTAACCCGTACCCTAAGCCGTACCCTAACCCTAACCCTAAACCTAAACCATACGCTACGCCGTACCCTCACCCGTACCCTAACCCGTATCCTAAGCCGTACCCTAACCCTAACCCTAACCCTAAACTATACCCTACGCCGTAACCTCACCCGTACCCTAACCCGTACCCTAAGCCGTACCCTAACCCTAACGCTAACCCTAACCCTAACCCTAACCCTAACCCTAACCCATACCGTACGCCATACCCTAACACGTACCCTAACCCGTATCCTAAGCCGTACCCTAACCCTAACCAATACCCTACGCAGTATCCTCACCCATACCCTCACCCGTACCCTAAGGCGTACCCTAACCCTAACCCTAACCCTAAACCTAACCCTAACCCCTACCCCATGCCATACCTTCACCTGTACCCTATCCCATAACCTAAGCCGTACCATAACCCTAACACTAACCCTAACCCTAAACTACCCTTGATTGCTTTTGCCTCTATTAGATTTCCTAAGCACTAGTGTTTTAAGGAACAGGTTAAAAAGAAAATCCTAATGTGATTTTTTTATAATGTGTTTATTCTTTATCTTATCCTAGTGACTAAAATCTTCTCCATGGCTGGATCCCTAATAATATTCCTTTACGTGCTAAGTGGTATCTAGAGAGTGGGATAGGTTTAATAAATACCCAAATCCTAACGAGTACCCTAACCCTAACCCATACCCTAACCCTAACGCGTACCCTAACCCTAACCCAAAACCTAACCCTAACACGTACGCTAATCCTAACCCGTACCCTAAACCAATCCCTAACCCTAAAACTAACCCTAACCCTAACCCTAACCCTAACCCTTACCCTACGCCGTACCCTCACCCTTACCCTAACCCGTAGCCTAAGACGTACCCTAACCCTAACCCTAACCCATACGCTACGCCGTACCCTCACCCGTACCCTAACCCGTATCCTAAGCCGTACCCTAACCCTAACCCTAACCCTAACCCTAACCCTAACCCATACCCTACACCATACCCTAACCCGTACCCTAACCCGTATCCTAAGCCATATCCTAACCCTAACCAATACCCTACGCAGTACCCTCACCCGTACCCTCACCCGTACCCTAAGCCGTACCCTAACCCCAACCCTAACCCTAACTCTAACCCTAACCCCTACCCTACGCCGTACCCTCACCCGTACCCTATCCCATACGCTAAGCCGTACCCTAACCCTAACACTAACACTAACCCTAACCCTAACCCTAACCCATACCTTACGCCGTACCCTCACCTTTAACCTATCCCGTACCCTAAGCCGTACCCTAACCCTAACCCTAACCTATACACTACGCCATACCCTCACCCGTACCCTAACCCGTACCCTAAGCCGTACCCTAACTCTAACCCTAACCCTAACCCTAACCCTTACCCATACCCTGCGCCGTACCCTAACCCATACAATAAACTGTATCCTAAGCCTTAACCTAACCCTAACCAATGACCTACACAGTACCCTCACCCGTACCCTAAGCCATACCCTAACCCTAACCCTAACACTAACCCTAACCCTAACCCTAAACTACCCTTGACTGCTTTTGCCTCCATTAGATTTCCTAAGCACTAGTGTTTTAAGGAACAGGTTAAAAAGAAAATCCTAATGTGATTTTTTTATAATGTGTTTATTCTTTATCTTATCCTAGTGACGAAAATCTTCTCCATGGCTGGACCCTAAATAATATTCCTTTACGTGCTAAGTGGTATCTAGAGAGTGGGATAGGTTTAATAAATACCCTAATCCTAACGTGTACCCTAAACCTAACCCATACCCTAACCCTAACGCGTACCCTAACCCTAACTAAAACCCTTACCCGAACACGTACGCTAATCCTAACCCGTACCCTAAACCAATCCCTAACCCTAAAACTAACCCTAACCCTAACCCTAACCCATAACCTACACCGTACCCTCACCCGTACCCTAACCCGTACCCTAAGCCGTACCCTAACCCTAACCCTAAACCTAAACCATACGCTACGCCGTACCCTCACCCGTACCCTAACCCGTATCCTAAGCCGTACCCTAACCCTAACCCTAACCCTAAACTATACCCTACGCCGTAACCTCACCCGTACCCTAACCCGTACCCTAAGCCGTACCCTAACCCTAACGCTAACCCTAACCCTAACCCTAACCCTAACCCTAACCCATACCGTACGCCATACCCTAACACGTACCCTAACCCGTATTCTAAGCCGTACCCTAACCCTAACCAATACCCTATGAGGTATCCTCACCCATACCCTCACCCGTACCCTAAGCCGTACCCTACCCTAACCCTAACCCTAACCCTAACCCTAAACCCTACCCTATGCCATACCCTCACCTGTACCCTATCCCATAACCTAAGCCGTACCATAACCCTAACACTAACCCTAACCCTAACCCATAACCTACGCCGTACCCTCACCCGTACCCTAACCCGTATCCTAAGACGTACCGTAACCCTAACCAATACCCTACGCAGTATCCTCACCCATGCCCTCACCCGTACCCTAAGCCGTACCCTAACCCTAACCCTAACCCTAACCCTAACTCATACCCTATGCCATACCCTCACCTGTACCCTATCCCATAACCTAAGCCGTACCCTAACCCTAACCCTAACCCTAACCCTAACCCATACGCTACGCCGTACCTTCACCCGTACCCTAACCCGTATCCTAATCCGTACCCTAACCCTAACCCTAACCCTAACCCTAACCCTAAACCTAACCCTAACCCATACCCTACGCAATACCCTAACCCGTACCCTAACCCGTATCCTAAGCCGTATCCTAACCCTAACCAATACCCTACGCAGTACCCTCACCCGTACCCTCACCCGTACCCTAAGCTGTACCCTAACCCTAACACTAACCCTAACCTATACACTACGCCATACCCTCACCCGTACCCTAACCCGTACCCTAAGCCGTACCCTAACCCTAACCCTAACCCTAACCCTAAACTATACCCTATGCCGTAACCTCACCCGTACCCTAACCCGTACCCTAAGCCGTACCCTAACCCTAACCCTAACCCTAAACCTAACCCTAACCCATAGCGTACGCCATACCCTAACACGTACCCTAACCCGTATCCTAAGCCGTACCCTAACCCTAACCAATACCCTACGCAGTATCCTCACCCATACCCTCACCCGTACCCTAAGGCGTACCCTAACCCTAACCCTAACCCTAAACCTAACCCTAACCCCTACCCCATGCCATACCTTCACCTGTACCCTATCCCATAACCTAAGCCGTACCATAACCCTAACACTAACCCTAACCCTAAACTACCCTTGATTGCTTTTGCCTCTATTAGATTTCCTAAGCACTAGTGTTTTAAGGAACAGGTTAAAAAGAAAATCCTAATGTGATTTTTTTATAATGTGTTTATTCTTTATCTTATCCTAGTGACTAAAATCTTCTCCATGGCTGGATCCCTAATAATATTCCTTTACGTGCTAAGTGGTATCTAGAGAGTGGGATAGGTTTAATAAATACCCAAATCCTAACGAGTACCCTAACCCTAACCCATACCCTAACCCTAACGCGTACCCTAACCCTAACCCAAAACCTAACCCTAACACGTACGCTAATCCTAACCCGTACCCTAAACCAATCCCTAACCCTAAAACTAACCCTAACCCTAACCCTAACCCTAACCCTTACCCTACGCCGTACCCTCACCCTTACCCTAACCCGTAGCCTAAGACGTACCCTAACCCTAACCCTAACCCATACGCTACGCCGTACCCTCACCCGTACCCTAACCCGTATCCTAAGCCGTACCCTAACCCTAACCCTAACCCTAACCCTAACCCTAACCCATACCCTACACCATACCCTAACCCGTACCCTAACCCGTATCCTAAGCCATATCCTAACCCTAACCAATACCCTACGCAGTACCCTCACCCGTACCCTCACCCGTACCCTAAGCCGTACCCTAACCCCAACCCTAACCCTAACTCTAACCCTAACCCCTACCCTACGCCGTACCCTCACCCGTACCCTATCCCATACGCTAAGCCGTACCCTAACCCTAACACTAACACTAACCCTAACCCTAACCCTAACCCATACCTTACGCCGTACCCTCACCTTTAACCTATCCCGTACCCTAAGCCGTACCCTAACCCTAACCCTAACCTATACACTACGCCATACCCTCACCCGTACCCTAACCCGTACCCTAAGCCGTACCCTAACTCTAACCCTAACCCTAACCCTAACCCTTACCCATACCCTGCGCCGTACCCTAACCCATACAATAAACTGTATCCTAAGCCTTAACCTAACCCTAACCAATGACCTACACAGTACCCTCACCCGTACCCTAAGCCATACCCTAACCCTAACCCTAACACTAACCCTAACCCTAAACCCTACCCTATGCCGTACCCTCACCCATACCCTATCCCATACCCTAAGCCGTACCCTAACCCTAACACTAACCCTAACCCTAACCCTAACCCTAAACTACCCTTGACTGCTTTTGCCTCCATTAGATTTCCTAAGCACTAGTGTTTTAAGGAACAGGTTAAAAAGAAAATCCTAATGTGATTTTTTTATAATGTGTTTATTCTTTATCTTATCCTAGTGACGAAAATCTTCTCCATGGCTGGACCCTAAATAATATTCCTTTACGTGCTAAGTGGTATCTAGAGAGTGGGATAGGTTTAATAAATACCCTAATCCTAACGTGTACCCTAAACCTAACCCATACCCTAACCCTAACGCGTACCCTAACCCTAACCAAAACCCTTACCCGAACACGTACGCTAATCCTAACCCGTACCCTAAACCAATCCCTAACCCTAAAACTAACCCTAACCCTAACCCTAACCCATAACCTACACCGTACCCTCACCCGTACCCTAACCCGTACCCTAAGCCGTACCCTAACCCTAACCCTAAACCTAAACCATACGCTACGCCGTACCCTCACCCGTACCCTAACCCGTATCCTAAGCCGTACCCTAACCCTAACCCTAACCCTAAACTATACCCTACGCCGTAACCTCACCCGTACCCTAACCCGTACCCTAAGCCGTACCCTAACCCTAACGCTAACCCTAACCCTAAACCTAACCCTAACCCTAACCCATACCGTACGCCATACCCTAACACGTACCCTAACCCGTATCCTAAGCCGTACCCTAACCCTAACCAATACCCTACGCAGTATCCTCACCCATACCCTCACCCGTACCCTAAGGCGTACCCTAACCCTAACCCTAACCCTAAACCTAACCCTAACCCCTACCCCATGCCATACCTTCACCTGTACCCTATCCCATAACCTAAGCCGTACCATAACCCTAACACTAACCCTAACCCTAAACTACCCTTGATTGCTTTTGCCTCTATTAGATTTCCTAAGCACTAGTGTTTTAAGGAACAGGTTAAAAAGAAAATCCTAATGTGATTTTTTTATAATGTGTTTATTCTTTATCTTATCCTAGTGACTAAAATCTTCTCCATGGCTGGATCCCTAATAATATTCCTTTACGTGCTAAGTGGTATCTAGAGAGTGGGATAGGTTTAATAAATACCCAAATCCTAACGAGTACCCTAACCCTAACCCATACCCTAACCCTAACGCGTACCCTAACCCTAACCCAAAACCTAACCCTAACACGTACGCTAATCCTAACCCGTACCCTAAACCAATCCCTAACCCTAAAACTAACCCTAACCCTAACCCTAACCCTAACCCTTACACTACGCCGTACCCTCACCCTTACCCTAACCCGTAGCCTAAGACGTACCCTAACCCTAACCCTAACCCATACGCTACGCCGTACCCTCACCCGTACCCTAACCCGTATCCTAAGCCGTACCCTAACCCTAACCCTAACCCTAACCCTAACCCTAACCCATACCCTACACCATACCCTAACCCGTACCCTAACCCGTATCCTAAGCCATATCCTAACCCTAACCAATACCCTACGCAGTACCCTCACCCGTACCCTCACCCGTACCCTAAGCCGTACCCTAACCCCAACCCTAACCCTAACTCTAACCCTAACCCCTACCCTACGCCGTACCCTCACCCGTACCCTATCCCATACGCTAAGCCGTACCCTAACCCTAACACTAACACTAACCCTAACCCTAACCCTAACCCATACCTTACGCCGTACCCTCACCTTTAACCTATCCCGTACCCTAAGCCGTACCCTAACCCTAACCCTAACCTATACACTACGCCATACCCTCACCCGTACCCTAACCCGTACCCTAAGCCGTACCCTAACTCTAACCCTAACCCTAACCCTAACCCTTACCCATACCCTGCGCCGTACCCTAACCCATACAATAAACTGTATCCTAAGCCTTAACCTAACCCTAACCAATGACCTACACAGTACCCTCACCCGTACCCTAAGCCATACCCTAACCCTAACCCTAACACTAACCCTAACCCTAAACCCTACCCTATGCCGTACCCTCACCCATACCCTATCCCATACCCTAAGCCGTACCCTAACCCTAACACTAACCCTAACCCTAACCCTAACCCTAAACTACCCTTGACTGCTTTTGCCTCCATTAGATTTCCTAAGCACTAGTGTTTTAAGGAACAGGTTAAAAAGAAAATCCTAATGTGATTTTTTTATAATGTGTTTATTCTTTATCTTATCCTAGTGACGAAAATCTTCTCCATGGCTGGACCCTAAATAATATTCCTTTACGTGCTAAGTGGTATCTAGAGAGTGGGATAGGTTTAATAAATACCCTAATCCTAACGTGTACCCTAAACCTAACCCATACCCTAACCCTAACGCGTACCCTAACCCTAACCAAAACCCTTACCCGAACACGTACGCTAATCCTAACCCGTACCCTAAACCAATCCCTAACCCTAAAACTAACCCTAACCCTAACCCTAACCCATAACCTACACCGTACCCTCACCCGTACCCTAACCCGTACCCTAAGCCGTACCCTAACCCTAACCCTAAACCTAAACCATACGCTACGCCGTACCCTCACCCGTACCCTAACCCGTATCCTAAGCCGTACCCTAACCCTAACCCTAACCCTAAACTATACCCTACGCCGTAACCTCACCCGTACCCTAACCCGTACCCTAAGCCGTACCCTAACCCTAACGCTAACCCTAACCCTAACCCTAACCCTAACCCTAACCCATACCGTACGCCATACCCTAACACGTACCCTAACCCGTATCCTAAGCCGTACCCTAACCCTAACCAATACCCTACGCAGTATCCTCACCCATACCCTCACCCGTACCCTAAGGCGTACCCTAACCCTAACCCTAACCCTAAACCTAACCCTAACCCCTACCCCATGCCATACCTTCACCTGTACCCTATCCCATAACCTAAGCCGTACCATAACCCTAACACTAACCCTAACCCTAAACTACCCTTGATTGCTTTTGCCTCTATTAGATTTCCTAAGCACTAGTGTTTTAAGGAACAGGTTAAAAAGAAAATCCTAATGTGATTTTTTTATAATGTGTTTATTCTTTATCTTATCCTAGTGACTAAAATCTTCTCCATGGCTGGATCCCTAATAATATTCCTTTACGTGCTAAGTGGTATCTAGAGAGTGGGATAGGTTTAATAAATACCCAAATCCTAACGAGTACCCTAACCCTAACCCATACCCTAACCCTAACGCGTACCCTAACCCTAACCCAAAACCTAACCCTAACACGTACGCTAATCCTAACCCGTACCCTAAACCAATCCCTAACCCTAAAACTAACCCTAACCCTAACCCTAACCCTAACCCTTACCCTACGCCGTACCCTCACCCTTACCCTAACCCGTAGCCTAAGACGTACCCTAACCCTAACCCTAACCCATACGCTACGCCGTACCCTCACCCGTACCCTAACCCGTATCCTAAGCCGTACCCTAACCCTAACCCTAACCCTAACCCTAACCCTAACCCATACCCTACACCATACCCTAACCCGTACCCTAACCCGTATCCTAAGCCATATCCTAACCCTAACCAATACCCTACGCAGTACCCTCACCCGTACCCTCACCCGTACCCTAAGCCGTACCCTAACCCCAACCCTAACCCTAACTCTAACCCTAACCCCTACCCTACGCCGTACCCTCACCCGTACCCTATCCCATACGCTAAGCTGTACCCTAACCCTAACACTAACACTAACCCTAACCCTAACCCTAACCCATACCTTACGCCGTACCCTCACCTTTAACCTATCCCGTACCCTAAGCCGTACCCTAACCCTAACCCTAACCTATACACTACGCCATACCCTCACCCGTACCCTAACCCGTACCCTAAGCCGTACCCTAACTCTAACCCTAACCCTAACCCTAACCCTTACCCATACCCTGCGCCGTACCCTAACCCATACAATAAACTGTATCCTAAGCCTTAACCTAACCCTAACCAATGACCTACACAGTACCCTCACCCGTACCCTAAGCCATACCCTAACCCTAACCCTAACACTAACCCTAACCCTAAACCCTACCCTATGCCGTACCCTCACCCATACCCTATCCCATACCCTAAGCCGTACCCTAACCCTAACACTAACCCTAACCCTAACCCTAACCCTAAACTACCCTTGACTGCTTTTGCCTCCATTAGATTTCCTAAGCACTAGTGTTTTAAGGAACAGGTTAAAAAGAAAATCCTAATGTGATTTTTTTATAATGTGTTTATTCTTTATCTTATCCTAGTGACGAAAATCTTCTCCATGGCTGGACCCTAAATAATATTCCTTTACGTGCTAAGTGGTATCTAGAGAGTGGGATAGGTTTAATAAATACCCTAATCCTAACGTGTACCCTAAACCTAACCCATACCCTAACCCTAACGCGTACCCTAACCCTAACCAAAACCCTTACCCGAACACGTACGCTAATCCTAACCCGTACCCTAAACCAATCCCTAACCCTAAAACTAACCCTAACCCTAACCCTAACCCATAACCTACACCGTACCCTCACCCGTACCCTAACCCGTACCCTAAGCCGTACCCTAACCCTAACCCTAAACCTAAACCATACGCTACGCCGTACCCTCACCCGTACCCTAACCCGTATCCTAAGCCGTACCCTAACCCTAACCCTAACCCTAAACTATACCCTACGCCGTAACCTCACCCGTACCCTAACCCGTACCCTAAGCCGTACCCTAACCCTAACGCTAACCCTAACCCTAACCCTAACCCTAACCCTAACCCATACCGTACGCCATACCCTAACACGTACCCTAACCCGTATCCTAAGCCGTACCCTAACCCTAACCAATACCCTACGCAGTATCCTCACCCATACCCTCACCCGTACCCTAAGGCGTACCCTAACCCTAACCCTAACCCTAAACCTAACCCTAACCCCTACCCCATGCCATACCTTCACCTGTACCCTATCCCATAACCTAAGCCGTACCATAACCCTAACACTAACCCTAACCCTAAACTACCCTTGATTGCTTTTGCCTCTATTAGATTTCCTAAGCACTAGTGTTTTAAGGAACAGGTTAAAAAGAAAATCCTAATGTGATTTTTTTATAATGTGTTTATTCTTTATCTTATCCTAGTGACTAAAATCTTCTCCATGGCTGGATCCCTAATAATATTCCTTTACGTGCTAAGTGGTATCTAGAGAGTGGGATAGGTTTAATAAATACCCAAATCCTAACGAGTACCCTAACCCTAACCCATACCCTAACCCTAACGCGTACCCTAACCCTAACCCAAAACCTAACCCTAACACGTACGCTAATCCTAACCCGTACCCTAAACCAATCCCTAACCCTAAAACTAACCCTAACCCTAACCCTAACCCTAACCCTTACCCTACGCCGTACCCTCACCCTTACCCTAACCCGTAGCCTAAGACGTACCCTAACCCTAACCCTAACCCATACGCTACGCCGTACCCTCACCCGTACCCTAACCCGTATCCTAAGCCGTACCCTAACCCTAACCCTAACCCTAACCCTAACCCTAACCCATACCCTACACCATACCCTAACCCGTACCCTAACCCGTATCCTAAGCCATATCCTAACCCTAACCAATACCCTACGCAGTACCCTCACCCGTACCCTCACCCGTACCCTAAGCCGTACCCTAACCCCAACCCTAACCCTAACTCTAACCCTAACCCCTACCCTACGCCGTACCCTCACCCGTACCCTATCCCATATGCTAAGCCGTACCCTAACCCTAACACTAACACTAACCCTAACCCTAACCCTAACCCATACCTTACGCCGTACCCTCACCTTTAACCTATCCCGTACCCTAAGCCGTACCCTAACCCTAACCCTAACCTATACACTACGCCATACCCTCACCCGTACCCTAACCCGTACCCTAAGCCGTACCCTAACTCTAACCCTAACCCTAACCCTAACCCTTACCCATACCCTGCGCCGTACCCTAACCCATACAATAAACTGTATCCTAAGCCTTAACCTAACCCTAACCAATGACCTACACAGTACCCTCACCCGTACCCTAAGCCATACCCTAACCCTAACCCTAACACTAACCCTAACCCTAAACCCTACCCTATGCCGTACCCTCACCCATACCCTATCCCATACCCTAAGCCGTACCCTAACCCTAACACTAACCCTAACCCTAACCCTAACCCTAAACTACCCTTGACTGCTTTTGCCTCCATTAGATTTCCTAAGCACTAGTGTTTTAAGGAACAGGTTAAAAAGAAAATCCTAATGTGATTTTTTTATAATGTGTTTATTCTTTATCTTATCCTAGTGACGAAAATCTTCTCCATGGCTGGACCCTAAATAATATTCCTTTACGTGCTAAGTGGTATCTAGAGAGTGGGATAGGTTTAATAAATACCCTAATCCTAACGTGTACCCTAAACCTAACCCATACCCTAACCCTAACGCGTACCCTAACCCTAACCAAAACCCTTACCCGAACACGTACGCTAATCCTAACCCGTACCCTAAACCAATCCCTAACCCTAAAACTAACCCTAACCCTAACCCTAACCCATAACCTACACCGTACCCTCACCCGTACCCTAACCCGTACCCTAAGCCGTACCCTAACCCTAACCCTAAACCTAAACCATACGCTACGCCGTACCCTCACCCGTACCCTAACCCGTATCCTAAGCCGTACCCTAACCCTAACCCTAACCCTAAACTATACCCTACGCCGTAACCTCACCCGTACCCTAACCCGTACCCTAAGCCGTACCCTAACCCTAACGCTAACCCTAACCCTAACCCTAACCCTAACCCTAACCCATACCGTACGCCATACCCTAACACGTACCCTAACCCGTATCCTAAGCCGTACCCTAACCCTAACCAATACCCTACGCAGTATCCTCACCCATACCCTCACCCGTACCCTAAGGCGTACCCTAACCCTAACCCTAACCCTAAACCTAACCCTAACCCCTACCCCATGCCATACCTTCACCTGTACCCTATCCCATAACCTAAGCCGTACCATAACCCTAACACTAACCCTAACCCTAAACTACCCTTGATTGCTTTTGCCTCTATTAGATTTCCTAAGCACTAGTGTTTTAAGGAACAGGTTAAAAAGAAAATCCTAATGTGATTTTTTTATAATGTGTTTATTCTTTATCTTATCCTAGTGACTAAAATCTTCTCCATGGCTGGATCCCTAATAATATTCCTTTACGTGCTAAGTGGTATCTAGAGAGTGGGATAGGTTTAATAAATACCCAAATCCTAACGAGTACCCTAACCCTAACCCATACCCTAACCCTAACGCGTACCCTAACCCTAACCCAAAACCTAACCCTAACACGTACGCTAATCCTAACCCGTACCCTAAACCAATCCCTAACCCTAAAACTAACCCTAACCCTAACCCTAACCCTAACCCTTACCCTACGCCGTACCCTCACCCTTACCCTAACCCGTAGCCTAAGACGTACCCTAACCCTAACCCTAACCCATACGCTACGCCGTACCCTCACCCGTACCCTAACCCGTATCCTAAGCCGTACCCTAACCCTAACCCTAACCCTAACCCTAACCCTAACCCATACCCTACACCATACCCTAACCCGTACCCTAACCCGTATCCTAAGCCATATCCTAACCCTAACCAATACCCTACGCAGTACCCTCACCCGTACCCTCACCCGTACCCTAAGCCGTACCCTAACCCCAACCCTAACCCTAACTCTAACCCTAACCCCTACCCTACGCCGTACCCTCACCCGTACCCTATCCCATACGCTAAGCCGTACCCTAACCCTAACACTAACACTAACCCTAACCCTAACCCTAACCCATACCTTACGCCGTACCCTCACCTTTAACCTATCCCGTACCCTAAGCCGTACCCTAACCCTAACCCTAACCTATACACTACGCCATACCCTCACCCGTACCCTAACCCGTACCCTAAGCCGTACCCTAACTCTAACCCTAACCCTAACCCTAACCCTTACCCATACCCTGCGCCGTACCCTAACCCATACAATAAACTGTATCCTAAGCCTTAACCTAACCCTAACCAATGACCTACACAGTACCCTCACCCGTACCCTAAGCCATACCCTAACCCTAACCCTAACACTAACCCTAACCCTAAACCCTACCCTATGCCGTACCCTCACCCATACCCTATCCCATACCCTAAGCCGTACCCTAACCCTAACACTAACCCTAACCCTAACCCTAACCCTAAACTACCCTTGACTGCTTTTGCCTCCATTAGATTTCCTAAGCACTAGTGTTTTAAGGAACAGGTTAAAAAGAAAATCCTAATGTGATTTTTTTATAATGTGTTTATTCTTTATCTTATCCTAGTGACGAAAATCTTCTCCATGGCTGGACCCTAAATAATATTCCTTTACGTGCTAAGTGGTATCTAGAGAGTGGGATAGGTTTAATAAATACCCTAATCCTAACGTGTACCCTAAACCTAACCCATACCCTAACCCTAACGCGTACCCTAACCCTAACCAAAACCCTTACCCGAACACGTACGCTAATCCTAACCCGTACCCTAAACCAATCCCTAACCCTAAAACTAACCCTAACCCTAACCCTAACCCATAACCTACACCGTACCCTCACCCGTACCCTAACCCGTACCCTAAGCCGTACCCTAACCCTAACCCTAAACCTAAACCATACGCTACGCCGTACCCTCACCCGTACCCTAACCCGTATCCTAAGCCGTACCCTAACCCTAACCCTAACCCTAAACTATACCCTACGCCGTAACCTCACCCGTACCCTAACCCGTACCCTAAGCCGTACCCTAACCCTAACGCTAACCCTAACCCTAACCCTAACCCTAACCCTAACCCATACCGTACGCCATACCCTAACACGTACCCTAACCCGTATCCTAAGCCGTACCCTAACCCTAACCAATACCCTACGCAGTATCCTCACCCATACCCTCACCCGTACCCTAAGGCGTACCCTAACCCTAACCCTAACCCTAAACCTAACCCTAACCCCTACCCCATGCCATACCTTCACCTGTACCCTATCCCATAACCTAAGCCGTACCATAACCCTAACACTAACCCTAACCCTAAACTACCCTTGATTGCTTTTGCCTCTATTAGATTTCCTAAGCACTAGTGTTTTAAGGAACAGGTTAAAAAGAAAATCCTAATGTGATTTTTTTATAATGTGTTTATTCTTTATCTTATCCTAGTGACTAAAATCTTCTCCATGGCTGGATCCCTAATAATATTCCTTTACGTGCTAAGTGGTATCTAGAGAGTGGGATAGGTTTAATAAATACCCAAATCCTAACGAGTACCCTAACCCTAACCCATACCCTAACCCTAACGCGTACCCTAACCCTAACCCAAAACCTAACCCTAACACGTACGCTAATCCTAACCCGTACCCTAAACCAATCCCTAACCCTAAAACTAACCCTAACCCTAACCCTAACCCTAACCCTTACCCTACGCCGTACCCTCACCCTTACCCTAACCCGTAGCCTAAGACGTACCCTAACCCTAACCCTAACCCATACGCTACGCCGTACCCTCACCCGTACCCTAACCCGTATCCTAAGCCGTACCCTAACCCTAACCCTAACCCTAACCCTAACCCTAACCCATACCCTACACCATACCCTAACCCGTACCCTAACCCGTATCCTAAGCCATATCCTAACCCTAACCAATACCCTACGCAGTACCCTCACCCGTACCCTCACCCGTACCCTAAGCCGTACCCTAACCCCAACCCTAACCCTAACTCTAACCCTAACCCCTACCCTACGCCGTACCCTCACCCGTACCCTATCCCATACGCTAAGCCGTACCCTAACCCTAACACTAACACTAACCCTAACCCTAACCCTAACCCATACCTTACGCCGTACCCTCACCTTTAACCTATCCCGTACCCTAAGCCGTACCCTAACCCTAACCCTAACCTATACACTACGCCATACCCTCACCCGTACCCTAACCCGTACCCTAAGCCGTACCCTAACTCTAACCCTAACCCTAACCCTAACCCTTACCCATACCCTGCGCCGTACCCTAACCCATACAATAAACTGTATCCTAAGCCTTAACCTAACCCTAACCAATGACCTACACAGTACCCTCACCCGTACCCTAAGCCATACCCTAACCCTAACCCTAACACTAACCCTAACCCTAAACCCTACCCTATGCCGTACCCTCACCCATACCCTATCCCATACCCTAAGCCGTACCCTAACCCTAACACTAACCCTAACCCTAACCCTAACCCTAAACTACCCTTGACTGCTTTTGCCTCCATTAGATTTCCTAAGCACTAGTGTTTTAAGGAACAGGTTAAAAAGAAAATCCTAATGTGATTTTTTTATAATGTGTTTATTCTTTATCTTATCCTAGTGACGAAAATCTTCTCCATGGCTGGACCCTAAATAATATTCCTTTACGTGCTAAGTGGTATCTAGAGAGTGGGATAGGTTTAATAAATACCCTAATCCTAACGTGTACCCTAAACCTAACCCATACCCTAACCCTAACGCGTACCCTAACCCTAACCAAAACCCTTACCCGAACACGTACGCTAATCCTAACCCGTACCCTAAACCAATCCCTAACCCTAAAACTAACCCTAACCCTAACCCTAACCCATAACCTACACCGTACCCTCACCCGTACCCTAACCCGTACCCTAAGCCGTACCCTAACCCTAACCCTAAACCTAAACCATACGCTACGCCGTACCCTCACCCGTACCCTAACCCGTATCCTAAGCCGTACCCTAACCCTAACCCTAACCCTAAACTATACCCTACGCCGTAACCTCACCCGTACCCTAACCCGTACCCTAAGCCGTACCCTAACCCTAACGCTAACCCTAACCCTAACCCTAACCCTAACCCTAACCCATACCGTACGCCATACCCTAACACGTACCCTAACCCGTATCCTAAGCCGTACCCTAACCCTAACCAATACCCTACGCAGTATCCTCACCCATACCCTCACCCGTACCCTAAGGCGTACCCTAACCCTAACCCTAACCCTAAACCTAACCCTAACCCCTACCCCATGCCATACCTTCACCTGTACCCTATCCCATAACCTAAGCCGTACCATAACCCTAACACTAACCCTAACCCTAAACTACCCTTGATTGCTTTTGCCTCTATTAGATTTCCTAAGCACTAGTGTTTTAAGGAACAGGTTAAAAAGAAAATCCTAATGTGATTTTTTTATAATGTGTTTATTCTTTATCTTATCCTAGTGACTAAAATCTTCTCCATGGCTGGATCCCTAATAATATTCCTTTACGTGCTAAGTGGTATCTAGAGAGTGGGATAGGTTTAATAAATACCCAAATCCTAACGAGTACCCTAACCCTAACCCATACCCTAACCCTAACGCGTACCCTAACCCTAACCCAAAACCTAACCCTAACACGTACGCTAATCCTAACCCGTACCCTAAACCAATCCCTAACCCTAAAACTAACCCTAACCCTAACCCTAACCCTAACCCTTACCCTACGCCGTACCCTCACCCTTACCCTAACCCGTAGCCTAAGACGTACCCTAACCCTAACCCTAACCCATACGCTACGCCGTACCCTCACCCGTACCCTAACCCGTATCCTAAGCCGTACCCTAACCCTAACCCTAACCCTAACCCTAACCCTAACCCATACCCTACACCATACCCTAACCCGTACCCTAACCCGTATCCTAAGCCATATCCTAACCCTAACCAATACCCTACGCAGTACCCTCACCCGTACCCTCACCCGTACCCTAAGCCGTACCCTAACCCCAACCCTAACCCTAACTCTAACCCTAACCCCTACCCTACGCCGTACCCTCACCCGTACCCTATCCCATACGCTAAGCCGTACCCTAACCCTAACACTAACACTAACCCTAACCCTAACCCTAACCCATACCTTACGCCGTACCCTCACCTTTAACCTATCCCGTACCCTAAGCCGTACCCTAACCCTAACCCTAACCTATACACTACGCCATACCCTCACCCGTACCCTAACCCGTACCCTAAGCCGTACCCTAACTCTAACCCTAACCCTAACCCTAACCCTTACCCATACCCTGCGCCGTACCCTAACCCATACAATAAACTGTATCCTAAGCCTTAACCTAACCCTAACCAATGACCTACACAGTACCCTCACCCGTACCCTAAGCCATACCCTAACCCTAACCCTAACACTAACCCTAACCCTAAACCCTACCCTATGCCGTACCCTCACCCATACCCTATCCCATACCCTAAGCCGTACCCTAACCCTAACACTAACCCTAACCCTAACCCTAACCCTAAACTACCCTTGACTGCTTTTGCCTCCATTAGATTTCCTAAGCACTAGTGTTTTAAGGAACAGGTTAAAAAGAAAATCCTAATGTGATTTTTTTATAATGTGTTTATTCTTTATCTTATCCTAGTGACGAAAATCTTCTCCATGGCTGGACCCTAAATAATATTCCTTTACGTGCTAAGTGGTATCTAGAGAGTGGGATAGGTTTAATAAATACCCTAATCCTAACGTGTACCCTAAACCTAACCCATACCCTAACCCTAACGCGTACCCTAACCCTAACCAAAACCCTTACCCGAACACGTACGCTAATCCTAACCCGTACCCTAAACCAATCCCTAACCCTAAAACTAACCCTAACCCTAACCCTAACCCATAACCTACACCGTACCCTCACCCGTACCCTAACCCGTACCCTAAGCCGTACCCTAACCCTAACCCTAAACCTAAACCATACGCTACGCCGTACCCTCACCCGTACCCTAACCCGTATCCTAAGCCGTACCCTAACCCTAACCCTAACCCTAAACTATACCCTACGCCGTAACCTCACCCGTACCCTAACCCGTACCCTAAGCCGTACCCTAACCCTAACGCTAACCCTAACCCTAACCCTAACCCTAACCCTAACCCATACCGTACGCCATACCCTAACACGTACCCTAACCCGTATCCTAAGCCGTACCCTAACCCTAACCAATACCCTACGCAGTATCCTCACCCATACCCTCACCCGTACCCTAAGGCGTACCCTAACCCTAACCCTAACCCTAAACCTAACCCTAACCCCTACCCCATGCCATACCTTCACCTGTACCCTATCCCATAACCTAAGCCGTACCATAACCCTAACACTAACCCTAACCCTAAACTACCCTTGATTGCTTTTGCCTCTATTAGATTTCCTAAGCACTAGTGTTTTAAGGAACAGGTTAAAAAGAAAATCCTAATGTGATTTTTTTATAATGTGTTTATTCTTTATCTTATCCTAGTGACTAAAATCTTCTCCATGGCTGGATCCCTAATAATATTCCTTTACGTGCTAAGTGGTATCTAGAGAGTGGGATAGGTTTAATAAATACCCAAATCCTAACGAGTACCCTAACCCTAACCCATACCCTAACCCTAACGCGTACCCTAACCCTAACCCAAAACCTAACCCTAACACGTACGCTAATCCTAACCCGTACCCTAAACCAATCCCTAACCCTAAAACTAACCCTAACCCTAACCCTAACCCTAACCCTTACCCTACGCCGTACCCTCACCCTTACCCTAACCCGTAGCCTAAGACGTACCCTAACCCTAACCCTAACCCATACGCTACGCCGTACCCTCACCCGTACCCTAACCCGTATCCTAAGCCGTACCCTAACCCTAACCCTAACCCTAACCCTAACCCTAACCCATACCCTACACCATACCCTAACCCGTACCCTAACCCGTATCCTAAGCCATATCCTAACCCTAACCAATACCCTACGCAGTACCCTCACCCATACCCTCACCCGTACCCTAAGCCGTACCCTAACCCCAACCCTAACCCTAACTCTAACCCTAACCCCTACCCTACGCCGTACCCTCACCCGTACCCTATCCCATACGCTAAGCCGTACCCTAACCCTAACACTAACACTAACCCTAACCCTAACCCTAACCCATACCTTACGCCGTACCCTCACCTTTAACCTATCCCGTACCCTAAGCCGTACCCTAACCCTAACCCTAACCTATACACTACGCCATACCCTCACCCGTACCCTAACCCGTACCCTAAGCCGTACCCTAACTCTAACCCTAACCCTAACCCTAACCCTTACCCATACCCTGCGCCGTACCCTAACCCATACAATAAACTGTATCCTAAGCCTTAACCTAACCCTAACCAATGACCTACACAGTACCCTCACCCGTACCCTAAGCCATACCCTAACCCTAACCCTAACACTAACCCTAACCCTAAACCCTACCCTATGCCGTACCCTCACCCATACCCTATCCCATACCCTAAGCCGTACCCTAACCCTAACACTAACCCTAACCCTAACCCTAACCCTAAACTACCCTTGACTGCTTTTGCCTCCATTAGATTTCCTAAGCACTAGTGTTTTAAGGAACAGGTTAAAAAGAAAATCCTAATGTGATTTTTTTATAATGTGTTTATTCTTTATCTTATCCTAGTGACGAAAATCTTCTCCATGGCTGGACCCTAAATAATATTCCTTTACGTGCTAAGTGGTATCTAGAGAGTGGGATAGGTTTAATAAATACCCTAATCCTAACGTGTACCCTAAACCTAACCCATACCCTAACCCTAACGCGTACCCTAACCCTAACCAAAACCCTTACCCGAACACGTACGCTAATCGTAACCCGTACCCTAAACCAATCCCTAACCCTAAAACTAACCCTAACCCTAACCCTAACCCATAACCTACACCGTACCCTCACCCGTACCCTAACCCGTACCCTAAGCCGTACCCTAACCCTAACCCTAAACCTAAACCATACGCTACGCCGTACCCTCACCCGTACCCTAACCCGTATCCTAAGCCGTACCCTAACCCTAACCCTAACCCTAAACTATACCCTACGCCGTAACCTCACCCGTACCCTAACCCGTACCCTAAGCCGTACCCTAACCCTAACGCTAACCCTAACCCTAACCCTAACCCTAACCCTAACCCATACCGTACGCCATACCCTAACACGTACCCTAACCCGTATCCTAAGCCGTACCCTAACCCTAACCAATACCCTACGCAGTATCCTCACCCATACCCTCACCCGTACCCTAAGGCGTACCCTAACCCTAACCCTAACCCTAAACCTAACCCTAACCCCTACCCCATGCCATACCTTCACCTGTACCCTATCCCATAACCTAAGCCGTACCATAACCCTAACACTAACCCTAACCCTAAACTACCCTTGATTGCTTTTGCCTCTATTAGATTTCCTAAGCACTAGTGTTTTAAGGAACAGGTTAAAAAGAAAATCCTAATGTGATTTTTTTATAATGTGTTTATTCTTTATCTTATCCTAGTGACTAAAATCTTCTCCATGGCTGGATCCCTAATAATATTCCTTTACGTGCTAAGTGGTATCTAGAGAGTGGGATAGGTTTAATAAATACCCAAATCCTAACGAGTACCCTAACCCTAACCCATACCCTAACCCTAACGCGTACCCTAACCCTAACCCAAAACCTAACCCTAACACGTACGCTCATCCTAACCCGTACCCTAAACCAATCCCTAACCCTAAAACTAACCCTAACCCTAACCCTAACCCTAACCCTTACCCTACGCCGTACCCTCACCCTTACCCTAACCCGTAGCCTAAGACGTACCCTAACCCTAACCCTAACCCATACGCTACGCCGTACCCTCACCCGTACCCTAACCCGTATCCTAAGCCGTACCCTAACCCTAACCCTAACCCTAACCCTAACCCTAACCCATACCCTACACCATACCCTAACCCGTACCCTAACCCGTATCCTAAGCCATATCCTAACCCTAACCAATACCCTACGCAGTACCCTCACCCGTACCCTCACCCGTACCCTAAGCCGTACCCTAACCCCAACCCTAACCCTAACTCTAACCCTAACCCCTACCCTACGCCGTACCCTCACCCGTACCCTATCCCATACGCTAAGCCGTACCCTAACCCTAACACTAACACTAACCCTAACCCTAAACCTAACCCATACCTTACGCCGTACCCTCACCTTTAACCTATCCCATACCCTAAGCCGTACCCTAACCCTAACCCTAACCTATACACTACGCCATACCCTCACCCGTACCCTAACCCGTACCCTAAGCCGTACCCTAACTCTAACCCTAACCCTAACCCTAACCCTTACCCATACCCTGCGCCGTACCCTAACCCATACAATAAACTGTATCCTAAGCCTTAACCTAACCCTAACCAATGACCTACACAGTACCCTCACCCGTACCCTAAGCCATACCCTAACCCTAACCCTAACACTAACCCTAACCCTAAACCCTACCCTATGCCGTACCCTCACCCATACCCTATCCCATACCCTAAGCCGTACCCTAACCCTAACACTAACCCTAACCCTAACCCTAACCCTAAACTACCCTTGACTGCTTTTGCCTCCATTAGATTTCCTAAGCACTAGTGTTTTAAGGAACAGGTTAAAAAGAAAATCCTAATGTGATTTTTTTATAATGTGTTTATTCTTTATCTTATCCTAGTGACGAAAATCTTCTCCATGGCTGGACCCTAAATAATATTCCTTTACGTGCTAAGTGGTATCTAGAGAGTGGGATAGGTTTAATAAATACCCTAATCCTAACGTGTACCCTAAACCTAACCCATACCCTAACCCTAACGCGTACCCTAACCCTAACCAAAACCCTTACCCGAACACGTACGCTAATCCTAACCCGTACCCTAAACCAATCCCTAACCCTAAAACTAACCCTAACCCTAACCCTAACCCATAACCTACACCGTACCCTCACCCGTACCCTAACCCGTACCCTAAGCCGTACCCTAACCCTAACCCTAAACCTAAACCATACGCTACGCCGTACCCTCACCCGTACCCTAACCCGTATCCTAAGCCGTACCCTAACCCTAACCCTAACCCTAAACTATACCCTACGCCGTAACCTCACCCGTACCCTAACCCGTACCCTAAGCCGTACCCTAACCCTAACGCTAACCCTAACCCTAACCCTAACCCTAACCCTAACCCATACCGTACGCCATACCCTAACACGTACCCTAACCCGTATCCTAAGCCGTACCCTAACCCTAACCAATACCCTACGCAGTATCCTCACCCATACCCTCACCCGTACCCTAAGGCGTACCCTAACCCTAACCCTAACCCTAAACCTAACCCTAACCCCTACCCCATGCCATACCTTCACCTGTACCCTATCCCATAACCTAAGCCGTACCATAACCCTAACACTAACCCTAACCCTAAACTACCCTTGATTGCTTTTGCCTCTATTAGATTTCCTAAGCACTAGTGTTTTAAGGAACAGGTTAAAAAGAAAATCCTAATGTGATTTTTTTATAATGTGTTTATTCTTTATCTTATCCTAGTGACTAAAATCTTCTCCATGGCTGGATCCCTAATAATATTCCTTTACGTGCTAAGTGGTATCTAGAGAGTGGGATAGGTTTAATAAATACCCAAATCCTAACGAGTACCCTAACCCTAACCCATACCCTAACCCTAACGCGTACCCTAACCCTAACCCAAAACCTAACCCTAACACGTACGCTAATCCTAACCCGTACCCTAAACCAATCCCTAACCCTAAAACTAACCCTAACCCTAACCCTAACCCTAACCCTTACCCTACGCCGTACCCTCACCCTTACCCTAACCCGTAGCCTAAGACGTACCCTAACCCTAACCCTAACCCATACGCTACGCCGTACCCTCACCCGTACCCTAACCCGTATCCTAAGCCGTACCCTAACCCTAACCCTAACCCTAACCCTAACCCTAACCCATACCCTACACCATACCCTAACCCGTACCCTAACCCGTATCCTAAGCCATATCCTAACCCTAACCAATACCCTACGCAGTACCCTCACCCGTACCCTCACCCGTACCCTAAGCCGTACCCTAACCCCAACCCTAACCCTAACTCTAACCCTAACCCCTACCCTACGCCGTACCCTCACCCGTACCCTATCCCATACGCTAAGCCGTACCCTAACCCTAACACTAACACTAACCCTAACCCTAACCCTAACCCATACCTTACGCCGTACCCTCACCTTTAACCTATCCCGTACCCTAAGCCGTACCCTAACCCTAACCCTAACCTATACACTACGCCATACCCTCACCCGTACCCTAACCCGTACCCTAAGCCGTACCCTAACTCTAACCCTAACCCTAACCCTAACCCTTACCCATACCCTGCGCCGTACCCTAACCCATACAATAAACTGTATCCTAAGCCTTAACCTAACCCTAACCAATGACCTACACAGTACCCTCACCCGTACCCTAAGCCATACCCTAACCCTAACCCTAACACTAACCCTAACCCTAAACCCTACCCTATGCCGTACCCTCACCCATACCCTATCCCATACCCTAAGCCGTACCCTAACCCTAACACTAACCCTAACCCTAACCCTAACCCTAAACTACCCTTGACTGCTTTTGCCTCCATTAGATTTCCTAAGCACTAGTGTTTTAAGGAACAGGTTAAAAAGAAAATCCTAATGTGATTTTTTTATAATGTGTTTATTCTTTATCTTATCCTAGTGACGAAAATCTTCTCCATGGCTGGACCCTAAATAATATTCCTTTACGTGCTAAGTGGTATCTAGAGAGTGGGATAGGTTTAATAAATACCCTAATCCTAACGTGTACCCTAAACCTAACCCATACCCTAACCCTAACGCGTACCCTAACCCTAACCAAAACCCTTACCCGAACACGTACGCTAATCGTAACCCGTACCCTAAACCAATCCCTAACCCTAAAACTAACCCTAACCCTAACCCTAACCCATAACCTACACCGTACCCTCACCCGTACCCTAACCCGTACCCTAAGCCGTACCCTAACCCTAACCCTAAACCTAAACCATACGCTACGCCGTACCCTCACCCGTACCCTAACCCGTATCCTAAGCCGTACCCTAACCCTAACCCTAACCCTAAACTATACCCTACGCCGTAACCTCACCCGTACCCTAACCCGTACCCTAAGCCGTACCCTAACCCTAACGCTAACCCTAACCCTAACCCTAACCCTAACCCTAACCCATACCGTACGCCATACCCTAACACGTACCCTAACCCGTATCCTAAGCCGTACCCTAACCCTAACCAATACCCTACGCAGTATCCTCACCCATACCCTCACCCGTACCCTAAGGCGTACCCTAACCCTAACCCTAACCCTAAACCTAACCCTAACCCCTACCCCATGCCATACCTTCACCTGTACCCTATCCCATAACCTAAGCCGTACCATAACCCTAACACTAACCCTAACCCTAAACTACCCTTGATTGCTTTTGCCTCTATTAGATTTCCTAAGCACTAGTGTTTTAAGGAACAGGTTAAAAAGAAAATCCTAATGTGATTTTTTTATAATGTGTTTATTCTTTATCTTATCCTAGTGACTAAAATCTTCTCCATGGCTGGATCCCTAATAATATTCCTTTACGTGCTAAGTGGTATCTAGAGAGTGGGATAGGTTTAATAAATACCCAAATCCTAACGAGTACCCTAACCCTAACCCATACCCTAACCCTAACGCGTACCCTAACCCTAACCCAAAACCTAACCCTAACACGTACGCTCATCCTAACCCGTACCCTAAACCAATCCCTAACCCTAAAACTAACCCTAACCCTAACCCTAACCCTAACCCTTACCCTACGCCGTACCCTCACCCTTACCCTAACCCGTAGCCTAAGACGTACCCTAACCCTAACCCTAACCCATACGCTACGCCGTACCCTCACCCGTACCCTAACCCGTATCCTAAGCCGTACCCTAACCCTAACCCTAACCCTAACCCTAACCCTAACCCATACCCTACACCATACCCTAACCCGTACCCTAACCCGTATCCTAAGCCATATCCTAACCCTAACCAATACCCTACTCAGTACCCTCACCCGTACCCTCACCCGTACCCTAAGCCGTACCCTAACCCCAACCCTAACCCTAACTCTAACCCTAACCCCTACCCTACGCCGTACCCTCACCCGTACCCTATCCCATACGCTAAGCCGTACCCTAACCCTAACACTAACACTAACCCTAACCCTAAACCTAACCCATACCTTACGCCGTACCCTCACCTTTAACCTATCCCGTACCCTAAGCCGTACCCTAACCCTAACCCTAACCTATACACTACGCCATACCCTCACCCGTACCCTAACCCGTACCCTAAGCCGTACCCTAACTCTAACCCTAACCCTAACCCTAACCCTTACCCATACCCTGCGCCGTACCCTAACCCATACAATAAACTGTATCCTAAGCCTTAACCTAACCCTAACCAATGACCTACACAGTACCCTCACCCGTACCCTAAGCCATACCCTAACCCTAACCCTAACACTAACCCTAACCCTAAACCCTACCCTATGCCGTACCCTCACCCATACCCTATCCCATACCCTAAGCCGTACCCTAACCCTAACACTAACCCTAACCCTAACCCTAACCCTAAACTACCCTTGACTGCTTTTGCCTCCATTAGATTTCCTAAGCACTAGTGTTTTAAGGAACAGGTTAAAAAGAAAATCCTAATGTGATTTTTTTATAATGTGTTTATTCTTTATCTTATCCTAGTGACGAAAATCTTCTCCATGGCTGGACCCTAAATAATATTCCTTTACGTGCTAAGTGGTATCTAGAGAGTGGGATAGGTTTAATAAATACCCTAATCCTAACGTGTACCCTAAACCTAACCCATACCCTAACCCTAACGCGTACCCTAACCCTAACCAAAACCCTTACCCGAACACGTACGCTAATCCTAACCCGTACCCTAAACCAATCCCTAACCCTAAAACTAACCCTAACCCTAACCCTAACCCATAACCTACACCGTACCCTCACCCGTACCCTAACCCGTACCCTAAGCCGTACCCTAACCCTAACCCTAAACCTAAACCATACGCTACGCCGTACCCTCACCCGTACCCTAACCCGTATCCTAAGCCGTACCCTAACCCTAACCCTAACCCTAAACTATACCCTACGCCGTAACCTCACCCGTACCCTAACCCGTACCCTAAGCCGTACCCTAACCCTAACGCTAACCCTAACCCTAACCCTAACCCTAACCCTAACCCATACCGTACGCCATACCCTAACACGTACCCTAACCCGTATCCTAAGCCGTACCCTAACCCTAACCAATACCCTACGCAGTATCCTCACCCATACCCTCACCCGTACCCTAAGGCGTACCCTAACCCTAACCCTAACCCTAAACCTAACCCTAACCCCTACCCCATGCCATACCTTCACCTGTACCCTATCCCATAACCTAAGCCGTACCATAACCCTAACACTAACCCTAACCCTAAACTACCCTTGATTGCTTTTGCCTCTATTAGATTTCCTAAGCACTAGTGTTTTAAGGAACAGGTTAAAAAGAAAATCCTAATGTGATTTTTTTATAATGTGTTTATTCTTTATCTTATCCTAGTGACTAAAATCTTCTCCATGGCTGGATCCCTAATAATATTCCTTTACGTGCTAAGTGGTATCTAGAGAGTGGGATAGGTTTAATAAATACCCAAATCCTAACGAGTACCCTAACCCTAACCCATACCCTAACCCTAACGCGTACCCTAACCCTAACCCAAAACCTAACCCTAACACGTACGCTAATCCTAACCCGTACCCTAAACCAATCCCTAACCCTAAAACTAACCCTAACCCTAACCCTAACCCTAACCCTTACCCTACGCCGTACCCTCACCCTTACCCTAACCCGTAGCCTAAGACGTACCCTAACCCTAACCCTAACCCATACGCTACGCCGTACCCTCACCCGTACCCTAACCCGTATCCTAAGCCGTACCCTAACCCTAACCCTAACCCTAACCCTAACCCTAACCCATACCCTACACCATACCCTAACCCGTACCCTAACCCGTATCCTAAGCCATATCCTAACCCTAACCAATACCCTACGCAGTACCCTCACCCGTACCCTCACCCGTACCCTAAGCCGTACCCTAACCCCAACCCTAACCCTAACTCTAACCCTAACCCCTACCCTACGCCGTACCCTCACCCGTACCCTATCCCATACGCTAAGCCGTACCCTAACCCTAACACTAACACTAACCCTAACCCTAACCCTAACCCATACCTTACGCCGTACCCTCACCTTTAACCTATCCCGTACCCTAAGCCGTACCCTAACCCTAACCCTAACCTATACACTACGCCATACCCTCACCCGTACCCTAACCCGTACCCTAAGCCGTACCCTAACTCTAACCCTAACCCTAACCCTAACCCTTACCCATACCCTGCGCCGTACCCTAACCCATACAATAAACTGTATCCTAAGCCTTAACCTAACCCTAACCAATGACCTACACAGTACCCTCACCCGTACCCTAAGCCATACCCTAACCCTAACCCTAACACTAACCCTAACCCTAAACCCTACCCTATGCCGTACCCTCACCCATACCCTATCCCATACCCTAAGCCGTACCCTAACCCTAACACTAACCCTAACCCTAACCCTAACCCTAAACTACCCTTGACTGCTTTTGCCTCCATTAGATTTCCTAAGCACTAGTGTTTTAAGGAACAGGTTAAAAAGAAAATCCTAATGTGATTTTTTTATAATGTGTTTATTCTTTATCTTATCCTAGTGACGAAAATCTTCTCCATGGCTGGACCCTAAATAATATTCCTTTACGTGCTAAGTGGTATCTAGAGAGTGGGATAGGTTTAATAAATACCCTAATCCTAACGTGTACCCTAAACCTAACCCATACCCTAACCCTAACGCGTACCCTAACCCTAACCAAAACCCTTACCCGAACACGTACGCTAATCCTAACCCGTACCCTAAACCAATCCCTAACCCTAAAACTAACCCTAACCCTAACCCTAACCCATAACCTACACCGTACCCTCACCCGTACCCTAACCCGTACCCTAAGCCGTACCCTAACCCTAACCCTAAACCTAAACCATACGCTACGCCGTACCCTCACCCGTACCCTAACCCGTATCCTAAGCCGTACCCTAACCCTAACCCTAACCCTAAACTATACCCTACGCCGTAACCTCACCCGTACCCTAACCCGTACCCTAAGCCGTACCCTAACCCTAACGCTAACCCTAACCCTAACCCTAACCCTAACCCTAACCCATACCGTACGCCATACCCTAACACGTACCCTAACCCGTATCCTAAGCCGTACCCTAACCCTAACCAATACCCTACGCAGTATCCTCACCCATACCCTCACCCGTACCCTAAGGCGTACCCTAACCCTAACCCTAACCCTAAACCTAACCCTAACCCCTACCCCATGCCATACCTTCACCTGTACCCTATCCCATAACCTAAGCCGTACCATAACCCTAACACTAACCCTAACCCTAAACTACCCTTGATTGCTTTTGCCTCTATTAGATTTCCTAAGCACTAGTGTTTTAAGGAACAGGTTAAAAAGAAAATCCTAATGTGATTTTTTTATAATGTGTTTATTCTTTATCTTATCCTAGTGACTAAAATCTTCTCCATGGCTGGATCCCTAATAATATTCCTTTACGTGCTAAGTGGTATCTAGAGAGTGGGATAGGTTTAATAAATACCCAAATCCTAACGAGTACCCTAACCCTAACCCATACCCTAACCCTAACGCGTACCCTAACCCTAACCCAAAACCTAACCCTAACACGTACGCTAATCCTAACCCGTACCCTAAACCAATCCCTAACCCTAAAACTAACCCTAACCCTAACCCTAACCCTAACCCTTACCCTACGCCGTACCCTCACCCTTACCCTAACCCGTAGCCTAAGACGTACCCTAACCCTAACCCTAACCCATACGCTACGCCGTACCCTCACCCGTACCCTAACCCGTATCCTAAGCCGTACCCTAACCCTAACCCTAACCCTAACCCTAACCCTAACCCATACCCTACACCATACCCTAACCCGTACCCTAACCCGTATCCTAAGCCATATCCTAACCCTAACCAATACCCTACGCAGTACCCTCACCCGTACCCTCACCCGTACCCTAAGCCGTACCCTAACCCCAACCCTAACCCTAACTCTAACCCTAACCCCTACCCTACGCCGTACCCTCACCCGTACCCTATCCCATACGCTAAGCCGTACCCTAACCCTAACACTAACACTAACCCTAACCCTAACCCTAACCCATACCTTACGCCGTACCCTCACCTTTAACCTATCCCGTACCCTAAGCCGTACCCTAACCCTAACCCTAACCTATACACTACGCCATACCCTCACCCGTACCCTAACCCGTACCCTAAGCCGTACCCTAACTCTAACCCTAACCCTAACCCTAACCCTTACCCATACCCTGCGCCGTACCCTAACCCATACAATAAACTGTATCCTAAGCCTTAACCTAACCCTAACCAATGACCTACACAGTACCCTCACCCGTACCCTAAGCCATACCCTAACCCTAACCCTAACACTAACCCTAACCCTAAACCCTACCCTATGCCGTACCCTCACCCATACCCTATCCCATACCCTAAGCCGTACCCTAACCCTAACACTAACCCTAACCCTAACCCTAACCCTAAACTACCCTTGACTGCTTTTGCCTCCATTAGATTTCCTAAGCACTAGTGTTTTAAGGAACAGGTTAAAAAGAAAATCCTAATGTGATTTTTTTATAATGTGTTTATTCTTTATCTTATCCTAGTGACGAAAATCTTCTCCATGGCTGGACCCTAAATAATATTCCTTTACGTGCTAAGTGGTATCTAGAGAGTGGGATAGGTTTAATAAATACCCTAATCCTAACGTGTACCCTAAACCTAACCCATACCCTAACCCTAACGCGTACCCTAACCCTAACCAAAACCCTTACCCGAACACGTACGCTAATCCTAACCCGTACCCTAAACCAATCCCTAACCCTAAAACTAACCCTAACCCTAACCCTAACCCATAACCTACACCGTACCCTCACCCGTACCCTAACCCGTACCCTAAGCCGTACCCTAACCCTAACCCTAAACCTAAACCATACGCTACGCCGTACCCTCACCCGTACCCTAACCCGTATCCTAAGCCGTACCCTAACCCTAACCCTAACCCTAAACTATACCCTACGCCGTAACCTCACCCGTACCCTAACCCGTACCCTAAGCCGTACCCTAACCCTAACGCTAACCCTAACCCTAACCCTAACCCTAACCCTAACCCATACCGTACGCCATACCCTAACACGTACCCTAACCCGTATCCTAAGCCGTACCCTAACCCTAACCAATACCCTACGCAGTATCCTCACCCATACCCTCACCCGTACCCTAAGGCGTACCCTAACCCTAACCCTAACCCTAAACCTAACCCTAACCCCTACCCCATGCCATACCTTCACCTGTACCCTATCCCATAACCTAAGCCGTACCATAACCCTAACACTAACCCTAACCCTAAACTACCCTTGATTGCTTTTGCCTCTATTAGATTTCCTAAGCACTAGTGTTTTAAGGAACAGGTTAAAAAGAAAATCCTAATGTGATTTTTTTATAATGTGTTTATTCTTTATCTTATCCTAGTGACTAAAATCTTCTCCATGGCTGGATCCCTAATAATATTCCTTTACGTGCTAAGTGGTATCTAGAGAGTGGGATAGGTTTAATAAATACCATAATCCTAACGTGTACCCTAACCCTAACCCATACCCTAACCCTAACGCGTACCCTAACCCTAACCCAAAACCTAACCCTAACACGTACGCTAATCCTAACCCGTACCCTAAACCAATCCCTAACCCTAAAACTAACGCTAACCCTAACCCTAACCCTAACCCTTACCCTACGCCGTACCCTCACCCGTAACCTAACCCGTACCCTAAGACGTACCCTAACCCTAACCCTAACCCATACACTACGCCGTACCCTCACCCGTACCCTAACCCGTATCCTAAGCCGTACCCTAACCCTAAACCTAACCCTAACCCTAACCCTAACCCATACCCTACGCCATACCCTAACCCTTACCCTAACCCGTATCCTAAGCCATATCCTAACCCTAACCAATACCCTACGCAGTACCCTCACCCATACCCTCACCCGTACCCTAAGCCGTACCCTAACCCTAACACTAACACTAACCCTAACCCTAACCCTAACCCTAAACCATACCCTATGCCGTACCCTCACCCGTAACCTAACCCGTACCCTAAGCCGTACCCTAACCCTAACCCTAACCTATACACTATGCCGTACCCTCACCCGTACCCTAACCCGTACCCTAAGCCGTACCCTAACTCTAACCCTAACCCTAACCCTAACCCTTACCCATACCCTGCGCCGTACCCTAACCCATACAATAACCTGTATCCTAAGCCTTAACCTAACCCTAACCAATGACCTACACAGTACCCTCACCCGTACCCTAAGCCATACCCTAACCCTAACCCTAACACTAACCCTAACCCTAAACCCTACCCTATGCCGTACCCTCACCCATACCCTATCCCATATCCTAAGCCGTAGCCTAACCCTAACACTAACCCTAACCCTAACCCTAACCCTAAACTACCCTTGACTGCTTTTGCCTCCATTAGATTTCCTAAGCACTAGTGTTTTAAGGAACAGGTTAAAAAGAAAATCCTAATGTGATTTTTTTATAATGTGATTATTCTTTATCTTATCCTAGTGACGAAAATATTCTCCATGGCTGGACCCTAAATAATATTCCTTTACGTGCTAAGTGGTATCTAGAGAGTGGGATAGGTTTAATAAATACCCTAATCCTAACGTGTACCCTAACCCTAACCCATACCCTAACCCTAACGCGTACCCTAACCCTAACCCAAACCCTAACCCTAACACGTACGCTAATCCTAACCCGTACCCTAAACCAATCCCTAACCCTAAAACTAACCCTAACCCTAACCCTAACCCTAACCCATACGCTACGCCGTACCCTCACCCATACCCTAACCCGTATCCTAAGCCGTACCCTAACCCTAAACCTAACCCTAACCTCTACCCTACGCC